>NC_084802.1:142427468-142788718 GCF_963169125.1 Humulus lupulus | reverse complement strand
CTTCTCAAAATTACGTAACTATGTGAAACCATCCAAAATTGACCTGGTCAACTTTGATCATTCTAATTGATAATTAAATCAATCAATTGAGACTATCTAGATGATTTTATACAAGGTACAATGGGGACCATGGGCCTGTGAAATCAAGCTCCAATAAGTTATCATAAATCTAACAAATAAATTTACTAACTTATTAATTCCTCGTGACTCCACTATAGACTTGGAATTGCACTCTTTAATTCATAGAACGCTCTATAACAAATATAGATTGCTATTAATTATCCATTGTTGTTACAACCATAATTGTCACTCAATCCTCTATAGATGGTCTACAATGAGAAAGGACTAAAATGCCATTTTACCCCTCATTGTATTTTATCCTTAAAACACTTAGTTCCTTGTAAATGATATTTCAGTAAACTAATTTAATTACTGAAATGAGATCTCTATCATTTAACACCTTGAACCAAACTAAAAGGAAACCATCATTTCACTTCTTCATCAGAAGCTATAGATGTTCATATCTATGATTAACACTCTCACTCAATTATACTACTGAGTTCCCAAGATGTAAGTATGGGCTAGTCCATAGGGTAAGCTGGTAACAAACAAGTCAAAGAACTCAAATAATACAATCAGTTAGAATACTAACCACTCAGAATTGAGATTGAATTGACCTATGGCAACTATATGATATGACTAGAATAGATAATAATAGTATGTTTACTTATCTTATCAACCGTCAATATCAGTCCAGTCTGATGTAACAAATACATCCGATCTTATCTACTTTTCTAGTGTTCTGGAAAGAACATAATACTACAATGTGTAAGTAAATCATATCGTAGATTGGCAAGTCAGTGTAAACTTGTGCACTGACTAATCTTAGGACTAACTTATTTTGAACATATAATCATATTTATATTCCACTGTGATTATGTCACTATAAATACGATTAGCTATATGCTCGGGATTTAATAGAAGTTTATATTAAACAAATAATCATGAAAATAAAACATGTGAGCAAAGTGATTGACCAAATCAAAAAATGATTTCTATTCTTTTATTGATAATAAAATGAGATTACAAAGAAGTTGGGTTTTAATTAGGGCTAAAACCCCAACACGGAGGCCCTAGTGATTACAAGAGGAAGGTCGAAGATATATCTAATGCCCCTAGTGTGGACATTAAATCTCGAGGTACTCAGAGTGGCCGTCAAGGCAGAAACGAGAACTGAAGAAGTTATCCAAAGTGTGCCAGGTGCAAGAGACGTCAGTTGGGAGATTGATGGGCCAAGGCATGTTTCTTGTGTGGTGTACTTGGAAATCTTAAGAATGATTTCCCATAGACAAAGAAAAAGGAACCAAAGAAGAGTGAAAACCTGGTTCCAGCTCGAGTGTTCATGTTCACCCAGTCAGAGGTTGAGGCTAGTCCCTCGGTAGTGACATGTTAGATTTCTAGCGCTGGCTCTACTTATATTGTATTGATTGATTCTAGTGCTACACATTCATTTGAATCCAGTAGAGTGATTGATAGACTGTGTAGGCCTTGTGATTTATATATTGTGGGGTTCGGGACCTTATTGGCTACTAGGGAATTGGTAGTTTCTAGGAGATGGATTTGATCTCTACCAGAAGAAGTGGACAGTAGGGAGTTTTTAGTGGATTTGATTGAGTTAGCCATGGAGGACTTTGATATGACTTTGGGCATGGATTGGTTAGCCAAGTATGGGGTGACCATTGACCGTAAAAGGAGGATGGTGACCTTTGAGCCTGAGGGAGAGGACCCGTTTGTGTTTGTGGGTGTTGTGGATGGGCCTCGCGTTCCTATGATTTCAGAACTTAGGGCTAGAGACCTATTGCAAGGAGGTTGCATAGGATTCATAGCTAGTGTGGTGGATACCACCAAGGATGTACCTGTTGGATCAGAGGATACCGTCTGTGAGTTCCTAAATGTATTTCCAAAGGATTTTCAAGGGTTTCTGCCACATCAGGAGATCGAGTTTGTCATTGAGTTGGCACCGAGAACAGATTCAGTACAGAATGGTACCGACAGAAATAAAGGAGTTGTAGGTTTAACTACAGAAGTTACTTGACCTGGGGTTCATCGGGCCTAGTTTCTCACCTTGGGGTGCGCCAGTGCTGTTTGTGAAGAAGAAAGAATGGACATTGAGAATGTGCGTTGACTACAGGGAGTTGAACAACCTGACTATAAAGAACAAGTACCTACTGCCAAGGATCGATGGTTTATTTGACCATCTACAGGGTAAGACGATGTTCTTAAAGATTGATCTTTGATCTGGTTATCACCAACTGGGGATCAAAGATGAGGATATTCCGAAGACAACCTTTCGCATGAGGTATTGTTGCACAAATTTGATATGCAAGTATACGTAATCGTTATAAGTAATAAAGTTATTAAGTCAAGATTATTCCCACGAAGACTGAATTACTAAGTACCAATATTTAATTCCTAATCTCTTTTTGGCTAACGAAAAATTGTCAATAAGAGAAAACTAAAACATAAACATAAAAACTATGAATCAAAAATAATTATAAATTGTAGACAAATAGCGACGAAGATAAATAATTAATGGATGAAAATTAGGGAATTTATGTTAGGAAAAAAAAATGTATTTGCCTCAATGGAAATGGTAAGAAATTAAAACTCTATGCAATATATTACAAATAAATAATGATTGATTAAAAAAGAAGTTACAACTCTATAACTGAAAATTACAAATAAACAAAGAAAATGAAGAAGATGATGAAGAAGAAGAGAATGGTGAGAATACAACTCTAAGCAAAAGATTACAAGTAAAATAAAGGTGGTTGAAACAAAAGAAAGGATTACAACTCTTAAACAAAATATACAAGTAAAAAGAACAAGAGAATAAGAAGAAAACAATACAATAAAATGGAGAACAGAAATACAAGAAAACTCTCACTTACACAACCTAAGTGAAGAGGGATGAGGATAACCAACTTGAACAAGGTTTAAAACCTTTGTCCAAAAGCTTATTTCCCCCTAACTCAAGCACTAAGGGATCTCTCTCAGATATTGGAAAAGCTTTCTGGAATTATCAAGCCCCAAGGTGTTTCTAACCAAGTGCTCTAATGGATAGAAATGTTGTGTCTTACAAGTGAGCTATAGGCTCCTAGAGTTTAGAGACACCCTTTAAATTTCAAATTCCACCAACCCCCATGGCTGTTACCAATGTTTAATTGGATTAATATGGAATTAAAAATGAGATTCGGGAGTTAATTGGGTTTTTTGAGCCGTTCAACAAAGATTGAAAAAACTAAAAAATTGGTCAGTTTTTGGCCTGTGGCCGCGGCCACTAGTCTCTGTCCCACAAGCCGTGGCCACCAACATTCAGTGGTCGCGGCCACCGACAAATTTCAGCACTTAAAAATGTGTTGTTTTTCCAAACGGTTCCAAACCCTCCCAAATGATTTTGTAACTCTCAAAAACTCATTATTGGGGTTAAAATCATATCTCTAACAGCCATTTCACATATGGTTTTATGAAATTAATCTTAATATTGTGTAACAACAAATTTACACAATAAAGGGTAATATTTGGAAGTTACAAATTTGTAACACCAAATATGTTACATTATTTGGATATATCTCATATATCTAAATATTGTAATTCTCTATTATATGTTACATTATATGACACTCTTTGTCACATTTATTTAATCTAAAACATTATATTATAATATAATATAATATTACATTATATTATAAAATAATATAACATTCCCCCACTAGATTAAATAGTTATCTATTGTAAAACTTATTTAATCAATCATTATATTTTGAAATATAACATATCCCCCACTTGATTAAATAAGAACTCTCTCTTATAGGAGTCATTGCATTAGTGCATAAAGCAAAGTGTTTTTCAACTTGAACTTTACTATAGTGTAATTATCATAAAAAAAATTTAAAATTTGGTTGCACTAGGCATTGAACCATCTTTTCATGATAACAAATCGGTGATGTTGATGCGGTTCTTCGGCAACAAATAATTAATAGAATAAAGAGCGGGATTAGTGCTAAATAATGAACCGTAATAGATGAATGATCTCAAAATAAAATGATAACACGAATACTTTTTTAGGTGGTTCAAAGGTTAAAATCCTTCTAGTCCACCAGCCACTATTATTGATAACTTTCTGATATTCTTTACAGGGTATTTCTTTATAGATTATAATCCAACCCCTTGCAACTCCCAGGGTCTCCATATTTATAGGGAGAGGGCACTTGGGGGTTGGCAAGGGAGGTCATCCCGTGACCTTCTTACCCATCATGTCACTTCTGTGACATTCATGATTAATTCCTAAAACGTGACAATGAAGTGTGGTCTAATCAATAGGTAAGGGGGATAATGGGCCGCACGGCCCAACCCAGTCGTGGGTGCCTGAACACGCACGTTTATGCTGCGTGTTCGAGAATTCAGGGATGGATCAGACACGTGATGTCTGATATATGCACGTTTACATTGCGTGGTTGACTTTATAAGGGGTCAGAGGTGCCAACCCAAGCTCGTATCTCGAGCTTGATGTAATCTCAGCCCGTGGTGTCCATACTTCTGACTCGACTCCTTAGTAATCCCATTGACTTAGGTTACCTCGAGCTAAAGAGGTAGGACCTTGTAACAGCAGCTCCGGGTACATGGCATCCACGTGGCTGATATAATTATGCCCTTTCTCAACTCGCTAATAGCCCGTGGATATTTAGGGCGTACATTTTCCCCCCAAGCCCCTGCTCGTGGCACACGACGTCACCTGGGACCACAGTGGGGGCTTTTAGGCTTCTTTGTGGACTCTTCACATTCCGCCCATTACACTGGTATCGAATACGTGGAGCATCGTGGTTGGTGACGGTCCGTCTTCTGAGAACCGCATTAAATGGCCTAGCCTATATTCGGCCGTCGTTTCGTCTTTCGAGTAGTGATCCTCGTATCCTACATCAAGGCGATCCAACGGCCCTCCTCCTTTGGCCTTTTATGTATATAAAAGGGCTGGCCATTTTTCGCATGGGCTACCCGCTCATTTGAAATTTTTCTCATTTTCTCATCTTCTTCTTTCTTCTTAGTCTCAAAATCCTTCCTTTCTTCCGGTCACTGTTCCCAGCGTTCCAAAAATTTAGACACGAGAGCTCCTTCGAGACTCCGGTACTAGCGATCCCAACAGGATTTCAACCCAGACGACCCTTTCAGTCTCACCACAGCAAATCATTTCTGTAAGTCCTCCGTTTGTGCATGTTTTAAATGTTTTCCTTTGTTGTTGCTTAGGTAAACTTTCTCTTTAATCGCATGCAGTAGTTTTCTTGCTTTTTTTTTTTGCTGGTATTTTAATCGTAGGTTTTTATCCTAGGGGCATCGACCGTAGGAAAAACCATTTAGGAGCATGACTCATAGGGTACACTTTCTGGGGTGATTTTATAAGTAAAATTTTTTTATGCCTATTTGGAATAGCCAGATCTTAGGGTGCAAAAGTCGGGTAGCTTAGGGGACACGCTTCACAGGAGGTTTTGCCTACTGTTGCCTACTGAAACTTTCCTTCCCAGGCAAACTTTTGCTCTGACCCTCCTGACACACGGATTCCAAGTAATCGGGGACCCGTTGGGAGCACAGGTGCATGTTCATAGGACTGCGTGGTCTCACTCGCCACGGGCTGAGATTACCTCAGCCCGTGTAAAGGAAACACTTCGTGCTAGATTCTTTCTTATACTTAGGTCGCCTTTTCTAAATTTTCTTCTTTGTTTGTTAGGCGATCAGATGAGACCTAAGAAGAGCACACCTAAGAAGAGTGCAGGCAGCTTGTCTTCCCAGCAATCCAACAAAGGAAAGGAGGTGGTCACGGACTCCCCGATCCCCAACTTCGGTCCAACCATGGAGAAGGAGGTCGAGGTGGGGCCCGACGCCTTTTTCGAGGCCGAGAGGATCGCCTCGAAGGTCACCACCCAAGGGAAAGTCAACAAAATCTTGCTTTCCCATAATATTGAGATAGGGAGGGGCGCCCTGGACGCCCGACCTCCCCTTGAAGGCGAGCCGAGCTGCACGCTGCTTGATGAGGAGTACGTCGCCTGGAGCGACGAGCATCTCAAGGCTGGGGCCTTCCTCCCACTGGACCAATACTTCGCGGATTTTTTAAATTACGTGAAGCTGGCTCCCTTCCAGCTCCCCCCTAACCCATATCGTTTATTAGCGGGGTTGAAGTATCTATTCCTGAAGTAGGAATGGGAGATCCTCTACTTCTTCTGCCTCAAAGCCAGCCCGGAGCAGCGGGGGCGAGGCGACGGGTTCTACTACCTGACTCGTTTTCCAAATTCGGCTACGATCATCGAGCTGCCCAGCCACCCCAACGACTTTAAGGACCAGTTCTTTATGTCAAAGGGGTTTCACAACTGCGAGCACCATTATTTCAATCGTCCTCATAAGTACCTTCTACCCTCAACTCGTAAGTTGATTGCTGACTAGTCTCTTTTTATTCGTTCCTGACTTAGAAACTATAATGCAGCTATTTTTGTGAGGACGGCCAAGTTAGTGACCCTTGGGAGTGAATATGAGACCTTGGCGGGGCTCCCCCCAAGTTGAAAGGATTATCGCCAGCTCGTGTCCGACGAGATGATGCTGGCGTGCAAGTTAATCTCTCCGGGCCAGACTTTGGCCTTGAGGAGACCGCGGAGCCTCCCTCCTGTTCGCGAGATGGCGCCCATCCCCGAGGAGGAGGCCGCGGGTGAGGATGAGGATGAGGAGGACGAAGTGCCCCTCGTGCGGCGGAAGCGGGCTTTGGAGGTCGCCCAAGAAGTAAACGTGGAGAGGGCCCAGTCCAGGGCAGCAGCCGGCCCCTCCGGCCAAGGTAATCCTTATCTATTTAGGGATTTAGATAGGGCCACTGCCGACCTACGGCTTGCTAGGTTTAACCCCAGCCAACCTGTTCATCGCCACCAAAATGACCCAGACCGCGACATCACCCTACTCCAATGCGTCGACCAGCTCGTGCTATGTTATGACATGAGCCGCCCTAGGGGTACTATAGTTGTAGATAATACCTTAGCTTTTAGGTCAGCCTTTTTCGAGGAGTACGGGACCAATCTTAGGTCATGGCCCTCCCTCCTGGAAGGTGTAGTAGCTCTGGGTCTTAGGCAGTACGTAGAAGAGTCCTGTCCCGAGGCAGATTCGGACCCAGATCCTTTTCTAGCTCGCAAAGTCGTTACCATAGACTCCCCCGCCAAAGCTCCGGGGCCGGAGGTCGTGACCATAGATTCCTCCTCTAGATCGGAGGGTAGGACCCCTTTCAATACATACTTAAGATCTGCTTTCTTTTCTTTTGTTGTTTTGCACAAATATTTTTACATGTATATTGATGCTTTGCTGTCTTTGCTTCAACAGAGGAGATGTCTCGGCCCGGGAACAATGATTTGCGAGCCATGTTCCCTGGAGGTAACCCTTCCTCCGGGGCTTCTGGGCCAATGGTGAAGAGGCTTCGGATGGTGAAGAAATCCATCGGGACTACCTCCATGTCTCCTGCAAAGGGGAAAAACCAAGCCCCGGCTGCTCTGGAGAAAGTGCCTCCGCCCCCTCCTGCAACGGAGAAGATGCCCCCGCCTCCTCCGCGAGCTCCCATCTCTATTCGGGAACCGGAGGCGCCCACTGGGACCTTATCAACTACAACCCCCAAGGTTCCCGTCCCGGTCAACCCTTGGGCCTTGGAGAAAATCCCTGATGTCTTCAGGGGGATGGTCTATGAGACTACGACCTACATGGTGGACCACTGTTACAATGCCACCTCGAGGGATCTGCGGGAGATCGAGACAAGGAGTCTCGAGAACGTGATGGAGTCTTCATTGGGGATGACCCTCATGGTAAGTTGGCCTTGCCACTGGTATTCCCTATTTGTTTGTATTATTAAATTTCCTAAGGCACTTGCCTTATTATCTTTTGGTCTTGCAGGGGGCTCTGGCTCTCCACCAGAGCATATCTCGGTCCCGGGCTAGGATCAAGGAGATCAAGGGCGAGCACCAGGCTGCTCAGATCGCTCTCGCGACGGCTCAACAACAGGAAAGGGACGCTAAGGCGGCCCTGGCAACTGCTCGAGAAAACGAGAGGGTCGCCCAGGCCGAGCTGGAGGCATCCCGGACCAAGCTGCAGGAGGCCAATGCCACCAAGGCCTCCCTAGCCGCTGCGAAGATCGAGCTCGAGGAGGCCAAGGCTACCCGGGCCTCACTGGACACCGCGAAGGTTGAGGCCGAAGAGGCTAAGGCTGCCCTGGCGGCGGAGAAGGCAACTTCTAGCTCCTCCATGGAGGCTATGCTGTACCACTGCTGGATCTTCAACCCGGAAGGTGACTTCTCCTTTCTGGGGCCGAACGCGTGGGAGTCCTTCTTGGAGAAGTTCAAGGCTCGCCTTCAACAAGAGGCGCCCTCCGAGACCGGGGAGACTTCCACTGCCACCGAGCAGGATGGCGAGGGGGCGACCTCATCAGAGCGGCCTAGCGGGGCATAGGACTTTTCTTTTTCTTTTTATCCTTTACACATTTTTTTTTGTAACTTTATATTATGAGGTTTTCTGACCTCGAGACAATCGATTTCTTCAACTTTATTTTGATTGATTTACATATTTTTGCCTCTATCTTGTTTCTCTTCTATGCATTTGGTAATAATCTTAGTTTTTGTTGGTGTTGTGATTGGCATCTTATGCTTTTCTAGGAAAAAACATGCTAATCAATCTTGAACCAACTTCTAAGACAAGTCCTGGTTATATCCAGGACATTAATTTAAAAACTTAGTTCGCGTTAATTTTTTATTGATATCTCGTGCTCTTTAAGAAAAACATCGATCAATCAATTTGAATTAACTTCTAAGTTTTAGGACCTGGTTGAATCCAGGACATTAATTTTGAAAACTTAGTTCGGGTTAATCCTTTATTGATATCTCGTGCTCTTTAAGAAAAACATCGATCAATCAATTTGAACTAACTTCTAAGCTTTTAGGACGACCTGGTTATATCCAGGATATAACTTAGTTTGCATTAATCCTTTATCGATATCTCATGCTCTTTAAGAAAAACATCGATCAATCAATTTGAACTAACTTCTAAGCTTTTAGGACGACCTGGTTATATCCAGGATATAACTTAGTTCGCGTTAATCCTTTATCGATATCCCGTGCTTTTTAAGAAAAACATCGATCAATCAATCTTAATTAACTTCTAAGTCTTTAAGATGACCTGGTTATATCCAGGACATATGCCCCCCAAGTAACTAGGAAAGGGTCTTTCATGGTTACTTGACATTACATCCACAAATATACCTCTCACGGAACTCGGTGAAGAGGTCGTTGTCGAACTGCATTCCATTATCTGATACGATCTTCTTTGGCAGCCCGAATCGGCAGATAATGCTTTTGACCATGAAGTCGAGGACTCTTTTTGAAGTGATGGTTGCCAGGGGATCTGCTTCTGCCCACTTGGTGAAGTATTCGATAGCCACCACTGCATAACAGACTCCTCCCTTTCCAGTGGGGAGGGCGCCAACCAAGTCGATTCCCCAGACTGCGAATGGCCACAGGGACGAGATCATCTTCAGCTTAACCGGGGGAGCTCGGCCAACTGTGGCAAATCACTGGCATTTGTCACATTTTTTGACGTAGGAGATTGAGTCCTTTGACAGAGTGGGCCAATAATATCCTTGCCTTAAGATCTTTAGGGCCAAGATTTGGCCCCCAGTGTGATCTCCGCAAAAACCCTCGTGCACTTCCTGCAAAATGGTCTTCGCTTTGCCTAGCAGAACACATCGTTGGAGAGGAAGAGAGTTTCCATGCCGGTATAATATCCCATCTCCCACTGTATACCTTGGAGCCTGGTAAAGTACCCGCCTTGCGTCATTACACTCTTCAGGTAACTTTCCTGCTGTGAGATATTCGAGGATGGGGGTCATCCAGGTCAATCTGGCGTCGATCATCTCGACCTCCGCCCTGACTTCCTCTATGCTTGGTTTCTCCAAGAACTCTACCGGCACTAACCCCAGAGTCTTCGTCTCCCCAGAGGTAGCGAGCTTTACGAGTGCGTCCGCGCTGGCATTCTGCTCCTGAGGTATCTGCTCAATTGAGCCACGATTAAATGCAGACAGCTTGCTCTTTCCCTTGGCCAGGTAAGCAGCCATCTTGGTTCCCCGTGCTTGGTATTCACCTAGCACTTGGTTTACCACGAGCTGGGAATTGCTGTAACATTGGACGGAGCTGGCCTTCAGCTCCTGGGCCACCCTTAGCCCGACCAGTAAAGCTTCGTATTCAGTCTCGTTGTTGGACGCTTTGAATCCGAATCTGAACGCCGAGTGGAACCGATGTCCTTCTGGGGATATGAAAATGATCCCAGCCCTGGAGCCATTCTCGTTAGATGAGCCATCTACGAAGACCTTCCATGAGGCCTGGAGTAAGGAGGCCTGGGTTGAATCTTCCACAAGATATGCTCGGAATCCTGTGCATTCTGCCACAAAATCAGCCAGGGCCTGCCTTTTTATTCCAGTTCGCAGTGTGTACTAAATCTCGAACTGGCTGAGCTCAATAGCCCACTTCAACAGACGTCCCAATGCTTCAGGTTTTTGCAAAACCTACCTTAAAGGTTGATCGGTTATGACATGTATTGAGTGGGACTGGAAATACGGCCTAGGCTTTTGGGAGGCTGTAATGAGACAGAAAGCCATCTTTTCCATCAATGGATACCGGGACTCAGCTCCGAGAAGCCTCTTGCAGACCTAATAGACTGGCTTCTGAGACTGGTCTTCTTCTCGGACTAATACGGCACTAGCTACATCTTTTGTGACAGCTAGGTAAAGGAAAAGAGGCTCTCCTGCCGTTGTTTTGGACAATACGGGTGGCTCGACTAAATGTACTTTTAGGTTGAGGAAGGCACGTTCGCACTCCTCGGTCCATTCGAACTTCTTATTCCCCCGGAGTAGGTTGTAGAATGGCAGACACTTGTCAATAGATTTAGAGATAAACTGATTAAGGGTCGCCACCCTTCCTGTCAGGCCTTGAACGTCCTTTTGCGACTGAGGTGAGGGCAGCTTGAGCAATGACCTGATCTTATCGGGGTTTGCCTCGATTCCTCTAGTGTTGACAATGAAACCCAGGAATTTCCCTGATGAGACCCCGAAAGTGCACTTCTGCGAGTTAAGCCTCATGCCGTATTCTCTCAGTATCTTAAAGCATTCCTCTAGGTCGGAAACATGGTTATCGGCAGTTTTTGACTTGACCAGCATGTCATCAACATACACTTCCATGTTCTTCCCGATCAGGTTGGCAAACATCCTGTTTACCAACCTCTGGTATGTAGCTCCGGCATTCTTCAGCCCGAATGGCATGACCTTGTAACAATAAACGTTAGTTGGGGTCATGAAGCTAGTGTGCTCCTGGTCCGCTGGATTCATGGAGATCTGATTATAGCCCGAATATGCATCCATAAAGGACATGAGCTCGTGCCCCGCCGTGGCGTCTACCAATTGGTCGATCCTTGGCAAGGGGAAACAGTCTTTGGGGCAAGCTTTGTTCAGATCGGATAAGTCAATGCAGGTCCGCCATTTCCCGTTGGGCTTCAGGACCAACATAGGATTGGCGACCCAGACCGGGAACTTAGCTTCACGGATAAATTCGCACTTTAAGAGCTGGGCTACTTCCTCTTCTAGTGCTTCAGCTCGGGTTGTTCCTAGGCGCCTTTGTTTCTGGGATTTCGCAGGCACGCTTTTATCCAAATGGAGGGTGTGCATGATGACGCTCGGACTGACCCCCACCATGTCCTCATGAGACCATGTGAACACGTCTAGGTTTTCCTACAGGAACTTAATCAGCTCCGCCTTCCTTTCGTCACATAGATTTTTCCCGAGCTTTACCATCCCCGAGAGATTCTGTGGATCGATATTTACCTCCTCGAGCTCTTCGATAGCTTGGAACTCAAATTTATCCTCGCCTATTCTAGGGTCGATATCATCCCCTAAGATAATATTTTTCCCTTCGGCAATCTGATGTTTTTCAATCTCAGGACTAGGCACGAGTTCCTGAGATTCCTCATTTCCACCTTGGATGATCATCATTAACTGCCCGGGTTTTAATTTCCCCTTCATAGAAATGTTGTAGCATTCCCTGGCAGCAAGTTGATCGCCACGGACCATGCATATCCCCGTGGAAGAGGGGAATTTTAGCGCGAGGTGGCGGATGGAGGTAACGGCTTCAAACGCTATTAGTGTAGGTCGACCCAAAATGGCATTGTACGCAGCGGGACAATCGATGACCACAAACTCAAGGAGTTTCAAGACTGTCCGAGGTCCCTCTCCCAATGTGATCACCAGCTCGATCGTTCCTATTGTCGCCGATCCTTCTCCAGAGAATCCGTAAAGCATCATGGAGGTGGCTTTCATCTCGGTGACAGACAAACCCATATTTTCCAGCGTGGACCAGAACAGTAGGTTTACCGGGCTCCCATTATCAACCAGCACTCTCCTAACCCTCCGATTAGCGAGCTGCACGGCTACGACCAGGGGGTCTTTATGAGGGAACTGGATGTGGCTGGCATCTTCTTTAGTAAATATGATTGGTTGCCTCTCCAATCGTTGCTGCTTCGGTAGATGCTGCTCAGGGACGAACTCCACTCCATTATGAGCCTTAAGTTCGTTGACATATCTTTTTTGGGTACCTCTACTCGTGCCAGCCAAATGAGGACCTCCAGAGATCATGGAAATCTCTCCTCCTATCACGGGAGGAGGGGCGTCCTGATCTACCCGAGATCTGGGCTGACTTATCGGGACTTCCAGAGCTGGATGACCGGCGGGAACTCTATTCCGCGCATACTGAGCCAAGGGTCCGGCTCTGATGAGAGTCTCAATCTCATCCTTCGGGTGCCTACAATCATCGGTATTGTGGCCAATGTCGTTGTGGAGCCGACAAAACATGGAAGGGTCTCGCTTACCCTTCTGGTGCTTTAACGATTCCGGCTTCTTCCAGGGGAGGCAAGCAGAATTTTCTAGGAAGATGTTCTCTGTAGAGTGGGTGAGCTCCATATAAGTCGTGTAGACCGGCTTGAATTTTTCTACGGACTTGTTCTTCTTTGGGCCATGCTGATTGCCCTCGCTGCTCCCTTTTCTCTTGCCTCCACCAAACTGGTTATTCTATGTAACGGTTTGGGTCACTGTCACGACCTCCGTTCCCACTCCAGCGGGCTGTTCAAGGGCCTGGCTAGTTCCCGCGGCTGATGCTCGCACCTCCTCCAAGTTTATCCATACCTGGGCCCTATTTAGGAATTCATTTATGGTGCTGACTCCCTTCCTTTGTATCTCTTCCCAGAGTCCTCCTCCGACGAGGATCCCAGTCCTCAAAGCCATGAGCTTGGAGCTGGCATCTGTGTCTCTGGCCCGAGCAGCGACGTTCGCGAATCTGCTCAGGTAAGCCTTCAGAGGCTCATCGGGTTGCTGCCTCACATTGGCCAGGGTATCGGCCTTGACGCGGGCAGCCTGGGAAACTCAAAATGCTTTCTTGAAGTCAGCAGAGAAAGCTTTCCACGAGCTGATTGACTGCTTCTTACTCTGTTTGAACCATTGTATGGCCGGTCCAGTCAAGGTGGAGGGAAATATTAAACACCTCAGTTCGGGACCAATGTTGTGGGCCATCATCAAGGTATTGAACATGCCTAGATGATCCGATGGATCCCCATCTCCGTTGAATTTGGACAAGTGCGGCATACGGAAACCAGGTGGATATGCCGTTGCTGCTATGCTGGGGGCGAAGAGCTCAAGTTTGTCCCCTGAATCATATTCATCTTTTTCTTTTTCTGATAGGAGCTTCCTCATTAGCTCCTCCATCTGAGCTAGACGCTCAAGGGTTTTGTCCTGACTTCCTTGGTTGTTCCGGGGCTGTTCAATAGCTCCGGATCCATTGTGCTCGTTTGGCGAGTTATTGTCCCTCCTATCTTGAGATAGGTTATATGGGACGTTCCCGCTGTCACGTACTTCAGACAGGTCTTCCCTTTGGCGAGCGCGACCGCCGTTTCCAACTGGGTCTCCTCTTCGAGAGTTTAGGTGATCTCGAAGGTCGTCTCTAGGGGCCGCCTAAGGACTTTGCACCAAGCTCAAGCACTGGCGCAGGTCTCCGCCGGATAGATCACTTCGACAGCTTCCGGTCCAATAGCTTCCATTTGAGAAGCTCGGGGCCCACCGCTGAGGACGAGGATCCGGGACTTCTCTAGACACTCGGCTACAATGGGAAGGTCCGGCGGAAGGAGGATCTCTCCTACTGCTCCCATGAGCTGGAATGTCTCGGACTGGCCAGGGAGGAGACAGGTATCTTATTGGTGAAGGAGGATGCCTGACCAGGGATGCGATCCTAGTCCCATCAGGGAGGATCAAGTTATGTCGCGACCGCTCCGCTCTACCATCCTCCGCGTCCTGTGCTCGTCACTCTGAGCGGGGTGCAGGATGACTGGACGGGGCGGGCTATCGCTGTGAGCCCTCCCCGGATCTCCTTCGCAAGCTCCCTCGAGCCCTCCTGGGCGCGCTCGAGGGCGGAAGTGAGCTGGGTGTTGAGGTCCGAACCGATCGGCTGTACTGTTGCTCGGCCCTAGGTAGTTCCTCAAAAGTGGTTTCCCGGTGGTGCGATGTGGGAGTGGAATTTGATGTTGGGGGTCTGACCGACCGATTGGGCCTGGACCGATTATCCCGATGGGACTTGTGAGTCTCGCCTTGCCTCTTTCCGACGTTAGCGTCAGTTGTAAGAGGGGGTAATCGGGCCAAAACCTCTTGAATCTGCTGGTTAGCTTTCGCCAGCTGAATCCTCAGCTGTGCATTTTCCATTTCCACCGCCGTGTAAAAATCTGGGTTCGGATTGGGCGGCCAGGGAGCCGAACTTCCCGTGTCATCTTGGCCTATTGGTTGCTTGCCCGACCACTGCTGAACCTAAGGGTTCTGATCATCGGACATGGCGGCATGATGGGCCTCCTGCCCATCACGTTGGTCCACCTCGTTACCATGTCTTGAGCGAGTGACTACCATGGTTGGGTATTTGCGATAGCACCAATCTAACCGACTCTCAATGAAAGCACCAAACTGTTGACGCGGTTCTTCGGCAACAGATAATTAATAGAATAAAGAGTGGGATTAGTACTAAATAATGAACTGTAATAGATGAATGATCTCAAAATAAAATGATAACACGAATACTTTTTTAGGTGGTTCAAAGGTTAAAATCCTTCTAGTCCACCAGCCACTATTATTGATATCTTTCTGATATTCTTTACAGGGTATTTCTTTATAGATTATAATCCAACCCCTTGCAACTCCCAGGGTCTCCATATTTATAGGGAGAGGTCACCTGGGGGTTGGCAAGGGAGGTCATCCCATGACCTTCTTACCCATCATGTCACTTCTATGACATTCATGATTAATTCCTAAAACGTGACAATGAAGTGTGGTCTAATCAATAGGTAAGGGGGATAATGGGCCGCACGGCCCAACCCAGTCGTGGGTGCCTGAACACGCACGTTTATGCTGCGTGTTCGAGAATTCAGGGATGGATCAGACACGTGATGTCTGATATATGCACGTTTACATTGCGTGATTGACTTTATAAGGGGTCAGAGGTGCCAACCCAAGCTCGTATCTCGAGCTTGATGTAATCTCAGCCCGTGGTGTCCATACTTCTGACTCGACTCCTTAGTAATCCCATTGACTTAGGTTACCTCGAGCTAAAGAGGTAGGACCTTGTAACAGCAGCTCCGGGTACATGGCATCCACGTGGCTGATATAATTATGCCCTTTCTCATCTCGGTAATAGCCCATGGATATTTAGGGCAAACAGGTGATTACACACACACCTTTGCGATGTTCACTTGAGACCTCTATGTCTCGCTTTGCACCGTTAATGGCCATGTGCACTTTCCATTCATGGACATTCTTGAGAATACTCCCAATTTTCATGAGAGGCGGCACCACCCCTAGGTCCATATAGGTAGAATTCTTACAGTATTTTGTTACCAAAAATACTTGTCTTTACAAGACTAAATTCTATTAAAAATCCTTTCGGTTTTAACCCTCCACTTGGTAACACACAAGTACTTAATATCTCAGATGGGACTTGTTTTGAGTACAACTAATATTCACTTGATTGACTTGTTGTTACCTATTGAACCTTAACACTAGTTAATAACTTGTGTTAAGATAGGTTACCATCAATCGTGATTCTCTTTAGGGAGTTTAAGTCCCATCCCTCGTTAGTGGCTTAGCGAAAGGATCTGCCAGATTTTCACTTGTTCTCACATAGGATATTGAGATGACTCCTCTTTGAATCAATTCTCTCACATATCCATGTCTTAGACTAATATGTCTAGACTTCCCATTATACACTCCGTTGTATGCTCTAGCCAATGTCGCTTTGCTATCACAATGTATCGATATAGTAGATACATTTTCTTTGATTAGGGGAATCTCTATCAACAGATCCCGTTACCATTCGGCCTCTTTGCTGGTAACAGCTAGAGCTATGAACTCTGCTTCCATAGTGGAATGAGATATACAGGTTTGTTTCTTGGAACCCCTAGAAATTGCACCTCCACCAAGTGTAAATACCCAACCAGTTGTGGTAAAGTTGTCCCCAAGATTGGATATCCAACTTGCATCTGTATATCCTTCTAAAATTGAAGGAAATTTGGAGTAGTGAAGGCTTAGTCCTTTGGTTTTCTTGAGATAACCTAGGACTCTTCCAATTGCCTTCAAGTGATCCACACTTGGATTACTTGTAAACCTACTAAGTTTACTTACCGCAAATGCTATATCAGGTCTAGTACATTGGGCAGCGTACATTAGACTCCCTACAGCACTAGCGTACTCCAATTGAGCCACTGCTCTTCCTTCATTCTTCTCTAGTTTTACACTATGATCGAATGGAGTATTGGCATCTTTAACCTTGAGATGGTTAAATTTGTTCAATACTTTCTCAACATAGTGGGCTTGCCCTAACGCAAAACCCCCACTATGTTTCTTTACTTTGATACCAAGTATGGTGTCAACTTCTCCAAGATCTTTCATCTTGAAGGTTGATGATAGAAACCTCTTTGTTTCTTCTATCCCTTTCATGCTATTACTTAGAATAAGCATGTCATCCACGTATAAGCAAACAATGATCACATATCCCTTACAAGTTTTGGAATACAAACACTTGTCTCCATTGTTATGTCTAAACCCATTAGACATGATGGCTTGATCAAATTTCTCATGCCATTGCTTAGGAGCTTGTTTCAATCCATATAAGGATTTTACAAGTCTACAAACTTTATGTTAATATTTTGGTAGGACAAACCCTTCGGGTTGTTCCATATAGACCTCCTCATTGAGGTCACCATTAAGGAATGTTGTTTTGACATCCATTTGATGAACATACAAGTTGTGTATAGAAGCTAAAGCGAACAAAATTCTTATAGAAGTTGTTCTTGCAACAGGCGCATAAGTATCGAAATAATCGATACCCTCTTTTTGCCTAAAACCTTTAGCTACTAATCTAGCTTTAAAGGTTTGGATAGTGCCGTCAGTGTGGTATTTTCTCCTAAATACCCACTTACACCCAATTGGCTTAGACCCTGGTGGGAGGTCTACCAATTCCCAAGTGTTATTGGAAAGAATGGAATCCATCTCATCATTGATGGCTTCTTTCCAAAATGCACTATCTCTTGATTGCATAGCTTCTTTATAAGTCTTAGGATCATCCTCAACGAGAAGTACAATAGGAATTTTCCTAATAACTTCCTCTCTATTTCCTTCTACCATGTAGAACAAAATTCGTTGAGAATCTATCTCATCCACTACTAGACTTTTATGATTTTTAAGCCTTTGACTTCTTCTAGGTTCAAAGGGTTGCTTTACATCCTTTTGAGAATTCTCCTCTTGAGAATCAATTTTGGATGTAGAAGCTTGAGAATTGTTCTCATATAACAAATTCTCCTTTAGAGATGTTGAAGCTTGAGAATTGTTGTCCCATAACATATTCTCAAAAAATTCAACTTCTCTATATTCAATCACAATATTAGACTCTAAGTCTAATAGCCTATAAGCTTTACTATTGTTGGCATAACCAACAAAAGCACACTTTATGGCTCTTGAACCTAACTTTGTTCTATTAGGTTCGTTTTTCTTGCAATATGCAAGACACCCCCACACTTTGAAGTACCCTATGTTGGGTTTTCTTCCTTTCCATAACTCATACGGAGATATCTCATTTTTCTTCATCGGTATTCGATTAAGAATGTGACAAGCGGTTAAAAGCGCTTCACCCCATAAGTTGAAGTTCAACTTAGAAAACACCAACATAGAATTTATCATCTCTAGATAAATCCTATTTTTCCTTTCGACAACACCATTGTGTTGTGGTGTATAAGGTGCAGTGCACTCATGAATTATACTATTTTCTTCACAAAATGTATTGAACTCATTAGAGAAGTACTCTCCTCCTCTATCACTTCTTAGCACCTTAATCTTTTTATTTAGTTGATTTTCAACTTCTAATTTATACAATTTAAAAGCATCAAAAGTTTCATCTTTATGCTTTAAAAGAAACACATAGGTATATTTACTAAAATCATCTATAAAAGTAAGAAAATACCTTTTACCACCTCTAGTTAAAACACCATTTAATTCGCAAAGATCACTATGGATTAAATCTAGTAAATTAGATGATCTTTCTACACTAGGAAATGGTTTCTTAATCATTTTTTCCTTAACACATGTTTCACATTTACCATAGTTTTTAATATTGCATGCAATCATACCACATTTTACTACTCTTTTCATGGTTGTAAAACCTATATGCGATAGTCTAAGATGCCACAAAAATAAAGAATCATACTCAACAATATAGGCAGAATTAGCATTTTTATTGATAACATTGAAAGTTACATCATTGGTACACAATTTAACCATTCCCTCACAAGAGTACCCTTTTCCCAAGAATACATTTGATTTGGTAAGTATAAGTTTACCGGACTCAAAAACGGCTTTAATGCCGGGCTCGCCAAGCAAATCACCACTTCCCAAGTTTCTACTCATTTTGGGAACATAAAGTACATTCATTAATGTAACTTTCTTGCCGGAGGTGAAGTAGACTTAAATAGTACCTTTGCCAAGTACCTTGGATTTGCCCTCATTTCCCATTTGTATCTCATGGTTGCCCTTTGACTCTTCAAAGGTCTTGAACAATGATTTTTCATAGGTGACATGGACGGTGGCACATGTATCATACCACCACCCTTTCACCTTTCCTTGGACCGCATTCACCTCACTAAGGGTAGTAACTATGTTTTGCTCTTGAGTTGCATTCACCTTAGGTCCTTGTTGGTCTTTTCTATGCCTACACTCTCTAGCATAGTGACCATTTTTCCCACACACGAAGCAAGGACCTATCTCGCCCTTAAACTTGTTTGGGTTGGTTTTTGGACTCAAAGGTTTCTCGTTACCCTTTTTCCCTTTGTTTTTGGGATGTTTTGGTTGTGACACCGCATTTTCTTTGGAAGTCTCTCCATTAGACCCCTCCACAAGTTTATCTCTACATATCGATTCATCTTCGATTCGAATATGTTTTTGGATTTCCTCCAAAGAATAATCCTCATTTTTATGAAGGATTCTTTTCCTATAGCTCTTCCAAGTTTGTGGTAATTTAGCCACTATAGCACCAACTTGAAAGGCATCGGGAAGCTCAATCTTTAACACTTTCAATTTGTTAATAATTATTTTCAATTCATGTATTTGAGGAAGAATAGGCTTATCACCAAAAATTTGAAATCGAAGTATTGAGATATCAAAAACTTTTTGGTACCTTCCTCTTCCGCCTTAAACTTTTTCTAAAGTGCATCCCATATCTCCTTGGCCGATTTGGTTTCAGTGTAGAGGTCATAGAGCCTATCAGAAAGGGCATTGAGGATATGACCCCTACAAAGGAGATTGTCCTCCTCCCTCTTCCTTCTCTTCTCCACCTCCTCGAGAGTGTCCTTGTCGGATGGCGTTGGGAGAGGTTCTATAGTGGATTCTAGAATGTAGGTGATTTTGAGAGTGGTCAAAAGGAATCTCACATTGTCTTGCCACCTAGTGAAATTGGATCCATCAAACCTATCCAACCTCATTAGGTCTTGATTCATGATTTTGATGGTCTCACCTTCCATTGAAACAAACAAGGGATAAGCTTTTGAATGTTAGGAAAAAAATGTATTTGCCTCAATGGAAATGGTAAGAAATTACAACTCTATGCAATATATTACAAATAAATAATGATTGATTAAAAAAGGAGTTACAACTCTATAACTGAAAATTACAAATAAATAAAGAAAATGAAGAAGAAGAAGAAGAGAATGGTGAGAATACAACTCTAAGCAAAAGATTACAAGTAAAATAAAGGTGGTTACAACAAAAGAAAGGATTACAACTCTTAAAAAAAAATATACAAGTAAAAAGAACAAGAGAATAAGAAGAAAATAATACAATAAAATGGAGAATAGAAATACAAGAAAACTCTCACTTACACAACCTAAGTGAAGAGGGTTGGGGATCACCAACTTGAACAAGGTTTAAAACTTTTGTCCAAAAGCTTATTTCCCCCTATCTCAAGCACTAAGGGATCTCTCTCAGATATTGGAAAAGCTTTCTGGAATTATCAAGCCTCAAGGTGTTTCTAGCCAAGTGCTCTAATGGATAGAAATGTTGTGTCTTACAAGTGAGCTATAGGCTCTTATTTATAGAGTTTCGAGACACCCTTTGAATTTTAAATTCCACCAACTCCCATGGCTGTTACCAATGTTTAATTGGATTAATATGGAATTAAAAATGAGATTCGGGAGTTATTTGGGTTTTTTGAGTCGTTCAACAAAGATTGAAAAAACTGAAAAATTGGTCAGTTTTTGGCCTGTGGCCACGGCCAGAGACATTAGTGGCCGCGGCCACCGACCAATTTCAACACTTAAAAATGTGTTGCTTTTCCAAACGGTTCCAAACCCTCCCAAATGATTTTGTAACTACCAAAACACATTATTGGGGTTAAAATCATATCTCTAATAGCCATTTCACATATGGCTTTATGAAATTCATCTCAATATTGTGTAACAACAAATTTACACAATAAAGGGTAATATTTAAAAGTTACAAATTTGTAACACCAAATATGTTACATTATTTGGATATATCTCATATATATAAATATTGTAATTCTCTATTATATGTTACAATATGTGACACTCTTTGTCACATTTATTTAATCTAAAATATTACATTATAATATAATATTATATTACATTATATTATAAAATAATATAACAATTTAATCATGTCACCTTTCCACTCTGTATTTCTTTAATGTAATATTCTCATAAAGATTTTCTTCTAATTTAGATAGCAAGTTAAAAAATTATTCTATATTCCTGTTAAGATATATAAAACTCGACCTATGTGTAAATTTTCTATATTTCTATGATAAACTCAACATATAGGAAGCATTAAGCATAAGAACTTATAAGCTACATAAACCATATCGATACTGTCATTCAATATCAAAATCTATGTCTAATCAATTATAGCAAATTTGAATCTCAACTTTCAGGTTTTGAAATAAATTCATATATACCGTGCAATAGATGTCGAATCAATCACAAGCAATAAGCATAAATTGAAAAGATCTCAATAAGAAGAACAAAACATAAAATTGCATTAATTCATAGAAGGGTTTCAAGAGACTCAATTAAAAACCCTAAAACTAGATTTAGTTCATATTCATAATATTTAAATCCATAAAACTAACAATCAACATAAACTAGAGATGAAAGAAAATAAAGAAAGAAGAAAAACTCTAAGTAATACAATGGTTCTCTAAAAGCCTCCAATCGTCTTCTCCTTGTTCCAACTCTCCAAAACTAGGGTTTTATGAAGAAAATCGCATTAAAATACGTAACCCTATGTTTTCCCCATGTGAAATGACTAAAATGCCCTTCATTAAAAATCTGCAAAATTTTCTCATTGACAACCACCTAGTGCGGTTGTGCCCAACAGTAGCGCGATCGTGCTACTTGCTCCGAAACACCAACTTTTGCCAGAATTTTGTCTTTTTGTCGATTTTGACCTCTTTCTCATCCGAAAGGATCCTGAGTCATTCAAAACCTACAAACAAACCAAAAAAAACCAAAGTAAACGTAAAATAGAACAAAATAACCCTAAACATCTAAAATACTTCCTAAAAAGACACACTAAAAATGAGTTTAAAATTTTTTTTATCAAGTATGGGCATTATGAGTTTTTGGTCATGTCTTTTGGACTGACCAATGCCCTGGCACCATTCATGGATCTGATGAATAGAGTGTTCAAAGACTACTTGGACAAGTTTATGATTGTCTTCATCGATGATATGCTGATCTACTCTCAGTCAGAGCTAGAGCACGAGCAACATCTTTAACTGGTATTACAGAGATTGAAAGAGCATAGATTATATGCCAAGTTTAAGAAGTGTGAGTTTTGGTTGCCTCAGGTGACATTTCTTGGTTACATTGTCAGTAAGGATGGAATTATATTAGATCTAACAAAGATTGAGGCGGTGAGAGATTGAACAATGCCAAGGAGTGCCTCAAAGATTCAGAGTTTCCTGGATTTAGAAGGATACTATCGGCATTTTGTTGAAGGATTCTCAAAGATTGTAACACCATTGACAGATTTGACACGCAAGAACTTGAAGTTTTTTTGGTCTGATAGATGTGAGAGTAGATTCTAGGAGTAGAAACAATGATTGATTACTGCTCTGGTACTTAGTCTTCTCTCAGATCAGGAGAAGTTTTTGGTTTATTGCGATGCATTGAGCTATATTAAGTAGCATCTCCAAATCCTTGATTTGGTTAAGAAATACTGCACTACTTTGGTCCTAAGAAGCGAAGGGAATGAGCCTGGCTGCTTCTCCTCCACGCTTTTTTTTCTCCGTGCCTGTTCCACATGCACTTCGCGTGCCATTGGCGCTTTGCTCTCCTCTTATTCTTCATTGGATGGTTCAGATGGACTTCGTCGTTCTTTCCCAACTAAAATAGAAAAGGTTGTGTCACATCTAGATGTTAATTCATTTTCTGCCCCCCAATGAGATGGGGAATTTGGAACCCCCTATTTTGACTTTATGGCCCTTCATCTTTCTGAATCGAGGCCCGGCCCAGCTCAGGGGTTAGGTTATGTTCTTATGCAGGCTAGGAAAGTGATTGTTTATGATTCATGACAACTAAAGGATTTTGAGCAATGGTACCCTACTCATAAATTAAAGTTGGCGGTTGTGGTGTTCGCGCTGAAAGTGTGGCGACACTATCTGTATGGCGAGAACTGCGAGATCATAAAAGTTTGAAGTAATTTTTCACTTAGAAGGATCTAAACATGCAATTGAAATGTTGGTTAGAGATGGTGAATGATTATGATTGTGAGATCCTTTATCACCCAGGGACAGCCAATGTGGTAGCAGATGCTTTGAGTCGAAGAGGCCCGGGACAATTTGTATAGCCTAAAGCAGATATCCAGAGAATTGACAGAGGATATGAGCAGAGCGGGAATAGAATTTATGGTGGGCCACCTATCCAACATTACCTTACAGTCTACACTCCTGGAGAGGATAAAGGAGGGTCAACTGGTTGATTCCCAGATAGTGAGATATAGAGATGATGTCCAAACTGGAAGAGCTATGGACTTCACCATTTCTGAGATGGATATGTTAAGGTACAAGGATCGGATTTGTGTTCCGTTGGATGTTACTATCAGACGGGAGATTCTGGATGAATCTCATACCACTCTGTATTCATTACATCCAGGCACCATGAAGATCTATCAGGATTAGAAATTTTTGTACTGGTGGCCAAGGATGAAGAAAGATGTAGTAGAATACGTGGCTAAGTGCCTAACTTGTCAACAAGTGAAAGTTGAACACTAGAGGCCAGCATGGTTATTACAGCCATTGAGTATCCCTGAGCGGAAGTGGGAGGACATTACCATGGACTTCATGGTTGGATTTCCTAAGACGATGGGTCAGCACGACTCGGTATGGATGATCATGGATCAATAGACTAAGTCAACTCACTTCTTGCCAGTGAGGACGAATTTCAATGTGGATCAATATGTTGAGCTGTATGTGAGGGAGATTGTACATCTCCACGGGGCTCCAAGATCCATAGTGTCAGATCAAGATCCCATCTTTACTTCCAAGTTTTGGGGAAGCCTATAGAAGTCTATGGGAACCCTGTTGAAGTTTAGCACAACATATCATCCCCAGACAGATGGAAAATCTGAGAGGACAATTCAGATACTAGAGGACATGCTTAGGGCATGTGTATTAGATTTTGAGGGGTCCTGGAGTAAGTATCTCCCCTTGATTGAGTTTTCCTACAACAATAGTTATCAGTCGACGATTGGAGTGGCTCAATATGAAATGTTGTATGGTAGGAAGTGGAGATCACTCATTCATTGGGATGAAATGGGTGAAAGGAATTATTTGGGTCCTGAAGCAGTTCAGAGGACCAGTGAGGCCATCAAGAATATTAGAGCTTGAATGCTTGCCTCATAGAGTAGAAAGAAAAGCTACGTTGATCCTAAGTGTAAGGACGTGGAGTTCCAAGTTGGGGACCACATTTTTCTCCAGGTTTCACCATTAAAAGGAGTGAAACAATTTGGGAAGAAGGAAAGTTGAGCCCTAGGTTTGTAGGACCTTTTGAGATCCTGGAGAGGAATGGACAGGTAGCCTATAGACTGGCTATGCCTCCAGCTTTGTTAGGAATACATAATGTGTTTCATGTATCAATGCTTCAGAGATATGTATTTGATACTACACATGTGCTAAGTTATGAGGACCTAAATTTACAGATGGATACGTCTTTTGAGGATAAACCAGTTCATATTCTAGATAGGAAGGACAAAGTTTTGTGAAACAAGACAATTCCAATGGTTAAAGTAATACGGAGGAACTGCAAGGTCGAGGAAATGATAGGGATCTAGAGTTGGATATGCGGGATGAGTTGTTCAGGTAAATTTCGGGGACAGAATTTCTATTAGGAGGGGATAGTTGTAGCATCCCAAAACTCCTAATAAGGGTTAATATGTTAATTAGTGTGTCGGGAGGGCATAAGTGGAATTATGTGATTTTATTTAAATATATATGTGATTATGTGAATTTTTTGAGTTATATTATGATATGAGTATTTATGCATGTTTATGTGTATTAAATGTGCTTACAGACTCGCTTTTGTTAAAAAATGGCATTTTTCGTATTTTTGACCCATTAACGGTATAACTGTAATTTTATGTGTTATGTGCTTGGGACAACATTATTATGTCGGTATTCATGATATTCAGTAGGAGTCGATCCTTTCAAGCAATTTAGCAAAAAATTCATGACAGGGATAGATACCCGGCTCAGGGTGAGCCAAGGGGTACTTTGCTAATTTTCCATATTTCGAGATTAATTGACAAATGAAGTATTTTATGCAAAATAGTAGTA
Source organism: Humulus lupulus (assembly GCF_963169125.1). Classification (NCBI taxonomy): domain Eukaryota; kingdom Viridiplantae; phylum Streptophyta; class Magnoliopsida; order Rosales; family Cannabaceae; genus Humulus; species Humulus lupulus. The sequence goes on along the minus strand of NC_084802.1, from coordinate 142,763,189 downwards.
TTAAGTGGATTGGTTGAATAATTTTGAGATTTGGGGTATAATTTGAGGTTTAGGGGGAAATTAGGCTAAATGACCAAAATACCCTTGGGGGTTAATTGGAAGGTTATTTAAGGTAGGGAAAATGGTCATTTGACCACTAGTATAGGCAAGATGGGAACTAAGTGTTGAGCACTTTGATTCTCACATTCAACTTTTTTTTCTCTTCTCTAGTTTCCTCTCAATTTTCCAAGCACCCAAGAGCTTCAAAGTGACAAACTCTTGAAGATTTATGAGGTTTCTAGAGGCTCTTAGAGTTGATTGGAGGATAGAACTGCTAAGGAGATCATCCATAAGCTCGGAGTTCGAAATTTTGCAGCTTAGGTAAGGATCATTTAAGCTTCTTTGTAGTACTCATGTTCTTGAAGAAAATAGTTGAGGTTAGCTTAATTTTTTGAAATCCTTGGTGTTTCTAGGGAGCTAGGTTTGTGTTGATGGTGGTTAGGTGCTAGCAATCTCTGCTGAAGCTTGGAATTGAGCTTTAAACTCTAAATTGGACTTGAATTTTTGGATTTTTGGATAAGTTTTCAAAGGTTAAGCTCAAATGGTAAATTTTGGCATTTTTGTGTTTTTGATGTTTTATGGATGGTTTGATGATGTCTTGGAGTTCTGGTATTGGTCTATGGTTATTTTGGGTACATTGGGTTGGAGAAAACCCAGTTTTTAGGTTGAATTGGCTGGGTTTGAGGTGCTAGAATAGCAGTGGTTCAAAATGGGGAAGAACACTTAAGTTCTAGGCTCGTTTTGTGTTTCTGGTGACCTAGCACGACCGCACTACTGTCCCAGAAACTAGGAAATTTTTAAGCCAATTTGGGGTTGATAACTCTACAAAATAGAGTTATTTTACCACTATTTATAAGCTAATTAGTGTTAAGTTATTAATTTTTTTATTATTTTATTAAGTTTTTATATAATTTTGAATTTTTTTAGGTTTATTTTAATTTTATAGATTTTTGTGTATTTTTATAGTTATATTATTGTAAAATGTTGTAGCTTAATTAATTGAATTATTGAGTTTAGTTAGAAGAAAAAAATTCACTTTTGTTGATCTTTAATGTTAAATTAAATTAAGTTTTAATTAATATTTTCAATGAATTAATATGATTTATTTTATAATTGAAAAATGTAGCGACCCAAAATCGCTAATAAGGCTTAAGTGTCTTGATTAGTGTGCCAGGAGGGCATAATTGGTATCTATGTGAATGAATGATTAAATGCATGATTTAATGAGTATATGGATATGATTTGTAACGCCCTGGATACAAGACCGCTACACTGTGTACTTATAAAGGTGCAGGACTTGCTAATCAAGTCTTTTAGTTAAAAATGTGTCACTGAAACCATTAATGTGCTAGGGTTAAAATATTTTGGTCTCAAAAGATACATTTCATATAACTAAACATTTTTACACATGGGATCCCAAAAGGAACAGCGTTTAAAAGTCAGTTTACAAAATTTCCAGAGTACAAACAACCACTAGCCACTCTAAGGGTCGCAGCTCACATCAGCTTCGGAGGGTCGCAGCTCACCAAGAACTATGTCGCGGCCCGCCCCCTTTGAACCCAGAAAGACCACCATATTTTACTCCCAAACCTCACTCAAAACCATCCCAATTCCACAACTCAATTATCACAAAACTTCTAACATGATTCCAGCAACATAATCCAGCGAAAACCTAGCCTAGAAACTCATCAAAATCCCATTTCAATCTCTGAAACACAAAAGCTCAAGAATACTAAAACCATCCAAGAAAACACCAGAATTCAAATATTAAATCATAAATTCGAGCTTACCTTCACTACAGAATCAATTCTCTAAGCAATTTCTGAGCTAACTCCCAAGCTCCTAGCTTCAATTCAATCTTCAATTTCAAAACCCAAAAACCTCTTAGAACTCAATCAAAACCACGTAATTTAAACAACAAAAAGTGTGATTCAATTCTTACCTCAGTCCTGGTTGAATCCCTTAGCTAAAACTGAGCTAATCCCTCAAAACTTCAGCTCAAATCACAGAGTTTCCAGCTGAATTTTCCTTAGGTTCTAGTGGTTTCCTTTGAGAGAGAAAGACAAGAGGAGGGAAGGTCAGTTCCTAATGTTCCACCGAATTCTGTGTTTTACTTAGTCTATTCTTAGGCAATTAAGTCAATCCCGAGGCTCGGGGTACCGGAAACGTCCCCGAGGGCAACAAAAGAATCTAAGGGTAAACTGAATGGACAACTTTGTATCAGATTTTTGGAAGGCGGAATAAGGATTGGTTAACACCTTATGATATAGAATTTCGTGTGTAACAAATGGTTACAAAAGGGTAGTGAGAAGGGACTTGACTTTATGTAAAAACATGAAACTGTGAGCGGCACATCAAGTTTGGGACACGCCCAAATATAGATTGAAGAGATGATAGTTTGAGCCTTGCAGTAGGTGAAAGAAATAGAAACATGGTCGGTGTACAGAGAATACTCAGTTGACAATGAAGGTAAACCGTAAGAGATTTGAGTGCTTGGTTGTTTGTAAAGGAATAATCCTGAGATCAGGGTCCGGTGAGACTTACTGGGAAAAAAATTAATTTGGAATTCGATCTCTTACTAGGGATGGTCTGTGTCAGATAGACAAGACGCTACAGGTTACAGCAAGGTCAGATACAATAACAATGGGGATTGGTATGGTGCTAGTGATGGACTGTGGATAGGTATATGTCTCGATGGGCAATGAAATTCAGGAAGATGATTTTATGAGAATGGTTAAGAAACCTACCATTGTGATATGAGTTAAGAAATAAAGATCGGGTGAGTGACCCAATGGAACTCGATGTTAAGGTGAAGATCCTAAAGGTAACACTTGTGTTTTCTTAGGTGATTTACTATATGAACGAGCAAGAAGACATTGAACTAGCTCCTATTGACCCTGAGATTGAAAGAACAATTAGAAGAAGACTAAGGGAACAACGGGCTCAAAATCGCCTTAATATGGCTGAAGAGGTTGAAGGAGTTGAGGGTGCTAATAATGTCACTAATACAATTGCTATGGCTGATGATAGAGAGAGAGCCACAAGGGAGTATGCTGCCCCCATGTTTAATGAGCTCAATCCGGGCATTGTTAGGCCTAAAATTCAAGCACCCCAATTTGAGTTAAAGCCCGTTATGTTCCAAATGTTGCAAACAGTGGGTCAATTTAGTGGGCTGCCTACTAAGGATCCTCATCTTCATCTTCGTTCATTTTTGGAGGTGAGTGATTCTTTCAAGCTACAAGGAGTGAGTGACGAGGCCCTATGATTGAAATTGTTCTCTTTCTCTTTGAGGGATTGAGCTAGAGCTTGGCTCAACACCCTTCCTCCCGACTCGGTGACAACATGGAATGAGTTGGCTGAAAAATTCTTGATAAAGTACTTCCCTCCTACCAAAAATGCCAAGTTTCGCAATGAAATTATGTCATTTCAGCAGTTGGAAGATGAATCATTTTGTGAAGCTTGGGAGAGATTCAAGGAGTTATTGAGGAAGTGTCCACACCATGGGATCCCGCATTGTATACAAATGGAAACTTTCTACAATGGGCTCAATTCTTCCACTCGTATGGTGTTAGATGCTTCAGCTAATGGGGTTATTCTCTCTAAGTCCTACAATGAAGCCTATGAGATTTTGGAGAGGATAGCTAGCAACAATTACCAATGGTCCAATGTTAGAGCCCCAACAAGTCAAAAAGTGGCTGGTATACTTGAAGTGGATGCATTGACAGCTTTGACCCCTCAAGTTTCTTCAATGACTAACCTTCTCAAGAACATGAGTTTGCGGGGAATGGTACAATCAGCTGCTAAAAATGCCAACTGAAATAACCCATATTCAAACTCTTATAATCCGGGGTGGAAGCAGCATCCAAACTTCTCATTGGGGGGGGGGGGGGGGGGGGCAAGGAGCTAGTTCAAGCGGAGCACCAATGCAAAACAAGCCTACATATCCACCGGGGTTTTCTCAACAACAACAAAGAGCTCAACCACCTCCTCCTCAAGTGTCTCAATCAAGCTCTTTGGAGAGTTTAATGAAAGAATATATGGCCAAGAATGATGTTGTGATTCAGAGTCAAGAAACATCCTTGAGGAATCTAGAAACTCTATTGGGGCAGCTTGCTAATGAGCTAAGGAATAGACAACAAGGCACCTTGCCTAGTGATACAAAAAATCCAAGGAAAGATGGCAAGGAGCATTGCAAGGCGGTTACCTTGAGGAGTGGTAAAAATCTGGAATTGGCTGAGGATAATTGTACTAGAAATAGGGAGGCCACTTCAATCCAAAGTAGTGTGGACAAAGGAGACAAAGCTGTGAAATCAAAAAATTTAAATGCTGATCCTGAAACAATTGCTGCAGCAATTCCTATGCAAAATGCTATAGGAAAGCTTATAAGCAAGCCACCTCCACCATTTCCTCAGCGCTTTCAAAAGCAGCAATAAGATGGTCAATTCAGGAGATTTTTAGATGTTTTGAAACAACTTCACATCAATATACCGTTGGTGGAAGCTTTGGAGAAAATGCCCAACTATGTGAAGTTTTTTAAGGATATTTTAACTAAAAAGAGGAGGCTTGGTGAATTTGAAATGGTGGCGTTGACTGAAGGGTGTAGTGCTATATTGAAGAGTAAAATTCCTCCTAAATTGAAGGATCCGGGCAGCTTCACAATTCCTTGTTCTATTGGTGGTAGAGATGTTGGTAGAGCACTTTGTGACTTGGGGGATAGTATCAATTTGATGCCCATGTCAATTTTCAAGAAGTTGGGGATTGGAGAAGCAAGACCAACCACATTCACTTTGCAATTAACGGATCATTCTATGGCACACCCGGAAGGAAAAATTGAAGATGTACTTGTGCAAGTTGATAAATTCATTTTTTTGGCTAATTTCATCATCCTTGATTATGAAGCGAATAGAGATGTTCCAATTATCTTAGGTAGGCCATTTCTAGCTATCGGGAGGACCTTGATTGATGTACAAAAAAGGGAGCTTACTATGAGGGTGAATGACCAACAAGTGACTTTCAACGTGTTCAACGCTATGAAGTTTCCGGATGACGTTGAGGAATGCTCTAGGCTAAGTGTAATTGAGTCTATTGTCGCTAAAAAATTCCGTAAGGAATCTTGTAAAGATGGAGTGGGGGTGAGGTCACTTGAAGAGCTTGAAAACTTAAGTGAAGAGGAAGAAAGCCAAGTTACATGGGTGGAGTCAAAGCAGCCCTTTGCTAAATTTAGGAGGCCTTTTGAGTCATTGAACTTGTCAAAAGGGAATTTTAAGCCTCCTAAGCCTTCTATTCAAGAGCCACCAAAATTAGAGTTGAAGCCCTTGCCTAGTCACTTGAAGTATGCTTATTTGAGAGATAATGAGACTTTGCCTGTGATTATTTCAGCCATGTTAGGAGCTGAAAAAGAGAGTTTGTTGCTAGCTGTTTTGAAGAAATACACAAGGGCCATTGGTTGGACCATGGCGGGTATCAAGGGTATAAGTCCCTCATTTTGTATGCATAAAATTCTATTGGAGGATTTCTGTGAGCAGTAGCGAAGGCTTAATCCTATCATGAAGGAAGTGGTTAGAAAAGAGATAATTAAGTGGATTGATTATGGAATTGTTTACCCAATTTGAGATAGTTCTTGGGTCAGCACAATTCAGGGTGTTCCTAAAAAAGGTGGAGTCACGGTGGTGGCTAATGAAAATAATGAGTTGATTCCCACAAGACAAGTGACGGGGTGGCGTGTTTGTATGGACTATCGGAAGTTGAATAAGGCTACTCGTAAAGACCACTTCCCGCTGCCATTCATTGATCAAATGCTTGATCGGTTGGCGAGAAAGGAGTTTTATTGTTTCCTTGATGGGTATTCAAGCTTGTTGACCCAGATTTTGGCCAACTGACACGGAGTCAGAATATGCTTGATGTGAATTAATGCGTTGAAAAGAATCGAATGACAAAAAGTAATAAGAACACGATATTTTATAGTGGTTCGGCCCCAGGATCTGGTAATGACCTACGTCCACTCAGATTGTTATTGGTATGAGAATCAAAGGAGTGATCAAAGAACAAGAGTTCAATGAGTTTCACTAACCTCTGAAGAACAATACAATATTCCAAGAAGAATTACTCTAATCTCAAATAATTCAAAAGCCAAAAAAGTCCCCTCCCTTGAGCTATCTTTTTCTATTTATAGGCTCAAGGGGAATTACATGATTTAGTTGCCGATAATCTCTCCTAAATAATCAGATATTCAGGAGATTGTGTGAGTTAAATTCGGGATCTACGAAGATCTTTGCAGTAATATTACATTGCATGCGGAACCATCGACCAGACTGGTCGCAGGTAAGACTGGGCCGCTTACTGCTTCTAATACGTCTCCTGGTCGATGCACTAGCAGAGCTCTTCCAGGTGTCAGCCACGTGTCCAGGGAGTACTTGCCACGTCATCAACTCCAATTTTTTGGATAACAAAGCTATAATCAGATTTCCATTGCGCCAGAAGACCAAGAGAAGACTACCTTTACTTGTCCTTATGGCACCTTTGCCTTTAGAAGGATGCCTTTTGGGCTGTGCAATGCCCCCGCCACTTTCCAACGTTGTATGATGGCAATATTTTCAGATATGGTGGAGAAGTCTCTTGAAGTCTTCATGGATGATTTTTCAGTATTTGGGGAGTCCTTTGACACTTGTTTGGCTAACTTGGAGCAATTCTTGGCTAGATGTGAAGACAGAAACTTGGTACTCAATTGGGAAAAGTGCCATTTCATGGTGCAAGAAGGTATTGTGTTGGTCCATAGAATTTCTAACAAGGGCATAGAAGTGGATAGAGCAAAGCTGGAAGTCATTGAAAAATTGCCACCACCTACTATAGTCAAGGGGATTAGAAGCTTTTTGGGACATGCGGGTTTCTATAGGAGGTTTATTAAAGATTTTTCAAATATTTCTAAGCCCCTTTGTTCCTTACTTGAGCAAAATCGAGCATTTGAGTTCACAAAGGAGTGTCAAGAAGCATTTGTGACTTTAAAAAGGGCTCTTATCACCGCACCCATCATTGTAGCTTCGGATTGGTCTCTCCCCTTTGAATTGATGTGCGATGCTAGTGATTTTGCTATGGGTGTTGTACTTGGGCAGCGAAAAGAGAAGGTTTTTCATTCCATTTACTATGCAAGCAAGACATTAGCCGATGCCCAATTGAACTATACTACCACCGAGAAAGAGCTTTTGGCGGTGGTGTTTTCTTTTGACAAGTTTAGAGCTTATCTTGTGGGGACTAAAGTGGTGGTTTATACAGACCATTCAGCGATCAAGTATCTAATTTCCAAGAAGGATGCTAAGCCACGACTTATTCGATGGGTGTTGCTTCTTCAAGAATTTGACTTGGATATTCGGGATAGAAAAGGAACGGAGAACCAAGCGGCTGATCATTTAACTAAACTTGAAGTTGGAAGTGAAAAGCAAAATGAATGGCCTATTAAAGAGACATTTCCCGATGAGCAATTGTTGGTTGTGAACCAAACCACTACTCCATGGTACGCTGATTTTGTCAACTATTTGGTGAGTGGTTTGCAGCCACCTGATTTGAATAGGCAGCAACTCAAGAAGTTCTTTCATGACATGAGATTCTATTATTGGGATGAGCCTTATTTGTACAAACAATGTTCAGATCGAATCATGAGGCGTTGTGTTCCTGAGGATGAAGTTCCTAGCATACTAGAGCATTGTCATCCAGCTCCTTATGGTGGACATTTTGGTGGGCAAAGGACAGCCGCTAAGGTTTTTCAATCGGGGTACTATTGGCCTTCTATCTTCAAGGATGCTCATGAATTTTCTAAGAGATGTGACTGCTGCCAGCGTGTTGGAAATATTTCATCAAGGAGTGAAATGCCTTTGAATAGCATCCTTGAAGTGGAATTGTTCGATGTTTGGGGAATTGACTTCATGGGGCCATTTCCACCATCATTTGGCAATTTGTATATCTTGGTGGCGATTGCCTACATCTCTAAGTGGGTTGAGGCAATGGTAAGTCCTACTAATGATTCCAAGGTGGTCATTAAGTTCCTACATAAGCATGTGTTCACCCGCTTTGGTACTCCAAGGGCGCTTATAAGTGATGAAGGCACCCACTTTGTGAACAAGATTTTGGCGGCTTTATTAACCAAATATAGTGTGAAGCACAAGATTGCCACCGCCTACTGTTATCCCAAAAATCAGCAGTGAATGACATGGCAGGAATTAATTGCACGTGGCTGACACCTGGCAAAACCTGCGTTCGACTATCGACCAGGAAGATGTTCGGAGTTATGCGTGCGGACTCTTCATACGACCAGTCTGGTCGATAGGCACGTAACACGCGGAGGAAATCTTAGGCAGTTATGATGGAATCCGAAATTCTCTCCCCTGATTTCCTGAGTATCCGATTATTTAGGAAATAATATCAGTAACAAATCAATGTAAATCTTCCCTGAGCTTATAAATAATAGAAGAGGGCTCAGGGAAGGAGGCGGATCTTTTTGCTCTTTTTCTGACTTCTAAATCGCTGGAGTTTAGAGTAATCATATCAATCATATTGTATTGTTCTTCAGAGGTTGGTGAAACTCATTGAACCCTAGTTCTTTGATCACTCCTTTGTCTCTCACATCAATAACAATCTAAGTGGACGTAGGTTATTACCAGATTCTGGGGCCGAACCACTATAAAATATCGTGTTCTTATTATTTTCGCTATTATGTTCTTTTCAACGCATTCTTCCACATCAAGCGTATTTTGACTCCGTGTCAGTTGCCCAAAATCAGGGTCAACACCTACCACCCCCAAACCAATGGTCAAGCGGAAATATCCAATAGGGAGATTAAGGGAATCCTAGAGAAAGTGGTGAATCCCAGTAGAAAGGATTGGTCTCAGCGATTGGATGATGCTCTTTGGGCCTATCAAAAGACTTTCAAAACCCCTTTGGGCATGTCACCGTATCGTTTGGCTTTTGGGAAAGCTTGCCAATTTCCCGTTGAGTTGGAGCATAAGGCATATTGGGCCACTAAGAAACTGAATATGGATCTCCAAGTTGCTGGAGAAGCTCGAAAGTTACAGTTAAATGAGCTGGAAGAGATGAGGTTGTTCTCCTATGAAAATGCTAAGTTGTACAAGGAGAAAACTAAGAGGTGGCATGATCAGAAAATTCAAGCTCGGGTCTTTGAGAAGGGGCAGAAAGTATTGCTCTTCAACTCTTGCTTAAAGTTGTTTCCTGGCAAGTTAAAGTCTCGCTGGTCTAGCCCATTCACAGTGGTGCAAGTTTACCCCTTTGGAGCTGTTGAAGTTCGAGAAGATCAATCTGGAAGGGAGTTTAAAGTGAATGGGCAGCGGCTGAAACATTATTTGGGAGGTGAGGTCGACCACGAGAAGACCTCCATCACTTTGGAGGATCCTTAAGGCTGTGGTTGTTTTGGGTTGTCAAGTGATTCAGGCACTAATTTAAAGACAACCCAAAAAGAAGCAAGTGTAAAATATTAGTGTCTATAAAAGAAAAACAGAAAGAAAAGAAAAAATATTTATATACATATGAGTGTTTTTAATTATTTTTATTTTTAATTTTACTTTTTGTAATTTTAATTCCATTTTATTGTGATGTTTTGGAGTGGTTTTATGTGTATTTTGGTGTTTTGGAAGCAATTTTGGAGTCAGATGGTTTTGCGAGATTTTTTCTTCAGCTAAATGGCCGAAAATATTTCTGAAAAAAAATAGAGAGTTACGTCAAATTTGGGTTGCTAAAGCAAATCTTGGGCAAAATGTTAGCATTCTGGGCAGAGAAAAAATCCTGGGTCGTGGTTTCATTCAGAGGCATATATATATAATACTATATATATATACAAAAAAAAATTACTATATTTAATATTATTTATATATATATTACTACATATATACATATGTTAATATATAACTATATAAATATATGCATATACAGAAATATGTATTTAAAAAAATAATAATCGTATATACTATAAACTATACGAAATCTATATATATCAGTATATACCAAAATACCCTAATACCCCATTATCATCTTCTCCACTCCCCGTACCTCTCTGCCTAGTACACTGACCTTTACCACCCAGCCGAGAAGCATGCCGAACCCAGGCGCCATCTCACCACATTCAGGCACCCAGCCTCTCGATCCACGATCTCAGCACTCGGCATCCTAGGCGTCTCCAAGCCGAAGCCCCCACCAAAACACTCAGCAACCCAGGCGCATCCGAGCCCCTGTGCACTCCCAGTCCGAGCCTAGATGGTTCCAAGCAAACCCAACACCCCAGAACCAGGCGCCTCCCTGACCAGTGAGTCAGCTCTGTGCCCTCCTGCCCTTCGCAAGCCTTCTCCAGGTGCACCCAAGCAGCTTAGGCATCTGACTGCACCCACACTCTCGGCACCTAGGCACCAAGCTCCTCACGAGCCATAATTTGGGGTACTAATTCTTTGTTCTGTTATACTCTTGTGAATATTGCTGGGCATTGGACTTCTCTACTGGTGTTTGCTTTTGGGGGTCAGCTATTGGATTATTGGTTGACTGTGTTTATTGTACTGCTCTGTTGCTGTGTTTCTCTATACCACTCTCTTTACTGATAAGCAAGATATTGGTTTGTTTGGGTGCTCCTTTTGTTGTGTGGTAGCCTTGTGATTTAGTTGTTTCCTTTTTTCCCAAAATGACCACTAAAACACACGCCCAACGAAATAAATTCAAACCAGCCCCTACCCCACCACCAACCAAAACCAAATCCAAACCAAGCACTGCCCCATCACCAAGCCCGCAACTAAGACAACACCCACCATACAAAAATCTAAAAGGCCAGCAAGAATCCCAGGAGCTCCATGCGCATCATCAAGAAATCTCCATCTGCAACTAGTTGCGCCTCACCCAAGCACCGAGTGACCCAGCTACGCTTCCCTTGAGCAGAGCCTGCATATTCTTTGAATGAGCACTTCTGAACTCTACTCCCCAATTTGATTTTGATTATGTCTATTTCTTTGTATTCTCTGCTTTAGGTGTAGTTCTTACTCATTGGCAATTTTTCATGTTGTGTTATACTTTGGTCTCAAGTGTTGATAATGAATTTTATGTTTTGTGTATTGGGTGCTCTGTGTTGTACTTAGTTATGTTTATTTGGTGATTTTTGTGTAGTGAGCATCGAAATTTGAGTCATTTGCCTTGTGTTTTGTTGCTAGGAAGGTACTTTGTTAGTATAGTTATCTTTGTTCTGTTTTTAGTTTGTCTTTGTCTTGTTGTGTTGTCGTTCTTTTGAGGATATTCTTTGCTTTTGTTAGTGTTTAACTAGGGGGCTCGATGACGACTTTGCAAACTAAAAAAAAACTATATAATCAATCTAAGTTACAGCTGAATGTTTTTCTTTTCTAAATTTTAAACTAAATTCTTTGAGTGTGAATATTGCTAGCCAATGATTGATGAGAGTGTTTCTCTTTTTAGTATGTGCATAGCTAGATTAAACACTTTTGAGACCCTCGAAAGAGCTAGTTTCTTGTTAGAGCCTATGTTTCTAGAATTACTTAGTGATTTTCTTTGAGGCGAAATCCTAGACAACACCACACCGATGACATGATTTAGGCCATCCTTGGACCGCTTGAGCCTTTGAAGCCTACCTTGTATGCATTTTTTATCCCTAGTCACCCCATTGAGCTTAAGTGTCACTTTTCTTTCTTAGCCACTCATTAGCCTACCTTTACATATATATAATCATCTCTTTTCACCACACCCTTTTAGCACCTTGTTCTTCATATGATTTATTTGTTATGCATTTTGGGGGGTTTTGTTGAGTTGAGTGGATGAGAGAAAATTGGGTGAGCGTTTTCCTTCTCTTCTTTTGCTTGTTTTCAACATAAGGGAAAATGTTGATTTTAAGTTTGGGGGGGAGAGTGTGTTCTCAATTTTCTTGTTCTCTTGCCATCTATTTGTTAATCTTTATATATATATAATAGAAAATCCAAAAAAAAAAATTCAAGAGTACACTCCCTTGCATCAAATCATCTAAAAAAAAAAGAGAAAAAGAAAAAAATCAGAAAAGAAAAAGAAAGCCAAAAAAAAAAGTATGTATGTTTGTAAATAAGTTTGGGGGTGTACTTTTCAAATAAAGGAAAAGTTGTTGTAGTTTTGTCTTTGTATGTTAGTAATAAAGGCTAATGGCAAGATTTATATTGTGTTGTGGGGTTGTCTTTGGGGGAAATTAACGTATGCATTTATGTATTTAGGTCCTAGAGAGATTGAGGTGTTTTAGGGTGATTTGAGCCAAAATTTATCTCTCTTATCCTACCTTCACCCTAGCCTATCATTCCAAGCTTGATAAAGTCCTATTGATCTTTGGTGTGGTGTTTGTCTACATTAGTGGAGAGGGAATCACTAAGTAACGTATGGAGACATTATTTAAGCATGAGGATCAAGGTCTAGTTTGATTTTTGGTGATTGAAATTGTTTAGGAAAAGCTATGCATGCACTAAAGGGTGAAACACTTTATTCATATTTTTGGCAGCAGCATTCATGCTTGAAGAATTTGGTTTAAAACTTGTGAAAGATTGAAATTCAGCTTCTCTTTTTCAAAATAAAATTTCTCGAGAGCCTTCCCCTTTTTACCATTGGCATAGCAAAGTTTGTCCATTGTTGTGGTGTTTTGTCTTTGTTGTTTCTTTATCTTTTGTTGTTGTTTAGTTTGTGCCTTTTGTGTCTTGTGTTAGTTGTGTTTTGTTTTTAGAGTCAACACTCGAGGACGAGTAATGTCATAAGTTTGGGGGTGTGATAACTCTTGAATAAAGAGTTATTTCATGTGCTTTTGAACTTATAATTGTGAAAAAATCATGGGTGATGTTAGTTTATTTTTAGCTTTTGTAGCTAACTTTGGTGTTTTAATTATCTTAATTAAGTTTAATTATTATTTTTTTTAGTTTTTAATAGCTAGTGGGTTAAAGATAATAATTTCATGGATAAATATTTGCACAAAGGAATGAGCTAACATATGAAACTATTTTGATGAAATTATGTTGTTGATGGCTGAATTATCAGGTTTCCTGCAGCAAAATTGAAGCATTTTGATCAAGCAGTTGGGGCACATGGAACACATGGCAGTCAATGGGTGAGCTGACATTTTGGCTGAGGTGGCAAGGGCAGAAAGAACTAGTCAGCATATTGGAGAAAAGGACAAAATCAAAAGAAAGGAGGACTTCATGTTTTTGGAGAAAAATGGGCAATATGGTACTTTTGGAAAAAAGAGGAAAAAACCTAATATACACAAAAGAGGGTTTCAGCTGTAGGAAGGAAGCAGCAGCCATTTTTGGAAAAGAAAACCAGAAAAAGAAAGGAGAAAAACTCAAAATATCAACAAGGAAGAAGGAGGACAAACAAAGAAAGCTCAAGCATCATTTTGGATTTGTTCTTTCTTCTTTTCCTAAACTTTATTTTATTAATTTCTGAGTTGGATTCTAAATCTAAATATTATGGGCTGTTTTGATTGTGGATTAATGTTTATGAACTCAGCCATGAACTAACTTTTAGGTGGCTTGAATTGTTGATGAACCCTATGTTATAGTCTATCAATTTCTCACACTTGATTTTAGTAAAATCTCCCTTGGTCATTCAAGTGTGCTTATATTAATATCTTGGTGTTGTCAAGCCAGCAATGGCAAGTTATTTAATTATGTTTAATGCTGGAAAGATTAAATGTAATAGGAAAAATTTGGATGACACAAGTCATAATCTAGGTTAGGTTATGTTAGTAAGTAACATAGAGATATGTTATTTTCCTTGTGTAACTTTTGAGAATTAAACTTTGAATTGCATTCTTAAATCTGATTTTGCATAGAAATATGTTTAATTAGGTAGAAGAATTAATGTCATAAAATTTGGGAAAGTTTTATGAGTGTTTAAATGAATTTTTGTTATCCTGGGAGTTTTGCAAGAATATTGCTGCAGCAATCTGTCCGCAATTTGTTCAGGATGAATAATATAGGGGAATTCAATAATTCAAGTCCATTTTGCAATCTATATATTTCTCTCAATTTTCTTGTTCAGTTCAGTTTTTAATTTCAGTATTTCCATTTTTTTTAATATTTTGCTTAGCCTATAAACAACCCACTTGATTTTTAATTTCTTAAAATTGTTTAGTAATTGTTTTGCTTATTTTTTCTAATTTGCAATCCCTGTGGAGATGATTTACTTATCATTATATTACTTGTGTGATTACGTGCACTTGCGTATTTAAAATAAAATATTAAATTTATCACAACAGTTTGTATAGGGACGAAAACCCAAAATGTAATTTTGCCATTAGATTTGCCATGGTTATTTATAACTTTTGGAATTTTTATAAACATGTCTTTTAAACCCTGTTTTGGGATCCCATGTACTAAACATTCATTTTATATGAAAAAAACTATCTGTTTATAACTAAAACCTTTTAATCTTACCTAAATACGACTTTAGGACTACGTTTTCAACTTTATAACTTGATTAGCAAGTCTTGCACCTTCATAAACACATAGTGTAACGGTCTTGGCTATCGAGGGTGTTACAGAAAATATTTGATTATGATTTAATTTTTGTTTATTTTGTAGGGAGTATGTTGTATTCTTTTTTTGGGCTTTGAAAAGTAAGGAAAAGAAAGAAAAAAAATGGAAAAACTGAAAACAAAGGCTCAACAACCACCTCCACCAGGCCCATCACGCCCAGGCCCGCCTCTTCCCAGCTGCCAGCAGCAGCCCGCCAGAACTCAGCACCCTCCAGGCCCGCACCTGCACCCCACGGCCCAGCTGCCTCTCCCAACCTTTGGGCCTGCCTGCCCCACTCGGCCCAGCTACCTCAACCAGCCCACTCCACCAAACCCAGCTGCCAAATTGCCATCAAAACCCATGCATACCTCCAATTTTCTTGAGCCCAACAATGTCCCATTGTCCCTTTGTTCAAAAATGTTATTTTTTACCCAAACTTTTCTACACATTTTACCCAAAAACCATCATTACACCTAAAATTTACCCCTACTTACCTTATTACTCCATTTAGAAATTAATTTAATCAATTTAATTAATTTAAATTGATTTTTTTAACATTTTATTTTGGCTATAAATAAGGGATTTGAAGACCATTTTTTTTTGGGGGGGGGGGGGGGGGGGGGGGGTCACACTACAAAATTTCTACACTTTCAAGACCACTCCATTCTCTTCATCTTTTTCTTCTTTTTGGTCATTTTTTCTATGAGATTTTAGAGGAAAAACTTGGGGGTTCCTCCTCCAAATTTTCCTATTTATGTTTGTAATTTTTGGTTTGTAATTTATATTCTAGTTATGAGTTTCTAATCTTTTTAAGACTATTAAGGTGATGATGAAACAATATGTAACTAGATAGTATTTATGTTGTAAGTTGATTTTCCATTTTGTATAATAAAGTTTATGAATTTTCTTCTTCAAATATTTTCTTTCATCTTAAATATATTGTACTTTTTATTGTTAGAACTTATTTACACTTTGTTATTCATTAGTGCAAATCATAATATTCTTTGATTAAGGTGTGACATTAAATTGTGCACATCAAATACTTAGAACAAAAATATTATGTTTTGCCTTATAAATAATATTCATTGATTAATTTATTATTTCATTTGATTGATTTACATTAAATACTTTGAAATTATAATTTTAAAAGTGAAAATAAATCCTACAATTTCATGATAATTTGTGCTTAAATAGAATATCTAATTTGAATAAGTGATAGTTGATTAATTTCTACTATTAATGAAACTTGGGAATCAATGTACTTATAAATATTATTAAACTTATATTTTGTGGATTCTAATACCTTAATAATCTTCTTTTACCATCTTGATTTCTACTATTAATTTATTTTTATATATTGTCTTTAATTTCTTTATTATTATCTTTTATTTTATTTTCATTATACAAAAATCTCATCAATCTTTGGAGCTAGGTTAGAATTTATTAATTATGGTTTGAAATAGTTTTCTTTTTTATTTTATACAACTCCTTTGGGTTCCACCTCATGCTTACTGTTGACCCACGATTTGGCCAACTGACACGGAGTCAGAATATACTTGATATGAATGAAAGAGATGAGAAGAACGTAATGACAAAAGTAAATAAGACACAGTATTTTATAGTGGTTCGGCCCCAGGATCTGGTAATGACCTACGTCCACTTAGATTGATATTGATATAAAAATTAGATGAGTGATCAAAGAACTTGGGTTCAATGAGTTTCACTAATCTCTGAAGAACAATAAATTATTACTAGGAGAATTACTATAGTCTCCAATGATTCAAAAGCAAAAAGTCCCTCCCTTGAGCTATCTCTTGCTATTTATAGGCTCAAGGGGGATTACAAAAGATTGTTACAGATATTATTTCCTGAATAATCGGATACTCAGGAGATTGTGTGAGATAAATTCGGGATTCTACAAAGACCTTCCCATTAATGTTGCCTTGTATGCGGAGCTATCGACCAGACTGGTCGCAGGTAAGACTGGTTCGCACTGCTTCTAACGTGTCTTCTGGTCGATACTCTAGCAGAACACTTCCAGGTGTCAGCCACGTGTCCAGGAATCACTTGCCACGTCACCAATGCTAATTTTTTGGATAACACTTACATGAACACTATACTTCATATACGATTCGTGCGCGTGCGAGTTATAAATATTTAAAACATACCCATTTTGGGTCCATCAGGGGTTTAAGAGTTAGTAGTGTGATCGCGCTAGGGTAAGGCACGATCACGCCAATACCCCAGAAAGTTCAAACTTTATGTGGGCGCGATAGCGACAGGTGCCCCGAAATGTGGAATTTCTAAATTTTGGGAATAAGTGTAACGCCCTGGATAGCCAAGACCGTTACACTGTGTGTTTATAGAGGTGCAAGACTTGCTAATCAAGTCATTTAGTTAGAAATGTGTTACCAAAACTGTAGTTGAACTAGGGTTACAAGATTTTGGCCACAAAAGCTACATTTCTTATAATCAAACATTTTTACATGGGATCCGAAAAGTAATAACGTTAAAAGACAGTTTACAAAATTTCAGGATAAAAGTACAGCTACTAGCCACTCTAAGGGCAAAACAGACATTTAGGCTTTTCCCGTCCTGTACTACACCTCGGCCGTGTTGGCCGATCAGCTGGCTATGTACATTCAGCCCAAAGTTCTCCATCTCAGGACTGGTCCACTTTGCCCTTGCCTTTACCTGCACCACGTAGCACCTGTGAGCCAAGGCCCAGCAAGAAACCAGATAACAGAGCATAATCATTAAGCAATCAATTTGCAAATCAGCAATCAAGCAACTCATAATGCATAGCCATATACTCAACAATCCATAATGTTCATATAATTAGATATTCAGCAAACCAAACTCATCGTTAAACATTTATGACCAATTCACATAATAAACAAGGTTGACGCCCTTAGGTCGCACCCTCTATTTACCCCACTGACTCCGGCCCGCTTAAACCGAGCTCAGTGAATATTAAGTTGTCCTCAGCTACTAGTGGTCGAGTCGCGCCCTGTGCGCAAATATTGATTCTGGCACTCTTAGGTCATTTATCACATGTCCCATGGCATAATACCATCTATGACATCATACAGATACAGGGAGCTCTTAGTCCCAACACAATCAGATAACCCGGTGCAGTTTTCTTACCTTTGGATTCCGGTAGCTTTGATCAATGATGACACCCCTCAAGCACGATCCCTTCCGAACCCTAGCGTACACCTAGTCACAGCCATAGATCATAATCATTACCAAACTTCAATCCCAAAAACCTAACCTCAGGACCAATCCCGAGCCCTCGGGAAGCCCTAATTCCACCAAATGGGGTGGTGGAATCAAACCCCGAGCCCCCGGCCAAAAACCCTAGGAAATAACCCAAAAATCTCTTTTCTGGGAATAGGGTAGCGCTACAGCGCCCTAAAGTGGGCGCTACAGTGCTACAAACAGAGCCAAAAACGCCCCAAGCATCCAAGCCTAGCGCTGTAGCGCCCTAAGGCTAGCTCTACAGCGCTAGTCACAGCCAGACAACACCCTAATTTCACCTCTTCGAACTTCCTCTAGCCAAAACCCTCCAAAACCCTTCCAAACCTTAACCAAACTCCAAAACAAGCTTACCAACATCTATATCTCACCCCATATGACCCAACCATACAAATCTCAATCACATGCACCCCAAAATAAAGAAATCACCATAGTTGAGCTTATAGCTCAAAAACTCAACAGAAACTTCAGGACTTTAGAGCTAGAATTTCATACCTTCAATGGAGACTCTCAATCTAGATTATCCCTATTGTCCTTTCAGCCTCAAGCCCTTCACTTCCTCAAGCTTATCCCCCTTGATTCCATCCAAAACTCAAGTTTAGAAAACCATCTCAGCCAAAACCAGGAATACAAGAGAAGAACCTTGAAACTTACCTCAGTTGGATGCCAAATCCCTGCTGAACTCTCAAACTTGATCAAGGTCCCAAGTGCAAAACCTTAGCCTAAAGCTCCTCTGAATTTTAGCTCCAAAAGGCCCCAAGAATTGAAGAAGGAATCCCAAACCGTGAGAGAGAAGAGACTTCTATTTCTTTTTCCTTCTTTCCTTTCTTTTCTTCAGACTTCTAAAGCTTTCTACATATTCCACTAAGGCAATAAAGCAAAAACAACACTTATCTCTGATTTTAAACACCAAAAGACCAAATTTCCCTCCCAATTAAAACTAAGCTTTTAAACATCCTAAGGGCATTTTAGTCACTACTCCCAATTCCCGCTAATTCCTCGAGTGTCTCTAATATTTACCGCTTACCTCCCAAAACCTAACTAATCACCAATTATATTCCTCAATATCAAATAATCTCCCATATACTTCCAAAATTCTCATAAATACCCCCAGGCTCACCCCGAGCCGGGTATAAATCCCCGCCGTGACTTTTTCGCTAAACCGCTCACTAGGATCGCCTCGAGTCACAAGCTACAAATATATTCACATAATAATGTGGTCTCAACAATTTATCATAGATATATACATTTATGCCCTCAACGGGCCAAAATTACGAATATGCCCTTCTAACCTAATCAGGGCCTACATGCATACTAATACACATAGTCATGCATCACAGATATCCAAATAGTCATATAAACATGCTTTTAATCATTTAAATCACATATAATCCAGTTATGCCATCCTGGCATGCTAATCAAGGCCCTTAAGCCTTATTAGTAAATTTGGGTCGTTACAACTATCCCCTCCTAATGAGAATTTCGTCCTCGAAATTTACCTGAATAATTCGGGATACTGATCCCGCATCGCTGACTCAAGCTCCCAGGTCGCTTATTTGACTCTATTATTCCTCCACAATACTTTAACTAGAGGAATTTTCTTATTCCGTGGTACTTTATCCTTCCGATCCAAAACCTAAACCAGTTGCTCCTCATAAGCTAAATCTGTCTGCAATTCCAAGTCTTCATACCTCAACACATGTGTCACATCTGAGACGTACTTCCGGAGCATAGAAACATGAAATACATCATGGACTCCTGACAACGATGGTAGCAAGGCTAACCTGTAAGCCACCTGACCGATCTTTTTCAAGATCTCAAAAGGTCTGATGAACCTAGGGCTTAGCTTGCCCTTCTTTCCAAACCTCCTCACCACTCGCAGTGGTGATACTCGGAGAAATACGTGGTCCCCAACCTGGAACTCCACGTCTCTACGCTTGGGATCAACGTAGCTTTTTTGTGAGGCGAGCATCCTAGCTCAGATCTTCTCTATAGCTTCATTTGTCTTCTGAACCATATCCGGCCCCAAATACTTCCTCTCACCCATTTCATCCCAATGAATGGGTGATCTACATTTCCTCCCATAGAACATCTCATAGGGAGCCACTCCAATCGTTGATTGGTAACTATTGTTGTATGAAAACTCCATCAACGGAAGATACTTACTCCAAGATCCCTCGAAGTCAATCACACACGCTCTGAGCATATCCTCCAATACCTGAATCGTCCTCTCAGACTGTCCATCAGTCTGAGGATGGAAGGTTGTGCTAAACTTCAACTGAGTTCCCATAGCCTTCTATAAACTACCCCAAAACTTGGAGGTAAAGATAGGATCCCGGTCTGACACTATAGACTAAGGAACCCCATGGAGACGTATGATCTCCCTCACATACAAATCTGCATACTGATCCACAATATATGTCGACCTCACTGGTAGAAAATGGGCTGACTTGGTGTATCTGTCCACTATCACCCACACCGAGTCATGAAGCCCTACTGTTCTGGGTAAACCTCCCACAAAATCCATCGTAATATCCTCCCATTTCCACTCGGGGATACCCAAAGGTTGAAGCAACCCTGCTGGTCGATGATGCTCAGCCTTCACCTGCTGATAGGTTAAACATCTGGCTACGTACTCCACCACATCCTTCTTCATCCCAGGCCACCAATATAACGTCCGTAGATCCTGGTACATCTTCATGGTACCCAGATGAAGTGAGTATGGCGTCGTATGTGACTCATCCAATATCTCTCGTCTAATCCCCTCATCAGCTGGAACACAAATCCGCCCTCGATACCGAAGCAAACCAACCTCAGAAATAGAATAGTCCTTAGCTACTCTCGCTAAGACATTCTCTCTAACCTCCTATAACTAAGCGTCTACCAATTGACCCTCTTTAATCCACTCTAGCAGGGTCGACTGCAGAGTAATATTGGCCAACCGGCCCACCACCAATTATATCCCCGCTCTGACCATCTCATCAGCTAACTCTCTCGAGATCTGGGTGGAACTATATAACCAACTTGGGCCTCTCCGGCTCAATGCATCTGCCACTACATTGGCTTTCCCCGGATGGTAAAGAATATCACAATCATAGTCTTTCACCAACTTTAGCCAATGCCTCTGCCTCATGTTCAAGTCCTTCTGTGTGAAGAAGTACTTCAAGCTCTTGTGATCGGTGTATATCTCGCACTTCTCCCCATATAGGTAATGCCACCAAACCTTCAGTGCGAATACCACCGCTGCTAACTCCAAATCATGGGTAGGATACCGCTGCTCATACTCCTTCAGCTACCGTGATGCATAAGCAATGACTTTCTCGTTCTGCATCAACACACAATCTAAACCCAACCTCGACGCATCGTAGTAGACAAGAAACTTCCCTTCCCTCGAAGGAAGACTCAACACAAGCGCGGTAATAAGTCATCGCTTCAATTCTTAGAAATTGTTCTCACACTTGTTTGACCAGATAAACTTCAAATTCTTTCGTGTCAATTCTTTCATCGGTGCCGCTAACTTCGAGAAGCCTTCCACAAACCATCTATGGTAACCTGCTAGACCAAGAAAACTCCGCACCTCTGAGGCGTTCCTTGGCCTCGGCCAATCCCTAACTGCCTCCACCTTAGATAGATCCACCTTAATCCCATCTGCACCAACAATATGTCTAAGGAATGTTACTTCTGGCATCCAAAATTCACATTTCTTAAACTTGGCGTACAACTGATGCTCCCTCAATCTCTGCAAAACCTATCGAAGATGAAACTCATGCTCTGCCTCTGAACTGGAGTACACTAAGATGTCGTCGATGAAGACAATAACGAACTTATCCAGAAAGTCCTTGAACACTCTGTTCATTAGATCCATAAAGGTTGCCGAGGCATTGGTCAAACCAAATGACATGACCAGAAATTCATAGCGCCCATACCTCGTTCGAAAGGTCGTCTTTGTATGTCCTCATCATTGATCCTCAGCTGGTGATAACCAGATCGAAGATCAATCTTTGAGAACACTATCTTACCCTGCAATTGATCGAACAAGTTGTCAATCCTTGGTAAGGGATACCTATTCTTGATAGTCAACTTGTTCAATTCCCTGTAGTCTATACACATTCTCAAAGTCTCGTCCTTCTTCTTCACAAACAAAACTGGAGCACCCCATGGCGAGTAACTAGGCCTGATGAACCCCAAATCCATAAGCTCCTGTAACTATATCTTCAATTCCTTCAGTTCTGCCGGTGCCATTCTATATGGTGCCCTCGACACTAGCTTTGTCCCTGGTGCCAACTCAATAACAAACTGAATCTCCCTACGCGGTGACAATCCAGGTAAGTCCTCAAGAAACACATCCAAGAACTCGCAAACCAATCTGGTCTCCTCCGGTCTTGTTGGCAAAACCTTAATGGTATCTACCACACTAGCCAGAAAGCCTATACATCCTCCCTGTGACAGATCTTTGGCTCTCAGCGCTGATATCATAGGTATGCGGGGTCCATGCACCACTCCCACAAAGACAAAGGGATCCTCGCCCTCCAGCTCAAAGGTCACCATCTTCTTTCTACAGTCAATAGTAGCTACGTATCTAACCAGCCAATCCATGCCTAAAATCATATCAAAGTCCTCCATACCCAACTCAATCAAGTCTACTGACAACTCCCTACCATCAACCATCACTGGTAGTGCTCTAATCCACCTCCTAGAAACTACCAGTTGTCCTGTAGGCAAAATAGTCCTGAATCCCAAAGTATAATACTCACTAGGTCTACACAGTCTATCAATTACCTTACTAGAAACAAACAAATGTGTAGCACCAGAGTCAATCAATACAATAAAAGGAGAGCCAGCGCTAGAAAGTTGACCTGTCACTACCGAGGGACTAGCCTTGGCCTCCGCCTACGTCAGGGTGAACACTCGAGCTGGAGTCAAGCTGTCCACCTTCCCTGTATCTCCTTTCTTCACTGTTGGGCAGTCCTTCTTGAGGTGTCCCACCACCCCGCACACATAACAGGCCTTAGCCCGACATTCGCCCGGATGGCGTCTTTTGCACCTCGTGCACTCAGGAAGCTCCTCCATGATTCACCGCCTCCTTGGCGACCACCCTGAGTACCCCGACCTCTCCTATCAGGACCAAGTGCGGTCGAAGCATCATGGGTCTTTCTCTTCAGTTCACTGGGGCCTCTGCCCCTACCAGACCCAGAATATGGAGGCACCGCCCTGCGGCCCTCCCGCCTTGCTGCACTCTCCCTCCATATCTTATTCTCCGCTTCCTCAGCGATAAGAGCATTGTCTACAGCCTGGGCATAAGTTGTCCCCCCAAGAACTGTTGTAATCTTCACATCTCGGGCTATCATAGCATTAAGCCCTCTGATAAATCTGTCATGCCTAGCTGCATCAGTAGGTACAAGATCTGGTGCAAACTTCGCAAGTCTGTCAAACTTCAGGGCATATTCTGTAACTGTCATGCTGCCTTGAACCAACTCGACAAACTCATTTACTTTTGCTGCCCTGATGGCAACATTATAGTACTTCTGACTGAATAGGTCTTTGAATCATTCCCAACTCAATGTAGTAACATCTCTAGTCTGTGATGCCACTTCCCACCAGATATGTGCATCCTCTCTCAGCATATATGTGGCACAGGCCACTCTGTCATGCCCCTCTACCCTCATGAAATCCAGGATAGTAGTAATCATGGTCATCCACTGTTCGGCCTTCAGTGGATCCAGTCCTCCCTCAAAGATCGGGGGTTGCTGCTTCCTGAACTGCTCATACAACGGCTCCCATCTGTTACCAACCTCCACCAACTATACAACTAGTACCATTGCAGGTGGCACAATAGGGGCAGCACTCCCTGATGGAGCCTGCTGTCGTAGAATTCGAATCTTCTCATCCTAGCTTTGTAGCCGTGCTTGCATGTCTGCCATAAGTTGCTGCCAGTTCTCAGGGACTGGTGGAGGGGTCTGGCCCTGGTCATCATCTCTAGTCTCAGACCTGGTGTCGGCTAGTCGCTTAGATTTTCTTGGACGCATAGTTATCCAAGTTAATCTATAACCAACGACTTGGCAGTCAGACTATGATGACAGGGTAATAATCCTTCCATGATCCACCACTGGGACTCAAACATTCACAAACAATCAAGATATAACAGTTTATCCAAGTATTCAAATATTTTCATTCACATGCATAGCAATGCTAATAAGCACGCCTCAATATCATCACACGATAGTCAAGGGCCAGGCCCTATCAGTATCGCATGCTCCCTATTAATCAAGCAAATATCAACATTCATATTCCATTCTAATCATTTAAGCATATAATCACGTATACACAATTACCAAGCCCTGAGTCGAGCTTGTCTTTAACGGTGAATGTACACATCCAGCCAGTCTTCAGGAACCCTTAAACCTAGGAGGCTCTGATACCAAGTTGTAACACCCTGGATAGCCAAGACCGTTACACTGTGTGTTTATAAAGGTGAAAGACTTGCTAATCAAGTCATTTAGTTAAAAATGTGTTACCAAAACTGTAGTTGAACTAGGGTTACAAGATTTTGGCCACAAAAGCTACATTTCTTATAATCAAACATTTTTACATGGGATCCGAAAAGTAATAACGTTAAAAGATACTTTACAAAATTTTAGGACAAAAGTACAGCTACTAGCCACTCTACACACAGTGTACATTTAGGCTTTTCCCGTCCTGTACAACACCTCGGTCGTGGCGGCCGATCAGCTGGCTATGTACATTCAGCCCAAAGCTCTCCATCTTAGGACTGGTCCACTTTGCTCTTGCCTTTACCTGCACCACGTAGCACCCGTGAGCCAAGGCCCAGCAAGAAACCAGATAACAGAGCAATCAATTTGCAAATCAGCAATCAAGTAACTCATAATGCATAGCCATGTACTCAACAATCCATAGTGTTCATATAATTAGATATTCAGCACACCAAACTCATCGTTAAACATTTATAACCCATTCACATAATAAACAGGGTCGATGCCCTTAGGGCGCACCCTCTATTTACCCCACTGACTATGGCCCGCTTAAACCGAGCTCAGTGAATATTAAGTTGTCCTCAGCTACTAGTGGTCGAGCCGTGCCCTATGTGCAAATATTGATTCCGGCACTCTTAGGCCTTTTATCACATGTCCCATGGCATAATACCATCTATGATATCATACAGATATAGGGAGCTCTTAGTCCCAACACAATCACATAACCAGGTGCAGTTTTCTTACCTTTGGATTCTGGTAGCTTTGATCAATGATGACACCCCTCAAGCACGATCCCTTCCGAGCCCTAGCGTACACCTAGTCACAACCATAGATCAGAATCATCACTAAACTTCAATCCCAAAAACCTAACCTCGAGACCAATCTCGAGCCCTCGGGGAGCCCTAATTCTGCCAAACAGGGTGGTGGAATCAAACCCCGAGCCCCGGGGCAAAAACCCTAGGAAATAACCAAAAAATCCTCTTTCTGGGAACAGGGTAGCGCTACAGCGCCCTAAAGTGGGTGCTACAGCACTACAAACAGAGCCAAAAATGCCCCAAGCATCCAAGCCTGGCATTGTAGCACCCTAAGGCTAGCGCTACAGTGCTAGTCATAGCCAGACAACACCCTGATTTCACCTATTCGAACTTCCTCGAGCCAAAACCCTCCAAAATCCTTCTAAACCTCAACCAAACTCCAAAACAAGCCTACCAACATCTATATCTCACCCCATATCACCCAACCATACAAATCTCAATCACATGCACCCCAAAATAAAGAAATCACCATAGTTGAGCTTATAGCTCAAAAACTCAACAGAAACTTCAGGACTTTAGAGCTAGAATTTCATACCTTCAATGGAGACTCTCAATCTAGATTATCCCTAGTTTCCTTTCAGCCTCAAGCCCTTCACTTCCTCAAGCTTATCCACATTGATTCCATCCAAAACTCAAGTTTAGAAAACCATCTCAGCCAAAACCAGAAATACAAGAGAAGATCCTAGAAACTTACCTCAGTTGGATGCCTAATCCCTGCTGCACTCTCAAACTTGATCAAGGTCCCAAGTGCAAAGCCTTAGCCTAAAGCTCCTCTAAATTTTAGCTCCAAAAGGCCCCAAGAATTGAAGAAGGAATCCCAAACCATGAGAGAGAAAAGACTTCTATTTCTTTTTCCTTCTTTCCTTTCTTTTCTTCAGACTTCTAAAGCTTTATACATATTCCACTAAGGCAATAAAGCCAAAAATAACACTTATCTCTGATTTTAAACACCAAAAGACCAAACTGCCCTCCCAATTAAAACTAAGCTTTTAAACATCCTAAGGGCATTTTAGTCACTACTCCCAATTCCAGCTAATTCCTCGAGTGTCTCTAATATTTACCGCTTACCTCCCAACACCTAACTAATCACCAATTATATTCCTCAATATCAAATAATCTCCCATATACTTCATAAATTCTCAAAAATACCCCTAGGCTCGCCCCGAGCCGGGTATAAATCCCCGCCGTGACTTTTTTGCTAAACCGCTCACTAGGATCGCCTCGAGTCACAAGCTACAAATATATCCACATAATAATGTGGTCTCAACAATTTATCACAGATATATACATTTATGCCCTCAACAGGCCAAAATTACGAATATGCCCTTCTAACCTAATCATGGCCTACATGCATACTAATACACATAGTCATGCATCACAGATGTCCAAATAGTCATATAAACATGCTTTTAATCATTTAAATCACATGTAATCCAGTTATGCCCTCCCGGCACGCTAATCAAGGCCCTTAAGCCTTATTAGTAAATTTGGGTCGTTACAATAAGACTCGGGGTTTCTATGATAGGCTTTGGGGGGCCCGCTTGGGGGCTTGGGGGACGTTCTTATCACCCCGTTGACTGGAGTTCATAGTTCCAAGGGTTAGAGTTTAGATTGAAACTCGGGATCAGGTTTTAATCCTTAATGAGTTCTTCATTTACGTTGTGACTAGGGTTCTTGCAGGCTCGGGACAGGGATCACACACGGGTTCATACCAGTATTTCCACAGGTTATGACTGAGTGTAGGGCATAGACCCTAATAACCAAACACGGTTATGACAGTGCCTTAAATTTGTTTAAAGTTAAATGTTTGCTCTATATAAGCATATGTTGCTATAACTGTTTATAATGACTTGTTGTTGTTTGCGATTGATCGGCGAGGGGGCCATTATCCGCAATTTGCATGAGTAATGTAGGTCGTTATGGCATGGCGATTATAGGAGTGCGACATGCATCTATTCGGCATGAGTCCTTATACTTGTTGGAAGATCAATGTGAATATGGTTATAATTTATATAGCATGTATTTGAGATAATTGCTTATCTTAATATCTATTTAACTTTATTGAGTTTTCTTGCTGATCCTTGGCTCACGGGTGTTATGTGGTGCAGGTAAAGGCAAAGGAAATTTGGACCAACCATGAGTTGGATAGCTCTAGGGGCAGCGTGTACATACTCAGCCTACTCGGCCACCACGGTCGTGATACTTTTGGAGAACTTAGAATGATAGCTCGATTTTTCCACTTAGGTCAGCTATTTTTGTAAATTTTGTTACAACTGTATTTTTTTAAGACCCTTGGGGATCCCTTGTAGACATTTAAACCTTTTTAATGAAAAGTTTAACTCCATTGACCAAAATTTTTAATACCTAAAACATTGCTTAACCTGAATTACACTTTTGAGTCCAAATGACTCGCTTAACGAGTTAAGCACTATTTTTAACACACGATGTAACGGTCTTGGATTAGTAGGAAATTACATGCAAGAAGGCATTCCGACATTCAAGTTAGCAAAGATTCTCTCTCTAAATCTCTCAAGAGATGTATAACAAGTCAATAGTGAATCTAATGTCCCTGTTTAGGTCCCTCAAAGTGCTATTTATAGACAAAATAAGTCGGTTGAAGGAAAAGAAAGACTTATCCTTATTAGTACACGTCGGTAGCCTAAAGACAATGGAAATAACGACTTAAGTAGTGAAGGTCTTACGAGATCAGACCCTCTTGACCCTTAAGAGTCCATCACATTCATGTTTTGATTGGTTAAATATAATGCATGAGTTGTTTTAACAGAATATGGTGTAAAATACTTAGCCGTTTCACATAAATGAGGTGTGAAAATTGAGCTTTTGTAGTAGGCTTTTATAATTGACTTTTTTTAGGTCTAAATTGATACAATATGGTATCAAAGAATTCTAAAAAAAATTGTGAATTTTTGGAGTTCATTTGGAGGTCATATTCCATGGGCATATTCTCAATGCCCTCTTAGATAGCCTCTGCGATCTCTACCTGTAACGTCCCAAAAATGCTAATAAGACTTAGCACCATGATTAGTGTGTTTGGAGGGCATAATTGGATATATGTGTGAAGTGAACTGAATAAATGTGTGACTACATGGTATTAATGATTTATATGGTAATGTATATATATATATATATGCATGTTTATGTGTATTAAATATGCATGTGGGCCCATTCTTGTTTATAAGGGCATATTTGTGATTTTGGCCCGTTGAGGGCATAAATGTGATTATATGTGTGTAAATAATTGAGACCACATTATTATGTGGATATATTTGTAGTATTCGGCTCGAGGTGATCCTGGTGAGCGGATTAGCAGAATAGTCACAACGGGGTCTAATACCCGACTTGGGGTGAGCCTAGGGGTATTTTGGGGAACTTAACGTATATTTGGGATTTATTGGTTAACGTGAAATTATTTGGTGATTAATTGGGAAAGTTAGGATTAATTGGGAATTTATAAGACAATTTGAGGATTAGCGGGGAATATGCCTAATGACGATTTTGCCCTCGAGGGAATTAGAAGATAAGGGTATACTAAGGGACATTATGGTCTTTTTATCAAGAGGATAGCTTAGGCAATGGTAGCTTGTAGAAACTCAAGGAAAAAAGGCCAGAATACTCTCTTCTCTTCCAACCGACCCTCTCTCTCCTCTCTCAACTTTGGTGGAATTCTTGAAGAAGCTAAGGGGAATTGGTGTCTGAAAGCTTGGAGAATTGAAGACTTGAGGCCTAGAATTTGGTTAGCTGCAGCTAGGAGGATTAATTCATAGTTGAGGTTAGTTTTAATGGTGCTTTATTTTTGTTTTAAGGTTGTTCTTAGCTTTAAGGTTCAAGGTTATGGATTTGAGTTTGGATGGAAGTTTGAGTGTGTTGATCTGGGGTTTTGTTGCTGGTATCATATTGGTATTATTATGGGGATTGAATTATACTTCTAGGAATTATTTGGGAGGTTTTTGGTGGGTTTTGGCTGAGGAAAAGCATAGAAATCATAGGTTCATAGGGTCAAGTCGCAGCCCTGTTCTTGGGGCGTCGCGACCCAGGTGAACCCAGGCCAGGTGGGGGCTTCTGCTTGGGAGGCGCGCCGCAACTCTCTAAGGCAAGTCACGACCCGTGTCCTGGTTCCATTCAGGGGGCCCTCTAACCTGGGAGGTGCATCGTGTCACGGGCCGGCTATTTGGGTACTCCAAGTGGACGGAACGTGCGGCACTTGCAGACACTTCAAGCTAGCAAGTCAGCCTACAACACACACCTGCAGGCAAACAAACTCAGGGGTTAGCCACATACGCTTCTTGGACATGCAACGGGCAATAACGAAGTATGAGCAAGCACAAAGCAAGTCATTCCTTGGAACGTCCACACAACACAAATCACACAACAAGGCAAGTGGCACGAAATGGCCCAACGAAGATAACAAACAAGTAACACATAGGCAACAAGGGAGCATACAAGGGCAAGTATGGATAAACATCATTTTATTAATATATAGCCTTGATAGGGCAAGGGATTACACAGCTTTGGCCCCTATCTGCTGGTGGCCATGGTGCTTCCCTGTGTCACCAGGTCACCTCCCCCTAAGGAGCCTTCTAGGGATACAAGGTCTTCCCAGGAACATATATGATTTTCTTCTGAGAGACATGTGCATAATTACAAGATTGCCACTACCCTACCCCATGAGGTTGCTTGGTGTAAGACATGACTAATGATCAAGCACCAAGGCATGCTCACTTACAAAATGGTCCTATGTGGGTGTGCCAAAGAGGCAGCACGCCACACTCTCCCCCACTCAATTCTTCGGCGTCCTCGATGAAGTAGCTTGTAGATCTTCAATCTTCTGCGTGAGCTTCTTCAAGTCTTCTGCCCTCTCCCAGCTAATCTCGTCATCTGTGAGCCCCTTCCATTTTACCAGATACTTCTTATGCTTTTTACGGTCAGTGGTGACCGTCCTTTCCACTAGGATTTCTTCAGGTTGACGCTTGCTCCTTGGCTGAAAGATGACTCCTCCTCTGGTTGACTGGTTGCACTCTGGATTTGCTGGATCTTCATGATACGGCTTCAAGTTGCTGATGTGAAGGACCAAGTGTATCTTCATCCATGCTGGTAGGTTGACTTTGAAGGAAGTTAGGCCAACTTTTGAGATGATTGAGACCGGACCCTCGTACTTGCGAACGAGTCTAATGTCTTTGTCCCCTCGGAATCTCAACTATTCAGGCCTCAGCTTGATTAACACTAAGTCACCTGCTTTGAACTCCAGTGGTCTGCGCTTCTGATCTGCCCACTTTTTCATTCTTCTTGATGGTTTTTCTAAATAAGCTCGGGAAATCTCTGTCGTTTTCTTCCATTCTTTTGTGAAGTGAAAGGCTCACGGGTTCCGACCATGGTATTTGTCAACTGTGTGGGGCAACAGTGGCTGCTGTCTATTAACAACTTTAAAAGGGCTCTTATTTGATGAAGAACTATTTTAAGAGTTGAAGCAAAATTGAGCTACATCGAGTAGTTACGGCCAGTTCTTCTGCCCATCTGTCTGTGGATGGTAGCTCAAGGATATGTTCAATTATGACCCCAAGAGACTGAATAGTTCAGACCAAAAGGTCCCAGTGAATCTTCCATATCGGTCACTAACAATGTTCTGAGGCACTCCCCAATATTTGACAATATGCTTGAAGAATTGTCGTGCTGTCTCCTCTGCCGAACAGTACTTCGACACCAGGATGAATGTTGTGTATTTTGAGAATCTTTCCACGACCACCAAGATCGCACTTAAATCCCCTGTCTTCAGTAGTCTGGTTATAAAGTCAAGCGACACTCTCTCCCATGGTCGGCTTAAGACTCGCAACGGCTCCAATAACCCAGGTGTCTTGTTCCTATCGACCTTGTCTTGCTGATAGACGAGACAGGTCTTGGTGTACTCCACTACATCATCTTGCATTTGTGGCTAGTAGTATCCCTGCTTCAAAAGGGCATGCGTTCTCTGTGACCCTGGATAACCTGCCCACAAGGTGTCATGACACTCGCTTAGTAATGTCTTCCACAAATCTCCTGCTTTCGGAACATACAAGTGACCCCCTTTGGCCCACAGAAGATCATTCTCCACCCAGAACTGGCGAGTCTTGCCTTCTTTTACGAGCTTCAGGATGGTTCTGACAACCGGATCTTTCTCCAGGTTTTCTTTGATGCACTCCTTGAGTGGAGTGTTCACCACGCTAGCCGAGAAACTAGCCAAGATCTATAGAGTCACCAATTCTGCTTTGCAACTCAAGGCATCAACTTCCTGGTTCAAGCGTCCTGCCCTATGCTCAAAACGGAAGTCGAATTCTGCCACAAAATCCTACCATCGAGCCTGCTTAGGGGTCAGTTTCGGCTGTGTAAGGAAATGACTAACTGCTGCATTATCTGTCTTCACCACAAACTTTGACCCCAGCAAGTAATGTCTCCACACTCACAAGCAATGGATAACTATGAGGAGTTCCTTCTCCTGGGCAGTATACCACCTCTCAGCTTCAGACAGCTTGCGACTCTCATATGCTACCGGGTGGTCTTCTTGTACTAGTACCCCTCCCAAAGCATAATCTGAGGCATCTGTCTGTACTTCGAAGGGCTTGCTAACATCTGGCAAGGCAAGAACAGGATACTTCATCATGGATTCCTTCAAACTCCTGAATGCTTCAGCACACTTGTCAGTCCACGCCCAAGTCACACCCTTTTTCAGCAGCTCGAGCAAGGGTGTCGCTCTTCTTGAGTAGTCGTCCACAAATTGCCTATAGTAGTTGGCTAGGCCCAAGAAAGAGCGGAGTTCTTTCACGTTTGTGGGGGGTTTCCATTCTTGGATTGCCCTCACCTTCTCTAGATCCATACGAATTCGGCCACGTTCCACAACGTGGCCTAGGAACTTGATGCTCTCATGTGCAAATGAGCATTTCTCATGCTTCACATATAGCCGGTTCTCTCTCAACTTCTGAAACACTTGAGCCAAGTGTTCTTGATGCTCTTCAATCGTGGCGCTATAAACCACGATATCATCCAAGTACACCACCACGAACTTATCTAGATACTCGTGGAATACTTGGTTCATTAGTGTGTAGAAAGTGGAAGGTGCATTTATCAGCCCAAACGGAAGGTGGAAGGTGCAAATGCTCCATATCGAGTAACGCATGTTGTCTTTGGTTCATCCCCATCTGCGATCCTCACCTAATAATAGCCCGATCTCAAGTCCAACTTTGTGAACTATTTGGCTCCACTTAGCTGGTCGAACAAATCAGCGATCAGAGGGATGGAGTAGGTGTTGCGAACTGTTACCTTGTTGAGAGCCCTATAATCAATGCACAGTCTCAAGCTCCCATCGTGTTTCTTCTGGAATAGCACAGGTGCGCCAAATGGCACCTTCGACGGTCTGATGAAGCCTGCCTCCAATAACTCTTTTAGTTGTTTCCTCAACTCTTCTAGCTCAGGGGGTGCCATTCTGTAAGGCGCTTTTGTTGGAGGTTTCGCTCCCGACACCAGCTCTATCTAGTGATCAATCCCCCTCTTTGGTGGCAAGGATTTGGGGAGTTTATCTGGAATCACATCCCCATACATCTTCAAGACCTTCATAATTTCTAGTGGAACAATCTCTTCCACTGATTCTTCGAACACGGTGGGTACCGCTACATAAATGGGACCCTGCTTCTTCACACCCTTCTTGAACTGTAAAGCTGATAGAAGCTTCACACCAGGGGGTGGTTTCACCTTTGCGGGCACCATTGAAGGAGTCTCTCCCATTATGAGCAAACTCCCAGTGGTAGGAATTGGGATGGCACCTTTCTCGGTTAGGAATTCCATTCCCAAAACTACATCAAAGTCGTCCATATGGACCACCACTAAGTCAGTCTGTCCCTCCCACGTGTTGATTTTAACTTTTACGCCTTTAGCCACTCCAGTTATGGCCAAGGCCTTGGAGTTGACTGCTTTCATGCGGCTTGCATCTTTCTCTAATTTTAGTCCCAGACGCTTGGCTTCGAGTTCTAAGATGAAGTTGTGGGTGGCGCCAGTATCAATCATCACGCTTTTTGCGGGCTTGTCGTTGATAGTGGCATCCATGAACATTAGCCCCTTCCCCAGGGTCTTCTTCCCCTTTTCGCCATGCTTCTTGAGAGCATTCAACAGGAAGACAGTGCCTATGTGCGCGTACTCTTCGTCCTCCTCTTCTCCTTCGGGCTGTTCTTCTTAGCCAATGAGGGCATTCAACTTGCCCCTGTAAGGGCAAACTGCTGACTTATGTGGTCCTTTGCAGAGTCAATAAGCCAGCAGCTTCCTCCCTACAGCAACATCTGTACTGCTAGAAGAACTGGACTCTGCTGTCCTCTTCTCTCCCCCACTCTTGCCCTACCATGACTTCCCAGACTTCTTACTCCTAGCGCTACTTGAGTTGGTTGGAGGGGTAGCCCTTTTCAGCAGGCTGCTCTCCGGAGTGTAGTCTGTCAAGCGTTCAGTAGCAGCTTGAGCGATGGCTAAGTCAAACACACACTATCTCTGAAGCTCTTGCTTGGCCCACGATTTCAATCCCTCGAGGAAGCAGAAGAGCATGTCTACTTCGGCATGTCCTTTATATCAAGCATTAGTCCCGAAAACTTCTTCACATGTTCTCGGACTATCCCAACTTGTTTAAGCTCTCTCAACTGGCATCGAGCCATGTAGGCGACATTTTCTGGCAGAAATTACGTCTTTAGTTCTCTCTTCAGGTCTACCCAAGATGTGATGGTGCATCTACCATTCTCTATGTCATCATACTTTGTCCTCCGCCACACCTTGTCATCCCCAAACAAGTACATGGTAGCCATGGCAACCTTTCCTTCTTCTGAATCAGCCCGCACGGCTCTAAAATAGTGTTCCATGTCGAAGAGGAAATTTTCCAAGTCCTTTCCGTCTCTAGCCCTGTTATAGGGCCTTGGCTCAGGCACTTTAACTCGACCATATTCCATACCTATCGGCCTTGTTGCAGGTGCATTCCCAACCGCTCGCATGGTTAGGTTTACCTTTGCAGTTAGCTCAGCCATTTCTTCTCTTAGCACACCAACTGCCTCCCTGCAATCTTCCGTAGTATCATTTATGGAAACTTGTTGTTCCTTCAGCATGCGCTCCACCACCGCAATGCACTCTTCCCACCGAGGGGAAACAAAAGTACTTGTTTGAGTATTTCTTTGCTCCAACGCGATTATTCTGGATAGGAGAACATCGTTTTCCTTCTCTAGTGCAGCTATGCGATTGCTTGCATTTGACGATCCAGAGTTATGACTTGCAGAGGAAAGATTCCAGACCCTTTCGTCCAAGCCATCTAATTCCCCCACACGCTTCTCAAGTGCTTCGATCCTTTGAATGTTGCTCACCATTAGTGTGTTTTGCCAAGCTTTCTCTAACTTGGCTCTAATACCAACTTTCATGGGCCGGCTATTTGGGTACTCCAAGTGGACGGAACGTGCGGCACTTGCAGACACTTCAAGCTAGCAAGTCAGCCTACAACACACACCTGCAGGCAAACAAACTCAGGGGTTAGCCACATACGCATCTCGGACATGCAATGGGTAATAAAGAAGTATGAGCAAGCACAAAGCAAGTCATTCCTTGGAACATCCACACAACACAAAGCACACAACAAGGCAAGTGGCACGTAATGGCCCAACGAAGATAACAAACAAGTAACACATAGGCAACAAGGGAGCATACAAGGCCAAGTATGGATAAACATCGCTTTATTAATATATAGCCTTGATAGGGCAAGGGAGTACATAGCTTTGGCCCCTATTTGCTGGTGGCCATGGTGCTTCCCTAAGTCACCAGGTCACCTCCCCCTAAGGAGCCTTCTAGGGATACAAGGTCTTCCCAGGAACATATATGATTTTTTTCTAGGAGACATATGCATAATTACAAGATTGCCACTACCCTACCCCATGAGGTTGCTTAGTGCAAGACTTGACTAATGATCAAGCACCAAGGCATGCTCACTTACAAAATGGCCCCATGTGGGTGTGCCAAAGAGGCAGCACGCAACACACCACGGCCCTTAGGGGCAAGTCGCAGCCCACTTGGTCATTGTTGGGCCACTTCAGGTTTTAGTGGCGGGAACTTTAACCTAAGTGCTCGAGATGAATTCTACTACCCGGTTTAGTAAAATTCAAGGTCCTAGAGGCTAGTATGTTATTTTGAAGTTTGTAATCGGTTTATGTTTTAATGGTTATTTATTAATATGTTGTGACTAGGTTATACCGCTAAGGGCTCAGGGATAGGGATCGTGCTCGGGGCTGCCATACGCTAGCTACTCGGGACTTGAGGAAAGAAAACCGAGTTGTGATTAAGGCTTAAACCCCTATTAATGAATATGAATATATATGTATCTGAGAATATCTGGATAGGCAAGCTTGTATATGCTGCCATTGACTACTTGTTGTGCATTGCACATTTGTTATAATATATATTTACAAGCTGACCTAAGGGTGCCGGGGGCCGATAGCAAGCATGCGGAATGCAGCCTAACCTAAGGGTGTCGGGGTCGGCTATAAGACTAGAGGACTCGCCTAAGGGCGTCGGGCCTGGACATTATACAATAAACAGAAGTATGGTTTACACTTAACTATTTCTATTGATTGATGACTTTGGTTTACGCATTTGACTGAATTGAATGTTACTGTTAGGATGGTTGTTTATATCCTGCTATTGATTGAATTTAATGATTTATGTTTACTATTTTTATACTATTGCCTAGTTGTGCATGCTGATTTAAGTTTTCTTGCTGAGCCTTGGCTCATGGGTGCTACGTGGTGCAGGTAAGGGAAAGGGATAACCGGACCAGCCATGAGTTGGAGAGCTTTAAGGGCGGTGTGTACACATGCATCCTACCCGATCGTCACGGTTGGGATAGCTTGTGAGGAACTAGGGTTGAACCCTGTTTTGTCGCTCAGAACGACTAATTTGTATTTTATTTGTCATTTATAAGTCTATAACTGATTTTTGGGATCCCGTGCTTAAACTTAATATTTTTAATGAAAAATAATAATTTTGTTGACCAAATCTTTTTATATCTGACGTTAACTTAGTCTTTAATTACACATTTAAGTCCAAATGACTCGCTTAGCGAGTTAAGCACTATTTTAAACACACAGTGTAACGATCTTGGTTAACCAAGGCGTTACACTACCCCAATACTACTTCCACCAAGGAGATTGGGAAGCCTTGGAACACAAGTAAAAAGGTGAGGAAAAAGGTACTAAGAAATTCCTTATAATTCAATAAATAGAATTCAAATGTTTTAATGAAATCATTTTCCCCCTCAAGTTCATGAGTTGTAAACTATTGTGAACAAGTTTTCTACATTGAAAATTATGTTGTCACAATTTTTCCTTGTGGGTGCCATAATAACCAAGTTGTCTCCATCTTTGAGGGGCTATAGAAAGAAAATCCTCCATAAGAATGAAAATATTTTCTTGAAGGAAGCTCTCAAATATCTAAGGCTAATGCGGTGAATAAGTCAACTCAACCTAAACGAAAAAGCCATAAGAAAACCCATGGAAAGAATGAGAATCCCTTAGGCCAATGAAGGACAATTTTTAAAAGCAACAAGGTCACTTGTTTTATTTATGGCAAGAATGGCCACTTTGCAAAGGATTGTAGGTTTCGGGAAACCTACAATAATGGGCTCAAGGTCAATGCATTCAAAGATGAATTGGTTGCACCCTTGAATGAATTCCATGTCATCCATAGGAAGGTACAAGGATGGTGGTATGATACTTGTCCACCACCCATATAACTTATGATAGGTCTCTCTTCAAGACCTTAGAAGACACAAAAGATGGGCATGAGATTCAAATGGTAATGAGAAGAGACCCGAGGTAGAAGGTAAGGGCGATGTTGATATTTTATTCACATCCAACAAGAAGGTCCTACTTACCAATTCATTCAAAGTACTAAACATGAATAGAAACCTTGTGAGTGAAGACTTATTTGAGCAAACCGGGCATCAAAGCGGTGTTTGAGTCTAGCAAACTAATCTTGTCCAAGGGTAGGAACTTTGTGGAGAAGGGGTACTTTTGTGATGGCATGATTAAATTACGTAAATCCAATAATATTATGAATATTAATAATAATAATAATAATAATAATGGTCCAACTTCTTCTTATTATTATGTGGTTGACTCCAATTCTATTAATTTGTTACATAATATACTTTCACATGTAGGCTTTAGTACTATTAAAAGGGTAATTAAATGTGAATAGATTAATAATGATATAAATGAGCATGATAAATATAAATTATGTGTCAAGTCTAAAATTGTTAATAAACATTTTCCTAGTGTTAATAAAAGTTCAAACTTGTTAGATTTAATGCATAGTGACTTATGTGAATTGAATGGCATGTTAACTAAAGGTGAAAATAGGTATTTTATTCTTTAATACATTATTGCTCTAAGTTCACATATGTTTATTTGTTTAAGAGTATAGATAAAACTTTTAATGTATTTAAAATTTACAAATCCGAAGTTGAAAATTAATTAGAAAAGAAAATTAAAGTGCTTAGAAGCAATAGAGGTAGTGACTACTTTTCCAATGAATTTAACTTGTTTTTTGAAGAGCATGATATAGTACATGAATGTACAACCTCACACACTCCACAACAAAATAATATAGAGAGAAGAAAAAATAGGAATTTTCTTGAAATGATTAATGCAATGAGATTACATGCTAAGTTGAGTTTTAGTTAGTGGGGGTGAAGCCATGCTATCCTCCACGTGTCATATTTTAAATTGAATTCCAATGAATAAAAACTATGTGTCACCATATGAGATATGGAAAGGAAAAACTCTTAATATGGGCCATCTTAAAATATAGGGTTGCATTGTTTATTTCAAGAGTATGGATCCTAAAAGAACCAAGTTGGGTCCTAGGGCCATTAAGTGTGTATTTGTTGGATATGCCTCAAATAGAAAAACTTATTGGGTATTAGACATGGATTCTAATGTGATAATAGAATCATGAGAGGTGAAGTTATTTGAGAACTTATTGCACAATGCAACAATCCTCAAGAACCCATCATGATTGAAGAGTATCAAGAGGTGACACCTTTAAAGGTTGGTGAGTAACTTATATTGAAATTAGGATCAAAAGAAACATGTGGAGTCTTTCTACATAGTAGAGGGAACTCTTGAAGAAGTCGTTAGGAAAATTCCTATGATTCGTCAAATTGAAGATGTTCCTAAAACCTTCAAAGAAGCAGTATCTTCAAAAGAACCAAGTTGGGTCCTAGGGCCATTAAGTGTGTATTTGTTGGATATGCCTCAAATAGAAAAACTTATTGGGTATTAGACATGGATTCTAATGTGATAATAGAATCATGAGAGGTGAAGTTATTTGAGAACTTATTGCACAATGCAACAATCCTCAAGAACCCATCATGATTGAAGAGTATTAAGAGGTGACACCTTTAAAGGTTGGTGAGTAACTTATATTGAAATTAGGATCAAAAGAAACATGTGGAGTCTTTCTACATAGTAGAGGGAACTCTTGAAGAAGTCATTAGGAAAATTCCTATGATTCGTCAAATTGAAGATGTTCCTAAAACTTTCAAAGAAGCAGTATCTGCAAAATACTACTTTTTTTAAGGAGAAAATAAATGATGAAATGGATTCAATTATGTTGAACCACAATCGGGAATTAGTTGACCTTATACAATGTAGGGTGCAAGTGGGTATTTCAAAAAATATATATATAACACTGATGTTTCCATAGAAGCCTTCAAGGCTAGATTGTTAGCCAAAGGATTTAGACAAAAGGAAGGAATAAATTACTTTGATGCATGTGCACCGGTAGCTAGGACAACATTTAGATTTTTATTTGCTTTATCATCAATACATAACATTTATATTCACTGAATGAAAACATTCCTAAATGGACATCTCGATGAGGAGTTCTATATGGAACACTAGAAGGGCTTTGTTCTACAAGGTAATAAATATAAAGTGTGCAAGCTTGTTAAATAATTATATAGTTGAAACCAAGTACCAAAATAATGTCATGAAAAGTTTGATCAAGTCATTGTTTCAGATGGGTTTAGACACAACAATGTGAACAAGTGTTTATACTCTAAGACTTGTGATGACTATGCCATCTTGGTGTGTCTATGTGTTGATCATAAGTAATGACATAAGAGATATAATAGAAACAAAGATGCTTCTTTATTTTAATTTTCAAATGAAGGACCTCAGAAGGGTCGATAACACGGTAGGTGTCAAATCAAGAAGAAATTGTGGGGGTTTTGCCTTAAGTCAAGCTCAATATGTTGCAAAAAGTTCTTGGCAAGTTTAGTCATCTCAAGATCAAAGAGGAAAATATGCTATTTGATTCAAGCATAAAGCCTTAAAAGAATAAAGGTATAGTGATGGCTCAACTTAAGCATGCAAGTGCAATATGGAACCTAATTTACGATGTTCATTGTACAAGAGTGGGTATTGCATATGCAATTAGTAAACTAAGTAGGTTTACTAGTAATACAAGTATCGAGCATTGGAAGCTGCTGAGAGAGTTCTAGGGTATCTCAAGAGAGCAAAAGAACTTAATCTCCATTAATCAAAGTTTCCTAAGATACTTGAAGGATAATCTGATGCAAATTGGATATCGGGTGTGGGAGATGATCTCTCCACCATCGATCGAGTGTTTATGCTAGGTGAAGATGTAGTTTCTTGGAGTTCTAAAAAATAAACATGTATCTCATGTTGGGAAAGTGAGTAGTCACAATCCTAATTTTACAACTCTAAACAGTAAATACAAGGTAAATATTAAAAATTAATAACACAAAAGATGATGGATCATAAAAACCAAAATCAAAACATCCATATGTCGTAGATACTGAAATCCTTGAAACAAAACTTACCATGATGAGAATCGTGGTAAAAATTCTATATTCCAAACCTTTCCCAAGTTGCTTGAAGCTTCTACTATAATCAAATGAGAATTGAGATGTAGCAAGCCTTGATCAAGCAATTCTTGGAGAAAAAAGTGTGCTCTTGAGAGATAGAAATAGAGAGAGGTTACAGAGATAATTGAGAAGTGTGATCAAAGTCTCTCAACTCTAATTGACCCATTATAGTGTAGGAACTATCATTAAGTCTAACCAATAGGATTAGAGCTTTTAAGTTTTAAATTTGGAGCCAAAAAATACATTTGCCACGCCAAGAACAAGCGACGTGTCACCATACAATAGGCAACATGTCGGTGGTCATAGGCGGCATATCGCATAGCAACAGCGACATGTCGCCTATTATTTTTTGGTATTGCGTGTGTTTCATGCATGTGACTAGCGACATGTCTCTTAGTGACCTGTGACATGTGGCCTAGCCTCTGGTCAAATTGCTCAAAATTGACCTTAGACAGCTCCAATTGCTCCCGAATATTTTAGGCATACTTAGATACCTCATTATACAACTTTAGACCCAAAAATATAATTTTAAATTCCTACAACTCAAAATTAATTATAAATGCTTAGTTACCTCGTTGTATCACTCATTGAAATTATGAGTTTTATTTGTAGGCATTTATAATTGTCTTTTTTTGGGTCTCAAGTGATACAACGAGGTATCTAAGCATGCCCAAAAAGTTTGGGAATGTTTGGAGATATTTTAGGTCACTTTTGGAAGAGTTTAACAGGCCTTGAGGTGATGCATCACCTCACCACAATTTTTGGCTTATACTAAAAATGCTTCCAAAACCTTGTAGCATTTTTGGCTTATGCTGGAAATGTGCCCGAAATGTTGTAGCATTTTCAAAACGTTGAAAGTTGCATTTTTAGCTCCAAATGATGGGTTTAAATCTCTAATCTTATTAGTTGGGCCTAATGATGGTGCCTAAGCTATAAATAAATGTTATTAGAGTTGAAAATACTTGATCACACTTTTCAACTCTCTTTTTAACCTCTCTCTCTCTCTAACCTCTCTCTCCCTCTCTCTTTCTCTAGCTTTCTAAGAACACTCATTTTCTCCAAGAAACTCACCAAGAATTGCTTGACTTGTATGAGTTTCAAAGGCTTGTTAAACCCCACTTCTCATTCCATCTTGGTGCAGGGATTTCAGGAATGCTGCAATATTTTCTGTAGAAAAAGACACAGCAAACATTTTGAAAAAGATGATGTGAACACCATATAAGTCATTTAATGAGCTACAATCTAAAGGTGGCATGGAGAGGTTCGCAATGACTTATTTGGGCTAGTTTTAAGAGGACCAAAGGAGGGGAATGGACCTTGCACTTGATAGCAAAAGAAATTAGGCAAAAATAGGGTAGTTTCCCTAATTTGTGGTGCTCTAGATTTATACAAAAGAGAACTGTTGACGCGGTTTTGCGCCAACAGATAATTATACGAATAAGTAGGATGGATTAGTGTGAATTGGTAAACCGTAATATGAAAAGAATTGTAATCTAAATTTTGGGAAACTAATAGCAATAGAAAGATGGTCACTCCTCTTTTTAGGTG
This sequence comes from Humulus lupulus, assembly GCF_963169125.1. Taxonomy (NCBI): domain Eukaryota; kingdom Viridiplantae; phylum Streptophyta; class Magnoliopsida; order Rosales; family Cannabaceae; genus Humulus; species Humulus lupulus. Next base: position 142,721,575 of record NC_084802.1, on the reverse strand, counting down.
GTTCAAAGGTTACAATCCCTCTAGTCCACCTGTCGATATAATTGATATCTCTTGACTATTTCTTACAGAGTGCTTCTTTACAAAAAATATCCCAACCCCTTGCACTATCTAGGGTCCTAGTATTTATAGGAAGATGATATCTGGGTAGGTATTGGGGTCATCCCATGACCTCTTCATCCATCAAATCATTTATGTGACATCGATGATTAATTCCTAAACCTTGCAGTGAAGTGTGGTCTAATCAATAGGTAAGGAGGGATAATGGGCCGCAAGGCCCAAATCAGGCATGGGATGTCTGAACACGCACGTTTATACTGCGTGTTCGAGAATTCAGGAATAGAATAGACATGTGATGCCTGGGATATGCACGTTTATATTGCGTGGTTGACTTTACAAGGATTCGGGGGTGTCAGGCCTCTGATGCACTACGAGCTTAATGTGGTGCTAGCTCGTAGCTTTCAACATGTCGACACAATGGCTCCCCAAGCCCCTGCTCGTGACTTATGACGTCACCTCTAATCTTCACAGCGGGGGCTTTTAAACTTCCCTTCTGAATCTTCATGTCCTGCCCACTATATTTGTACCAGACACGTGGAACGATGTGGTTGGCGACTGTTTGGATTCTGAGAATTGCATTAAATGGCCTAGCCACCTTTCTGCTGTTGTTTTGCCTCCCGAGTTATGACCCTCGTATCTCACATTAATTTGATCAAACGTTCCTTGATTTCTCATGCCTCTTACGTATATATAAGGTGAGCAATCTTCAGTACTAGTCACTCTTCGCTTGAATTTTTTTCCTCATTTTCTCTTTTTGAGTTTCAGAAGTCCTTCTTCTGGTCATAATCCTAGAGATCCCCACGTTCTTGCCACAAGAGTCTCTCAGAAGTCCAACTTTTAGGATTCAACCAGGACTCCTACCCTTACGCTTTCTGCAACTTTCATTCGGAAAAACACACTGTAAGTTCCTTGTTTGTTTGCATGTTTCGATTTCCCTATTTCTTTGATAGGCAAATTTATTTCTTAGTTGTAAATAATAGGCTGTTTTTTGCTGGTTTTCAGTGCATAGGTTCCAATTCTAGGCATATTGGTTACACTTAGAAACATGTCTAGGAATGTGATGTTCATAACCAGGGGACTTCTGGGTTATTTTCTGGGTAAATTTTTTGGTATGCCTATTCGGAGTATGGAAGGTGAGAGGCTTTTAGGGTGCAGAACCGGGTAGCTTAGGGGTCATGCTTCCTAGGTGGTTCTGCTCTCAAAACTTCCCTTCCAAGGCAAGCAATAATCTGCCCTTCCTGACACAAAGATCCCTGGAGATCAGGGTTCTGTTGGGAACGTGGGCGCGTGACTATGCAATGCGTGGCTTCACACACCACGGGCTGAGATTACCTTAGCCCGTTTTGATAATCATTTCTTCTCGCGTTGTTTTCCCTTTTCTATTTTTAGGTCGCCTATTTAAGTTTTTCCTCGTTCTTGTTCGTTAGGCGACCAGATGGGACCCAAGAAGAACGCGCCTAAGAAAATCATGGTTGGCTCGTTGTCCCAGAAGTCCAGCAAGGGGAAAGAGATTGAAGTGGAGTCTCTCATCCCCCAATTCTGTCCCATGGTGGAGAAGGAGGTCGAGGTGGGACCTGACGCTTTCTTCGAGGCGGAGAGGATAGTCTCGAAGATTACGACCCAAGGGAGGGTCAACAAGATTCTGCTGTCCCATAACATCGAAGTTGGGACAGGCGCTCTTATAGCCCGACCTCCCCTCGAGGGTGAGAGGAGCTACGCACCTCTTGATGAGGAGTTCGCGGCCTGGAGCAACGAACACCACAAGGTCGGGGCCTTCCTACCTCTGGACCAGTACTTTGCGGATTTCCTGAATTACATGAAGCTGACCCCCTTCCAACTGCCCCCTAACTCCTACCGTCTGCTGGCGGGGCTGAGGTACCTCTTCCTGAGGCACGAGTGGGAGGTCCCTACTCCGGTGGACATCCTTTATTTCTTCTGCCTCAAAGCCAGCCCGGATCAACGGGGACGAGGCGACGGGTTCTATACTTGACCTGTTTCCCAAACACTCCTGCAGTCATCGAGCTGCCCAGCCACCCCAACAACTTCAAGGAACAATTCTTCATGTCGATGGGGTTTCGCAACTGCGAGTACCACTACTTCAACCATCCTCGTAAGCTTTCCATTCTCAGCCCGCAGCTAAAAAAACTTTTTTCTTTCATTTATCTTTTTTTCACGTGTATACTGACTGGAACAACATCGTGCAACCATCTTTGCGAGGACAGCCAAATCAGTGACCCTCGGGGGTCAATACGACACCTTGCCGAGGCTTCCGTCGAGTGATAAGGACTACCGCCAGCTCGTGTCTGATGAGACAATGCTGGCGTGTAAGCTGATCTCTGCAGGCCATACTCTGGCCTTGAGGAGGGCGCGAGCCAATCAACCAGCAGCCCGCATGATGGAGACCATTCCTGAGGTCGAGGTCACGGCTGGCAACAACGACAAGCAGGAAGATGAGCGGGAGGTGCCCCTTGTGCGGAAAAGGAGAGCTCCAGAGGCTGCCCAGGATCTAGATTTGGACCGAGCTCAATCAGGGGCAGCAGCCGGCCCCTCTGGCCAAGGTAACCCCTATCTCTTTCGAGACCTAGATAGGGCAACTGCGGACCTTAGGTTAGTTAGGTTTAACCCACACCAGCTCGTGCATAGCCACCGAAACGACCCAGACCTCAATGTAACCCTGCTCCAATGTGTAGATCAGTTAGTACTGCGTAATGACGTGGGCCATCCTAGGGGTACCGTAGTAGTAGACAATACATTGTCCTTTAGGTCGGCCTTCTTTGAGGAGTACGGGACCAACCTTAGGACGTGGCCCTCCCTCCTAGAGGGTATAGTTTCCCTTGGACTTAGGCAATACGTGGAGGAATCTAGCCCCGAGGTAGAGCCTGAGCCGGCACCTCCCACAATCCAAGAAGTGGTTGTTTTAGATTCTCCTTCCCCTATAGCAGCTTCGAGGCCGGAGGTCGTGGAAGTAGACTCTTCCTCTAGATCGAAGGGTAGGAAATTTTTTTACTGTGTTGTCAATAATTTTCTTTTGAGGAATGTGCATGTATCCATAATGTATTTTTCATTCTTCTTTTCAGGCGAGGAGATGGCAGAGAGGGGAGGGCCTGACATCCGATCGATGTTCCCAAGAGGGAAGCCAATCGAGGGTCCCCTCGTCAAGAGGCTTCGGCCTTCTTCTAAGAAAACGATGCCCCCGGCTACAACCACCTCTCAATCCCCGGCTAAGGGGAAAAGCTCGGGCCCAGGAGCTGCACCTGCTGCCGGACCTACCACGACATTTCCTCGCCTTCCTCCCCCTCCTCCTCCTGCTCGGGAGCCGGTAGCACCGGTTGGTCCCCAAGCTCCGATGGTGCCTGCTGCCATAGTTCGCATCCCCGTCAACCCTTAGGATCTGGAACTGATTCCAGACACTTTCCGGGGGACTGTCTATGAGACGACGAACTACTCGGTGGAGCACTTCTACAAAGACAAGCCCACCGATCTAAGGGCAATCGAGGAGAGGAGCCCTGAGAACATGATGGAATCTTCTCTCGAGATGAACCTCATAGTAAGTACTTATTCCAACCACTTTTTACATCTTACTTTTCGGGAATGCGTATAACTGTTCCTTTGCTTTTTGCAGGCGGTCTTGGCTCTCCACCGCAGCATCTCTCGGGCTAGGTCCATGAATGAGGAGATTAAGGCCGAGCTAACCATGGCCCAAGCTGCTCTCGCCGCATCGGAGTAGAACGAGCAGACTGTCAGGGCTGCCTTGGCAGTAGCCCAAGCAAGTGAGCGAGAAGCGAAGTGTGCCCTCACTACTACCTAAGCAGCCGAGCAGGAAGCGAAAGCTGCCCTCGCCACAACTTAGGTAGGCAAGCAGGAGGTGAGAGCTACTTCGGCAGCTCTCCAGGTCGAGCTTGAGGGGGCCAAGGAAAAGTTGTTGGAATCCGAGGCAGTTGTTCGGGAGGAGAAGGAAGCGTCAGCATTCTCCATGGAGAGTTTGTTGTACCATTGCTGGGCCTTCAACCAGGATAGTAACTTCTCATTCATGGCCCCCGATGTATGGGGACACTACCTAGAGAAGTTCAAGGCTCGGCTACAATCGGAGCTGCCAGCGGCGACTGAGACCAGGGAGACCTCTGCTGCTTACGAGCAGAATGCTGAGGAGGTGACATCCTCGGGGTGACCTGGGGGAGCTTAGGATTTTTCTTTTTCATTTTTTTCTTTTGTAATTATTTATTACGAGGTTTTTCTCCTCGAGAGAATTTTATGATTTTAGTTATTTCATCATCTATTTTTCTTTTTAATATGATGTGTTTGGTAAAAACTTAGTTCGTGTTAGTTCATTGACTGTTTTTCTTTGAGGCTGCAAAGCACTGCCAGTCAATTTTAACCAACTTCTAAGTTTTAGGACTTGGTCGTGTCCAGGACATTTAATAGTTCACGTTAGTTTTATTGATACCTCGTGCCTTTTAGGAAAAACACTAATTAATCAATTTAACCAACTTCTAAGTTTTGGGACCTAGTTGGTATCCAGGATATTAATTTAAAAACTTAGTTCACGTTAGTTTTATCGACACCTCGTGCTCTTTAGGAAAAACACTGGTTAATCAATTTAACTAACTTCTAAGTTTTTTAGGGCCTAGTCGTGTCTAGGACATTTAATTTGAAAACTTAGTTCGCATTAGTTTTATTGATACCTCGTGCCTTTTAGGAAAAACACTGATTAATCAATGTAACCAACTTCTAAGTTTTGGGACCTAGTTATATCCAGGATATTAATTTAAAAACTTAGTTCGCGTTAGTTTTATCGGCACCTCGTGCTCTTTATGAAAAATACTGGTAAATCAATTTAACTAACTTCTAAGTTTTTTTAGGACCTGGTTATATCCAGGATATTAATTTAAAAACTTAGTTCGCGTTAGTTTTATCGACACCTCGTGCTCTTTAGGAAAAAAACTGGTTAATCAATTTAACTAACTTCTAAGTTTTTTTTAGGACGTGGTTAGGTCTAGGATATACGCCCCCCAAGTAAGCAGAAAAAGAACTTTCTCGGTTACTTTGGACACACTCTTTTAAGCCTATACGCACACGAAAACATACGATACAAGAAATATACTCCTCATTTTTTAATAAAACAGGGTGGCTTTTACAATTAAGCCTTACAAAAGCACGATTATTGGTAATATTTCTTTAGGTGCACAGTGTTCCATGTCCGTGGGACTGTTTCCCCATTCAGCCAAGCGAGCTTAAAGGTTCTTTCCTTCACAACCTCTATTATTTGATAGGGTCCTTCCCAGTTTGGTCCCAAAACTCTGTCCTTGGGATCCTTATCGGCTAAAAAGAGCCTTCGGAGCACTAGGTCACCTAAGTTAAAGACACGTCTTTTGAACCTTGAGTTGAAATAACGAGTGATCTTTTGTTGATAATGTGCGAGCTGGAGCTGCGAATCTTCTCATTTTTCATCAATTAGGTCGAGGGACGCGCTGAGCAATTTGTCGTTCTGGTCTTGGTCAAACGCCCGGACTCTATGCAAGGCTATCTTTGTTTCGATAGGAAGGACGGCCTCACTTCCGAAAGTCAGGGAGAAAGGAGTGTGCCCCGTCGACGTTCGGTGTGAGGTCTGGTATGCCCATAGCACCTGGGGAAGCTGTTCAAGCCAAACTCCCTTAGCTTCACCCAGCCTCTTCTTAAGGCTCACTTTGAGCGTCTTGTTCACAGCTTCGACCTGCCCATTAGCCCGAGGGTAGGCCATGGAGGAAAAACTTTTAACTATATTGTGCCTTTCGCAGAATTCGGTGAAGAGGTCGCTATCGAACTGGGTTCCGTTATCTGACACGATCTTCTTCGGCAGTCCGAATTGGCAGACAATATTCTTAACCACAAAATCGAGGACACTTTTTGATGTTATTGTCGCCAGGGGCTCCACTTCTGCCCATTTCGTGAAGTAGTCAATAGCCACCACCGCATAGAGAACTCCTCCTTTTCCCGTGGGCAGGGCACCAACTAAGTCAATTCCCCAGACCGCAAATGGCCTCGGGGACGAGATCATCTTCAGCTCGACTGGCGGAGCTCGGGCAATCGTGGCAAACTGCTGGCACTTTTCACACTTTTGGACGTAAGAAATCGAGTCCTTTGATAGAGTGGGCCAATAATATCCTTGCCTCAATATCTTCAAGGCTAGACTTTGCCCCCCAGCGTGATCCCCACAAAATCCCTCATGCACCTCCTGCAGAATAGTCTTGGCTTCGCCTGGCGGAACACATCGCATAAGAGGTAAAGAAAGACCACGCCGGTACAACGTCCCGTCTACCATTGTATACCTTGGAGCTTGGTAAAGTATCCTCCTCGCGTTGTTTCGCTCTTCAGGTAGCTTTCCTGTTGTGAGGTACTCGACTATGGGAGTCATCCAGGTCGGCCTAGCATCGATCATCTCGACCTCTCTCGCAGTTTCCTCTATGCTTGGCCTTTACAAGAATTCCACCGGTACCAGGCCTAAGGTTTCGGTCTCCCCAGAGGTGGCGAGCTTCGCTAAGGCGTCAGCATTGGCATTCTGCTCTCGAGGTATCTGTTCAACTAGGTTGTACTCAAATGCGGTCAGCTCCTTCTTTACCTTGGCCAGGTAGGCTGCCATCTTGGTTCCCCGCGCTTGGTATTCTCCTGATACCTAGTTTACCACAAGTTGGGAATCGCTATAGCACTGGATGGAGTTGGCCTTCAGCTCTCGGGCCACCCTTAGCCCAGTCAATAAAGCTTTGTACTCGGCCTCGCTGCTGGACGCTTCGAATCCGAACCGTAACGCGGAGTGGAACTAATGTCCCTCTGGGGATATCAAAATGACTCCAGCTCCGGACCTGTTCTCATTAGATGAACTGTCCACAAAGACTTTCCACAAGGCCCGTACCGGTTCTTCCACTGGTTCCTCTTGGAATCCCGTGCACTCTGCCACAAAATCAGCCAGAGCTTGGCTTTTGATCGCAATTCACAGCACGTATAGTATCTCGAATTGGCTGAGCTCAATAACCCACTTCAAAAGACATCCTGATGCCTCAGGTTTCTGCAAAACCTGCCTTAAAGGTTAATCGGTTATGACGTGGATTGAATGGGACTGGAAATACGACCTGAGCTTTCTGGAGGTCGTGATAAGGCAGAACGCCATCTTTTCCATCATCGGATATCTAGATTTGGCTCTGAGGAGCCTCTTGCTAATGTAGTAGACCGGCTTCTAAGACCGGTCCTCTTCACGAACCAGCATGGCGCTAGCTGCTTCTTCCATGACAGCCAGGTAAAGAAAAAGAGGTTCTCCTGCTGTTGGTTTAGACAACACGGGTGGCTCAGCTAAATGTGACTTTAGGTCAAGGAAAGCACGCTCGCACTCATCGATCCACTCAAACTTTTTATTTCCCCGGAGCAGATTAATGGCAAACACTTGTCGATTGATTTGGAAATGAACCGATTAAGGGCCGCCACCCTTCCTGTCAGACTTTGGATGTCCTTTCGCAACTGGGGTGATGGCATTTCGAGTAGCGATCTGATTTTATCGATGTTCGCCTCTATTCCTCAGGTGTTGACTATGAAACCCAGAAATTTTTCTGATGCAACCCTGAAGGTACATTTTTGGGGATTCAGCCTCATGTCGTACTGTCTTAAAATCTTAAAGCATTCCTTCAGATCGAGGACATGGTTATCGGCGGTTTTCGACTTGACCAACATGTCGTCAACATACACTTCCATGTTTTTCATGATCTGATTAGCAAACATCCTGTTGACCAATCTCTGATATGTAGCTCCTGCATTCTTTAGCCCGGAGGGCATGACCTTGTAACAATAAACGTTGGTTGGGGTCATGAAGCTAGTATGTTCCTGGTCCGCAGGGTTCATGGCAATCTGGTTATAGCCTGAGTATGCATCCATGAAGGACATGAGCTTGTGCCCCGCAGTGGCATCCACCAATTGGTCAATTCTCGGCAAGGGGAAGCAATCTTTGGGACAGGCTTTATTCAAATCAGAAAAGTCGATGCAGGTCCGCCACTTTCCGTTGGGCTTCGGGACCAAAACAGGATTGGCGACCCAGATCAGGTATTTTTCCTCACGAATAAAACCGCACCTTAAGAGTCGAGCTACTTCCTCTTCTAAGGCCTCAGCTCGGGTCGTGCCCAGGCGCCTTTGTTTCTGGGACTTCGCAGGCACGTTTTTGTCCAAGTTGAGGGCATGCATGATGACGCTTAGGCTGATCCCTATCATATCTTCAAGAGACCAGGCGAACACGTCTAGATTCTCTTGCAGAAATCTCAGCAGCTCGGCCTTTCTCTCATTACACGGGTTTTTCCCGAGCTTCACCACCTTCGAGGGGTCTCTCGGATCGATGTTCACCTCTTCGAGCTCTTCGATGGCCTGGAGCTCGGATCTATCTTCACCTATCCTGGGGTCGATATCATCATTTAAGGTGATACCTTCCACATTGGCTTCCTGAGTTTTTTCTAGCTCAGGAATAGATCCTACTTCCTGAGATTCCTCACTTCCACCCTGAATGGTCATCGTCTGCTGCCCGGGTTGTGATTTTCCCTTCACGGAAATGCTATAGCATTCCCTGGCAGCGAGCTGATCACCTCAGACCGTGCATATCCCCGTAGAGGAGGGGAATTTGACTGTGAGATGGCGGATATAAGTTATGGCCTCAAATGCCATCAATGTAGGCTAGCCCAAAATAGCATTGAACGTGGTGGGACAATCGATAACCACGAACTCAAGGAGTTTAGAGACAATTCGGGGTCCCTCTCCCAAGGTTATAACTAGCTCGATTGTTCCGATCGCTACTGACCCTTCTCCGGAAAATCCATACAGCATCATGGAGGTGGCCTTCAGCTCAGTTACGAACAGCCCCATTTTCTCCAGTGTGGATCGGAACAGCAGATTCACTGAACTCTAATTATCGACTAGTATCCTCCTAACTCTTCGGTTGGCGAGCTGGGCAGTTATGACTAGAGGATCGTTATGGGGGAACTGGACGTGACCAGCGTCCTCTTCGGTAAAAATGATTGGTTGCCTCTCCAATCGCTGCTGTTTGGGTAGATGCTACTCCGGGACGAATTCCACTCCATTATGAGCCTTCAACTCATTGACATATCTCTTCTTGGCACCTTTGCTCGTGCCGGCCAGATGGAGGCCTCCGGAGATTGTGGATATCTCTACTCCTATTACAGGAGGAGGGGTATCCTAATTTATCCGGGGCCCGGGCTAATTTACCGGAGCTTCCGGGGCTGGTTGACTAGTAGGAATCCGATTCTGCGCATATTGAGCCAAAGGTCCGGCTCTGATGAGTGTCTTGATCTCATCTTTCAAATGCCTACAATCGTTAGTGTTGTGGCCAATGTCGTTGTGGAATCGACAGAATTTGGAAGGGTCCCTCTAGGCCTTCTGGTGTTTCAAAGGCTCTGGCTTTTACTAGGGGAGGCGGGCAGAGTTTGCTAGGAAAATGTGTTCCCTAGTGTTTGTGAGCTCGGTATAAGCCGCGTAGACTGGCTTAAACTTTTCTGCAGGCTTGTTCTTCTTCGGACCGTGTTGGCCGCCCTCGCCGCTCCCCTTTCTCTTGCCTCCACCCCCTTGGTTATTTTGGGCAACGGTTTGAGTCGTTTTCACGACATCCATTTCCACTCCAACGGGCTGATCAAGGGTTTGGCTGGTTCCCGCGACCGATGCTCGCGCCTCTTCCAGGTTTATCCATTCCTGGGCCTTGTTCAGGAATTCATCCACGGTGCTGACACCTCTTCTCTGGATTTATTTCCATAGCCTGCCTCCAATGAGGATTCCAGTCCTCAAAGCCATAAGCTTGGAACTATCGTCTGCATCCCTGGCTCAAGCCGCGACGTTTGCGAACCTACTCAGGTAAGTTTTTAAAGGTTCACCGGGCTGTTGCTTCACGTTCGCTAGGGTGTCAGCTTTGACGCGGGCAGCTTGAGAAGCTCGGAATGCCCTCTTGAAATCGGCAGAAAAATTCTTCCACGAGCTGATGGAATGCTTTTTACACTGTTTGAACCACTGCCTAGCTGGCCCGATCAAGGTGGAAGGGAATATCAAGCACCTCAGCTCGGGGCCGATATTATGGGCCATCATCAGGGTATTGAACATACCCAAATGATCCAACGGGTCCCCGTCTCCATCGAATTTGGACAGATGGGGCATCCGGAAACCCGGCGAGTACGTTGTGGCTGCTATGTTGGGGGCAAAAAGCTCGAGCTCGTCCCCTGAGTCATACTCGTCCTTGTCCTTTTCTGACAAGAGTTTCTTCATTAGCTCCTCCATCTGAGCTAACCGTTCTAGGGCCTGGTCCTTAGTCCCTTGGTTGTTTTGGGGTTGTTCAACAGCTTTAGTTCCATTGTACGCATTAGGCGGGTTATTGTCCCTCCAAGCTTGAGCTTGGTTAGGTGGGACATTCCCACTGCCACGTACTTTAGAAAGACCATCCTCTCGGCGAGCATGACTTTCATTTCTGGCCGGACCCCCTCTCTGCGAGTTGAGGCGATCTCGAAGGTCGGCCCTCGAGGCAGCCCGAGGGCTTTGCGCCAAACTTAAGCGATTACGCAGGTCTCCACCAGATCTGCCACTTCAGTGGCTCTCAGTCCAGTATCTCCCGTTGGAAAAGCTTGGAGCCTACTGCCGGGGGTGAGGATCCGAGACCTCCCCGCGTGCTCGTGGGCAATGGGAAGGACCGGCGGGAGGAGGATTCCTTCTGTTTCTCCCATGCGCCAGAATATCTCAAGCAGGACGAAGGGAGATGGGTATCTTATTGGCGAAGGGGGATGCCTAATTGGTGAAGCGATCCTCGTCCCGTCCGGCCGGATTAAACTAGCTCGCGGTCATTCTACTCTACCGTCTCCAGCTTCCTGCGCCCTGCGGTCTGATCGCGACATGGGAGGGCTGGCCGGAGCAGGTTGTCTGCGCGAGCTTTCCCCGGACCTCCTCCGCGAGCTTCCACGAGCCCTTCTGGGCGCGTCCGATGGTGGTGTCGAACTAGGAGTTGAGGTTCTGACTAATCGGCTGAATTGCTGATTGGCCCTAGAAAACTCCTTAAACATAGCTCCCTGGTTATGGTGTGACATGGGTGCAGAACTCGGGGTTGAGGTTCGGACTGATCGGCTGGGTCTAGGCCGACTATCCCTGCGGGACTTGTGAGTCCCGCTTTGCCTCTTTTCGATGTTAACGTCAGTTGCAAGAGGGGGTAGTCGGGCCAAGACTTCCTTGATTTGCTTACTTGCTCTGGATAGATGACTCCTCAACTATATGTTCTCCATTTCTGTCGCCATCAGGTAACCCGAGTTTGGATTTGGCGGTCGGGGCGCCGAACTCCCAGTGTCGTCCTGGCCCATCGGCTGCTTTCCCGATCGCTGCTGGACCTCGGGGCTTGGTTCGTTGGATATGGCAGCATGGTGGGCCTCCTGCCCATCACGTTGATCCGCCTCGTTACCATGCCTCGACCGAGTAACCATTGTTCCTTTATTTTAGCAAAAATACTCATTGTTCATTCAAGTGTGCTTAATGATGAATTCATGTTGTTGTTTCGCCATCAATGGCAAGATAATTAGTTATTTTTGTGCTGGGAAGTTTGAATATAATGGAGGAACTTGAATGACACAAGTAGATAATCTTGTTAGATTATGTTTTTGTAAATAGCATAGGAACGTGTTATTTGCATTTTGTAACAATTGTGAATTGAAGCTTAAAATTGAATTCTTAAACTTGATTGGCAAAAGAATATGTTTAATTAGGCGAAAGAATTAATACCACACTACTACAAAACAAGGCTTTCCCGACACCCAACAATGACAGTCAACTCCATTGACTGTCGTAATTGCGCATCACAACTCTATGCCGATAGTTGAAAACTATAGGCATAGGGATCAATGTCGACAGTTAATAACTATCGCTATTGCTTTCGACAGTTAAAAATTGTCTCTATTGACCCCAACGTCGACAGTTAATTTGAAACCAATGCCGACAATTAAAAACTGTCGTTATTGACCTCAACGCCGACAGTTAATTTGAAACCAATGCCGGCAGTTATAAAATGTCACTATTGACCTCAATGCCGACAGTTAATAAAAACTCAATACCGATAATTATAAACTGTTGTCAAAATCCAAATAAAAAAATCCTAAAAATATATTTATAAAATTATAATTTAAATAAAAAATAAATTGTGTAAATATATTTATAAAAATATGTATTAATTAAGAACTTATAAAAGTACATTGTCTTTTGTTTCTAAATTTTTCTAATATTGTTCATTTTTGTATTTATATGTTTTTATAATAATTTGTATATTCAAATGTAAATTATGATATAGAGAATAATAGTTAAATTTGTTTAACATATTTATAAAATTGGTATTAATTGATTTAAACTGGGTAATATATACACAAAAAAAGGGTTATGTTATTCATTAAAAAGGTATTTTAATTTTAAATATAATTGAATAAATAAATATAATTTTGTAAATATAATTATAAAAATAAGTATTAATTAATAAATTTAACATTGTATTTTATATTGTATCTATTTTTTCATATTATTATTAACATTTATAATTATATGTATTTATAAGTATTATTTAAATTTTTAATTATTATATAAAATAAAAGTTAATTATTTTATAGATATTTAAAGAATAAATATTAGTTGAAATGAGTTTTTTTTTTAATAATTAGTTAAACTTTTCAATAATTTAAAAATATTGCATTTTTAATAATTTAAATTAAATATTTATATAAAATATACTTTAAAAATATTGCGTGTCCTAATTATTTATGATAGCCTTAAAAAAATTCTTCATAAAAACAAAACAAGTAAAAGAATTAAGGCGTGACCTTAAAAAACAAAGTGAAAAACAAAATGGGCTCCCATTTTCTCATCCTCTATGATCTATCACTCTCATTTTCTCTTAAAGCCCGCCTCCCGCCTCCCGCCTCCCGCCTCCCGCCTCCCGCCTTCTACCCCCTGCCTCTTTCTCTCTCTCTTTCTATCACTCTTCTCCGTCTATTTGACTTGTTCTCCCTCTCTCACTCAACGATGTCGACGACCAGGCAAGGGCATGGGTTTGACGACGCTTTCCTCAATTTGGCAGCTGCCCAATTTTTTTCGACGACTAGGCAAGAGCCTGGGTAAGCCTCTTTTTCTTGTTCCCAATTCATGATCATAGTAGAACTAGATTATTAAGATCCCAAAAAAATTCATTTCCATATTTTTATATACAATACACACACACACACATATATATATATATATATATCCATGTATATATATACCCTCTTGGTTGTTTTCTCTATTTTGAATTATATACCCTCTTACAGCAGAAGTTTGTGTGGAAGCTTTCTCCATCCAACCACACACCCTTCATGAATCTCTCTGTTTCAAACTCATCTCTTAGTTCAATGAGGTTTTGTTTTCTATCTTGAATTTCTAATTTGACTTTCAGTTGTTCTTTGTTATCGCCTAATTTGGGATTCTTTATTTGTAATGTTTAATAATAAAATTTGCAATCCCGTAGTAATGTGTTTGGTTGTGGGAGAAAGGGATATCATGTACATAGCACAAGAGTGAGAAACCTCTGTGAGGGGATTCTCTGAGTGTGTTACAAAGGTTTGGGGTCAAGTTTTTTGTTAATGAATGTATTCTATAATTTTTGTTTAAAATCAAATTTATCAGTTTTGATCATGCTAATTGAGGCATTTGTCTTTTATAAGTTGTTGGTATGCATAAAAGAAAATTTTAGGCTAATAGTATACGTCTTTCGTCATGGCTTCCTTTTTTTGTCTGGATGAAGAGGTCATTTTCCTCAAGTAGTTATTTGTTACAATAACTTGAATAGTTGCTCCACCAATTGCTTATTGTCATTTATAAAGGGGAATAATTTGAATGGTTGTTGATTATGGGTCTGATCATAGATTATATGTGTTAGTGAAAATGCCTACTGACATTTGTTTTGTTCATGTCTTTTCTGCAAGATTTTTCTTATGCTGTGTTGTTTAAATTAAGCCATCTTAATAGTTTATTTGATAATGCAGCATATTTATGATTTGTATTTTTAGTTTTTTAATTGCAAAAGTAAAGCCTATCTGCTTGGTCAGGTTTAAGACTTAAAAGTTACTAAGAAATTTTGTCTTTTAAATTGGATTGGTTGGCTACTTAGTGTTGCTAAAACTTTGTGTTCCTGTGTTTCAGGATATGGCCTGTGACACGTTCTTGAAGATTGCGCAGAAGTGCAAGTCTAAATTTGTAATTGTTCAGGTAATATTTCATTGCTTTAGGAATAAGCTTTGGGAATTAGAAGTGTATGATTTTTAGATTCGTAGGTGTCTTCTATTTCAAAACTTTAGTAGTTTGATGATTTCATTTTCTTTAGGTATTCTAGTTTTAGAAATTGTAAACAGTAAAATGTTTGTGCTATATATAATAAAAAGTGTTTGATTCTTTCCGTATAAATTTGTTTTCTTACTAGCCAACAACTATCATTATTAATTTTTGCATATTAATTGCTTATGAAACTTGATAGATAATGATATTTTTTTTATATATAAATTTCAATTAAGCAAACCTAAAAAAGTGAATTGGTGAACTATTGGTAAGATTACTGATTGGTATTTGGTACTTATGTTGTTAGCTGTGACTTGTTTTAGAACGCTGGCTTGGCTGTGTATAATGTACTTATACTCTCTAGTTCATTGTTTTCAAAGTTGATATATGATTCAATGTATGGTGTCTCAGTTGCTACTATCTTATTTAATTTACGTTGTATCAGAAGGATTGTTGGCGACTTCAGTGGTTTAAGTGATGAAAGGTTTTTCCGAGAGTTAATGAACATTACATTTTGTCATTCTATTCACATATTTGGAGAAGACCTCATCTCATGTATCTTATTTTCCGAGAGCTAATTATTCTATTGAATCTCCATATGTCATGAATATGATAAGGATACTAAAGCAGCACAAAAAAAAATCTTATCATTTCAAAGTAACAAAGTTACGAGCTCTACACAATGAGTTCAATAGAAAGTTTGATGTTGTATTTCATTAAATTTAATCTTAATTTATAATTTTATAAATAACTTATTGACATTGTATTTTTTATTTATATAATGAACAATTATGAATATTTTACTGTTGTAATTTTTTATTAATATTAATTGTTTTTTAATTAATATTCTTTTTATTAATATTCTTGTTGTGTTTGGTGCTTGGTCTTAATGGTGTGGGGGTATTTAAAGTATTTTTTTATTTCTTTCATGATTTTCAGCGCAATTAATAACTGTCCTAGTTGCTCTCTATAGCGGCAGATATTAATTGCTGGCATAAAGAGCAATGACGAGAGCTAATAACTGTCGGCATGGAGAGCAACAACAATAATTAATAACTATCAGTAAAGTCTACCCCTATGTTGGCATAGGCAATGGCGATATTTAGCTAACTGTCGTCGTTACTCAATAGCGACAGCTATAAACTGTCTGGAAATCCCAGTTTTGTAGTAGTGAGGATTTGGGAAAGTTCTATAAACTTATTTTGAATTCTTGTTAACTTTGGAAATTTTGCTGAGATTTCGCTACAACAAAACGTATAAGTCACTTGACATAGAGAAACTTGATAATTCAAGTCAATTTCAACCAATTGAATTTTTCTTGAATTTAGATTGTCGTCTTAGTTTATTTCAAGTATTTTTAATTTAATTTTCACCACTAGAGTGTTTGATAATTGATTTGCACACAATTATTTGTTATTTCAATCTCTATGGAGATGATACTCAACTTGTCATTATATTATTTATTTTGTGACTGTCTATACTTGCACATTATTGATCAAATTATATCACAACAACTATGCATGTGATTTTTGATTAGTCTCTAGAATTTTTGTATTATAGAGTTATTTCTATTTAATCATTGTTAATTTAAAGTATGTAAGCCTTAAATTCTCAATAACCAAAATCTCTATTACTAATTACTTTCTATTTTATGTTTTGCATAATCAATAATGAAGGAAATTTATTCATCTTCTACAACTTTTAAATCCTTGCTTCAAGATTTTGTTTGTGTTGAACACATAATCATGGGATATCAAAGAAACTTATACTTGGACAGGTGTAACCTAGATATAATTGTGAACCTATGGGCTTCATCAATTAAAGATGAAGATAAAAATTAGGATTTTAATCAAATCGGTAAAGGTATCACAAAATTTCGTGTTTCTAAATGTGTAGATTTCAAGAATTTGAATGAAATGTGTTTGCTGCTATATTTTTGTGTGTAATGCCCTACTACCCAATGACTGTTACGCTGTGCATTTTAAACAATGCTAAACTCGCTAAACGAGTCATTTGGACATAATCATGTAACTAAATGTGATTAACGGTTTAGGGTTAAATTTTTTTGTCAAAGATACAACATTTTACTAAAACGTTTACTGTATACATTGGGATCCCAAAATATATTTTAAAGGTTAATTACAATAAAATATTTACAACCAGCCGACCTGAGCGGCAAAATAGGGTTTAACCCTAGTTCTTCTTTAAACTCTCGGTCGTGGTGGTAGAGCAGCTGCATATGTACACATCGTCACCTAAGCTCTCCAACTCAAGGATGGTCCAGCTTTCTTTTGCCTTTACATGCACCACATAGCACTTGTGAGTCGAGGCTCAGCAACAAAACTCAACATACTCATAAACAGATAATAACATGTCACTAAATCATAGTAAGCATGCCTAGCAGTAATACCCTATTCATGCATGCATGCAAGTACAGATAAATGATTATGGGGTCCTGCATCTGAATAGATGACTAATGAGTCTATCTCTGGGGACATGCTTCTTGAATAGATGACTATTGAGTCAATCTCTGGGGATCTGCTCCCTGAATAGATGACTAATGAGTCAATCTCCGTATAGGTGACTAATGAGTCACACTCTGTATAGGTGACTATTGAGTCACACCCTGGATAGGTGACTAATGAGTCACACTCTGGGGCTCTGCACCCTAAGCCATGTGACGTTTCAATCACCTGAGCCTTTTGACCCTTGCTCTAAGTAACTAGCCTTTAGACTAGACCAGCGCTTTAGTTTTCTTTGACCTTAGGGTCGGTCAAGCATTTAATGCTCATGTTGATTAGATCTAATAATTTCGGCCTATGTTAAACACATTAATGTCATTCTTGACTCTTAAGCCAATACCATACGACCAGTGCTCATTACCACCGTTGATCTTGACTAATAAGTCACAGCTTCACAATCAATACTAAACATCAATGTCGTTCCTTGACTAATAAGTCAGTGACAAGTAAGCAAAGCTGCTATTCATTTACAATGTAATCAATGTCTATATATAAAGCACTCAACATGCCTCATCAATAACCATGCATGTCACATACTGGGTGCAGTTTTCTTACCTTCAACCCAAGCACGGGTTACCAATGAACGACCCTCGAGCACGATCCTATCCCGAGCCCTAACGGTAACCTATTCACAACCATAAAATAATAACCTCATAAGATTCAATCCTTAAAAACAAACTCCGAGACCATTCCCATGCTCTCAAGACTTCCAATCCACCCAACGGGGTGGTGGAACCATCCCCCGAGCCCTCAAAGTCCTTCCAAGCCCTAAAAATGGGTTTTGCTGAAACAGGTATAGCACTGGGGCACCCATGGATAGCGCTGGGGCGCTGCCCCAAGTCAGAGAGCACCCGTGCTCTCCTCTGCCTAGCGCTGGGGGACCAGTTCAACGGACCAAAATTTTCTGGTTCTTTCCCCTGTGTTTTCCCCTAAGTTCCAAACTTCAAAACCGACCTAAACACCATCCAAACTTATAATTTAACCTCAAAATCTCATCAATACATCAACCTCATCAAAATCCAAGTTCCCACTTGATCAAAAACCCACTAAAAACTAAAACCCAACACCTTGAATCTCAAAGCTCAAGAACATAGAAACTAAAACAGAACTCAATCAAAAACAGAGTTTGAAGCCTACCTCAATGGTGATTATGCCCTCCTACTTGCAACTAATCAAACCCCAAAGCAAGCCTTCATTCAAAGCTTAAGGTTTCCATTAATTTCCTCAAGAATTCAAACCAAAATAGGGAGAGCAAGAGAGAAACCGAGAGAAAGAGAGAGATGATGCTTTGTTTTGTGATTACTTCAGCAGAGGGGAAAATGTGACTAAGTCACTGATTTGGCACAAAATGACCATATTGCCCCTTAGACTAAGCTTTGCCATCTTAAACCCTCAATGGCAGTTTTGTCATTTGCCACTTATCCCGTTAATCATAATCAATGTCTCACAATTCCCGTTAATTCCAATATCCTCAACTAATTACCAAATAATTTCCCCCATTACCCGAACCAGGTAATGCACTAAATTACCAAATTACCCCTAGGCTTTCCCCGAGTTTGACCCCGTTATGACTAAACCGCTACTTTGCTCACTAGGATCGTCTCATGCCGAATATCTCAAATATATCCACATAATGATGTGATCCCACACATATATCACATATATGCCACATATACCCAAAACAGACTAAATTATGAAAATTACCCAATTAAACAGAAATGGGCCCAAAGGCATATTTAATACACCTAACACATGCATATCAAGTCATATTATAATATTACTCACATATTCACATAATGATACACATAAATATCATATAATCACATAATTCCATAATTTTCCATCTTGGCCCCCCAATCAAGGCCCTAAACCTTATTAGGAAATTTGGGATGTTACATTGTGAGTTTAAGTTTTTTGTTTACATTAAGAGTATAATTGTCAATGATAATGAACAATTCAAGGCTTGTTGTTATACCTGTTTTGTTTTTTAAATTATTAATCATCATGTGAAATATGGTAATTGTAAAATTAAGCATAATAAGATAATTGTTAAGGCAAATGATGTTGAGATCATTGCACTCTTAAATAAATTTAATTAGGTTAGTGTAATTGATGATGAGATCTTTGTAACCTCAATTAAATTTAATGCAATCAATAAGGAATGCATTGTAACCCTAAATGAGAATAATGCATTCAATGAGGAATGTGTGATAACTCTAAATGAATTTGACATAGTTTATGCATGTAGTGATGAGACTAATGCAACCTTAAGATAATGTAAACATGTATGTGCAATTTATGATGAGATCACTGCAAAATTAAGTGAAGTCACTAAGTTCAATGCATTTGATGTTGAGATCATTGCAACCTTGAGTGAAGTTAATGCAACCAAAGGAAAGGTGCAAGGGTAGTATTATGATACTTGTGCCACCATTCATGCAACCTATGATAAGCTACTTTTTAAAACTTTTTAAAGTGCAAATGATGGACTTGAAGTCCAAATGGGAAATGAAGAGAGATCCAAGGTACTTGGAAGGAGCTACATTGATTTGTGTTTCACTAATGGAAAGAAAGTGATCATAACTAATATTTTTTATGTTCCTGATATGAATAGAAACATTGTAAGTGGAAGTCTATTGGGAAAACCCAGTATCAAATGGAGTTTGAATCTGGTAAACTCATTTTGACTAAATTAGGCAATTTTGTAGGAACTGGTTTCTCATACTCTTGATATTGACAATATTATTGTGGCATCAAGTTCTTGTAATGTGATTAATTTTAGTTCTATTACTTTGCGGCATAATAAAATTTCTCATATATGTTATAGCACAGTTAAAAGAGTTGTTAAATATAGATTAATAATTGTGGTGTGAATGAACATGATAAATGTGAATTATGACTTAAATCTAAAATTGTGAAGAAACATTTTCTTATTATTGATAGATGTTCAAACTTGTTGGATTTAATACATAGCAATTTGTGTGAATTAAATGACATATTGACTAGAGAATGAAATAGATACTTCATAACTTTTATAGATGGTTGCACTAGGTATACTTGTGTGTGTGTGTATAGGAAGTGTAATTTCACTCTTCATTTTCTATATTTTGCTTTAATCTTTAAATTTGAAAGATTTGTCTTCATACTATGTATGTGATTCTAGATTAGTCCTATGATTTGTATTATTAAATTTATTTCTATTATTCATTGTTAATTTAGAGAGTGTAAGCCATAAATTTTCAACTAATGCTTACATATGGGTGGCAATGTATTGCCACCTAGTAGGTGACACATCATATGGGTGGCGAGTCATTTCAGTTTCTTAAAAAAAATTCCCTAAAAGTTGTTTTTTTAATTTTTATGCAACATGTGAGACAAGCCTAGGCTGATGCTATCACTATTCAAAGGGTCTTAGAGGGTTTAATAGGAATGGTCACACTTTTGCACTCTCTCTCACTTGAACAATTTTCTACCTATCTTTCAAAGATCAATCATTTTTTCCAAGAAATTCAAAGGCTCATCATATCCCAATACTCATTCCTTCACTGTAGAATCCTTAAGTAATCATCGTAGTAGGTATTCACATAGAGTTTCTCAACTTGCTCAAGCTTCTCTTGTGTTTTTTGTATTTATTGTTCATTGTATTATTTTGTTGTTATACTTTCTCCGTTGTTGAGCTCTAACTCTCATCCCCCCAGCAATTTTTTGGTGGACATGTGGAATTCACCTTGGGTTCCGTGGTTCAATTGGAGTTCCTGCAGTGCTTCCTTTAATCCTAAAGTGTTCGAGGATAATAATTTTTTAAGGGAAGTATGTGCTAGGCAGCGATGGTTGTTGGGATTATATAATATTTCTACCTGGTTTGGGTATGCCTTCAATCATCAGATTCAAGATGTTCCACGTATCCTAGGCATGATTCTCGAATTTTTTGGTTTGGAAAAACACCCCAGATGATGATTTTTTGACTAACAGTGTTTTCAATTCGTTGATTAAGGATAGAGTTGGTTGTCCCAATGCTCTCTAGAGAAAAATTTGGCATCTAAAAGCCCATGACATAATCAAATTATTTTTATGAAATTGGCTTAGAATGGATTGCCTTTTGGAGATCGTCTATAACCTATATTGAGCTCTACTTTCAAGTGTTCTCTCCATCATAATGGGGAATGCCTAAATCCTAATCTTATTTTTAAACGCATAATTGACATATGCAATGAGTTTCTTCTTGTTTTTATAGAGTTTATATTATGGATACTTGTGGCACTCAAGTGGTTCTGCCTACAAAGCTTTGTCCAATTCTTTAGGCGCTTTGTGGATGTTGTTTATAGGAGCACGTCAGATTCGTTTGTGTCATATGTAGGGATGGCTTTGGCTACATCAAAATGCTTTCCTAGCCCAAGTTTGTAGCTTACTCACCACTACATCTAAACATACTAAATTGTGTATTTGGAAAAAAAAAGTTATTAAAGAATATAGACCAAGTATATATTTGAAGAAGGAAAAAAGAATTAGAGAACATGAATTTTAACAAAACTTATGCTTTTAATAATGATCATCGAGTATTTTGTAATTTGAAAATCTATATAAAATGGTAAACTAGCACAAATTTACTCAATAAATTACAAATACCAAATGTGTATATTCCTATAAATAATTAGGTACCATTTTATACCAATTTTAAATTATAGAGTATTCGATAATTATTATTGAGAACAAAGAGTATCATTTTATACTGATTTTCAAATTACACGGTACTCGATGATTATTACTGTGAACATAGGATACTATTTTATACTAATTTTCAAATTACAGGAAATCCAATGATCGTTATCGAAAATATATGATAACAAAGTTATCTCTCATTAAAATACAGAGTACCCAATATGTATCTAACCAAAAAAATAAAACTACGTAAAACTAGAAAGAAAAAAAAGTTAACAAAGTAGTAGGTGGTGAAATTTCTTCTACCATTCAAGTATTATAATGTATCTTTCTTATACTTAAATTAATTCATATTTGGGCATATTTTCTTTGCCATAATGGAATGAAATTTTAAAAGAAAAATCTATTTTCTTTCTATTATTTTGTTTGGCTGCAAATAATAACATTAGAATTCCATTTCAAATGGAATAGTTTTTCCACCATTTTTAATGGAATAACTATTCATTTAAAAAATAAGAGGAAAAAACCATTCAAATGCATAAGTAAACAAACTAATAATATGTTTTATCAATTTTTTGACTTATTGTAAATCTTATTTCATTTCCATTCTTATTATGATTCCTCTATTTTCATTACTCTCAATAATAATAATAATAATTATTATTATTATTATTATTATGTTGTTGTTGTTGTTGTATCAGGAATAAACAAAATTAATTAACTACTAATAATCAGTCGCACAATTTTCTAAAATAAAAAAATACATTGATTTAATACTTGCTTATTTATAGAAGGTTATGGTATTACTTGGCACAAAAAGGTTACGGTATTTCTTATTCTTTACTATTAATATTGTTATATGATCTCCATTTTTTTTAAAGTTAAAAAAGATTAGCATTACTGTATAAATCTTCAATGAAACAAACATACAGATCCTTTGGTCTTTGTTTATTCTTTGAACAAAACTAATCTCAAGTCGATCTTAATCTTTCTGGTTAGAAATGGCCGAGAAAAAAAATATTACGATTATAATATAACACAAGATGAATACTTCAATTTTTTGGTGGAAATATATATAAAAACATTGATATTAATAAATATTATTACTACTACTACTACTAAGTATCTAAAGAACTTTTGGCATTATGAATTATTTATTATCTATAATCACATCATTACTATTTTAAAGGGTTTTTTCATAAATATACATTTTCTTATGTTATTTTTACGACCCCTAACATTTTTTTTTTTAATTTTACTAACTCAACTTTTCAAAATTACTGTTTTTAAAGTTTTTTATTTACAAAATACAGTGTCAAAAAATAACTAAAAATTAATGAGACGTCAATTGCAAATCAACGAGACATGAACATATTACATCAATTTAAAATTACCGAGACATCAACCTCACAACAATTACAAATCAACGAGACATGCATGAACACATTGATTGCATCAATCCAAAACTAACGAGACATCAACCCCACAATAACTGTAAATCAACTTGACATGAACACATTGTATCAACTCAAAATAAGCTAAAAAAAACCTCGAAAAACTTATCCCTGCATTTTAAAATGTATAAAAAATAAACTAAAAATATACACTAGAACAATTGAACATAACCCATAAATCAACTAAAAAAGTAACTGAAAATTAACTAGATATTTATCCATTATAATACGATTCGAAAAAACAACGACAAATCAACTAGACATTAACCTCACAACAATATAGTGTTGAAAAAGTAACTTAAAATCAACTAGACACCAACCTCATAACAATATAGTATTAAAAAAACAACTTAAAATCAACCAGACGTCAACCTAAAATTAACTAAAAAAGCTAATAATTAACCTGGAAAAATTTACGAAAAATAAAGGCTAAAAAATACATATGTATACACAAGTTATACCCAAGATAAACTAAAAATATGCCCAAAAAAATATATCCAAAAATATATTCAATTATAAATCAACTAGATAACAACCCCACAACAAATACAGTGTTAAAAAGTAATTATAAATAAATTAGACATTAACTCATTACATCAACCAAAATAAACTAAAAGACAACAAAAAAGCAATCTCGAAAAACTTATCGCTGCATTTTAAAATGTGTAAAAAATAAACCAAAAATATATCTTAGAACAACTGAACTTATACCCAAAATAAATTTAAAAAATAATTGAAAAGCAACTAGAAATCAACCTACTACGGTGTCAGAAAAACAACTACAAATCAATTCAACATCAATCCACTCCATCAACTTAAAATAAACCAAAATAATAAACTATCTTGAGAAGATAGGTCATGATGATGAGTTTCATCGAAAGCGATGAGTGGTTGCTCAATGTATACCTAAAATAAACTAAAAATATATTCAACATATACTAAAAAGGGTTTATACCATTTTGGACCCTGTGTTTTGTCCCATTACATGTTTGGATCTATTGTTTTGACAAATTATTTTTAAACTCAATTTTGGTCAATGTTTTCTCAACTAAAATCACAAATAATTTACCAAACTAACAATTCAGAACAAAGATAAAATTATTCTGCTTAAA
The DNA here is from genome assembly GCF_963169125.1 of Humulus lupulus. Taxonomy (NCBI): domain Eukaryota; kingdom Viridiplantae; phylum Streptophyta; class Magnoliopsida; order Rosales; family Cannabaceae; genus Humulus; species Humulus lupulus. The sequence goes on along the minus strand of NC_084802.1, from coordinate 142,697,440 downwards.
AACTATGTTGTTATATTCAATTTTTTCTTTATCAAAATTGAGTTTAGGGTTCTATTTTAACCATTTTACAAAACATAGGGTCCAAAAAGTAATTTGTCAAAACACAGGGTCCAAATAGGTAATGGGACAAAACACAGGGTCCAAAAAGGTATAAACCCTACTAAAAATAAACTAATAACATCATCAATTAGAACTCAACTAGACATCAATAAAAAATAACTACACATCAACTCACTGCAATATGGTGTCAACAAAGACAACTAAAAATCAACTATACCAAAAATATTATGTGTTAGGGTATACATTAAAAGTATATAATATTTTAGCTATTTAATTTGTAGCATTTTTTTGGTAAATTATAGAATAACTAATATATTCTTAAATGTTAATACAAATTCTCTATTGACTTAAAGCTACAAATTCTACTTTTGTTTATATTTACAAAAGTAACATAGTTATGCTAATATATACTACAAAAAGAAGAGTAAAGTGATAGTAGTGTCACACATCCATAATTTGCTACTTAAAGCCTACACACAGCTACCTAAAAAATCAAACAAAAGTAAAAGTGTAACGCCCTGGATAGCCAAGACCGTTACACTGTGTGTTTATAACGATGCAAGACTTGCTAATCAAGTCATTTAATTAAAACGTGATACCAAAAAAAAAAAAAAAACCACTAATAAACTAGGGTTAAAAGGGGGTTGGTCTCAAAAGTGTACATTCTATATAACAAAACATTTTATACGTGGGATCCCAAAAAGGAACAGTGTTCGAAAGTCAGTTTACAAAATTTCCAAGGTTTAGGCAACCATTAGCCATTCTAAGGCAAAACAAACATTTCTGGTTCCCCTGTTCCTGTCTTCCCCTCAACCGTGGCGGCTGAGCAGCTGGTCATGTACATTCAGCTCGCAGAGCTCTCCAAGTCAGGGCTGATCGAGTTTTCCCTTGCCTTTACCTGCACCACGTAGCACTCGTGAGCCAAGGCTCAGCAAGAAAACATAATATGAATCACAAACAACAATAACAGATGAATAATCCCTTAAGCATGATCAAACACTTAGCACTCATATTAATCACATAACACGTATTCAAAATCAAAGTTGCAACCAAGCATTTATAACAATCAAGTTACATGATTAACAGGGCCGACAACTTAGGTCGCACCCTCTGTTTACCCCCACTAACTCCAGCCCGCTTAAACCAAGTTCAGTGCATAATAAGCTGTCCTCGGCTACCAGTGTGCTAGTGTAACCTTGGCACTCTTAGGTCGTTGGTATACTGTTTACATGGCATAATACCATCCTTTCAAAGCATACATATTAGGGAACCCTTAGTCCCATTACAAATACATAACCGGGTACAGTTTTCTTACCTTTAATTTCCACGTTCTCTGACTATGAGCAACGACTCTTGAGCACGATCCGCTTCCCGAGCCCTAGCTTAACACCTAGTCACAACCAATGTAATGGATTCCATTAATACTCAAATAAAGGTTTCCGGGTACAATGCTAGCTTTCGGGACATCGAATTCCACCAAACACGGTGGTGAAATCGATCCCGAGCACCCTAGTATAGGTTCCCGCGCTTAAAATCCCCAAAAGATCAAAAGTACACCTAAGGGATGCGGCCCCTAAAACCTAGCCACGGCCCGCCCTTGAAACAGAAACCATGCCCCTCAGAAGGCAGACACGCGCTACGGCCCTGCCTTGTGGCGCCGTGGCGCTTCCCTTCGGCCGAGCCTCCCTGGCTCCTTTACTTTGTAGGGCCGCAACGCTCTAGAATAGAGCCGCGACCCAACCCTTCGTGCCCAGAAAAACCTCCGTTTCTAATATCCTAACCTTATACAAAACCACCCCAAAGCACCCTAATACCAAAACCCATTAATCACAAGACTTTTAGCATGATCCTAACAACATAATCCAACAGAAATCCAGCTTAAAACTCATTAAAACTCCACTTTAAATTCTGAAACCTAGCAACTAAGGGTGTGATTGGTAGGGGATTCAAAAACAGTTTTATCATTTTCAGATTTTAAAAAATGAAAACAGCATTGAAAACTTGATTGGCACACTTGTTTTAGAAAATAAAAAAAACCATTTTTGAAAACTAAGTTAAAATCCTTCAGCAAAAGAGAAAACAACAAAATGTTGTTTTCTTTATTTTCAAATCATTTGATTTGAAAATAATTTTCTAAAATTATATTTTTGAATTAACTACCAATTAGCCCCTTAATGTTTTCAGTATAATCTTACTATTTTAAAAAAAAAAATTATTGCTATTTTTCTTATAGTCTTGATTTTTTTTCTTTTGTCATTTTTACAAGTCAATCTACTTTTTAAAATTTTTATCTATATAAATTTAGTAAAATAATTAATTATAAAATTATATAACAGAATATAATTTAATTCTAATTTACAATATATTTGCTAAAAAAAATCATTGATCAAATAAAAATTACAACAAATAAATAAAAAAATATTTTCACTTCAATTATTATTATACAAAAAATAAAAAATATATATATATATTACATATTCAATTTTTAGATTTTTTACCAAAAAATTATTCAATTTTATAAAACTAAAAAATAGTTAACGGACAATACATTCAATCACATTTTCATAAACATATTTTCAGACACTAAATCTAGATTCTTTTTTCAGAATCATACTTTTTCAAAATACAATTTTTAAATCACTAATCAATCGTGTCCTAAAAAAATATAACTTTAATATAAAAAAAATCAAAGTTAATGACAATGCAATATTGTTATGAATTTAATTAATGCAATATTATTAAATTTTAATTTATCAATATAATTAAATTTTACTTTCAGCTAAACCAATCACATATTCAGTTTCTGTTATATTTTCAAATTTAATCTCAATCACAGATTCAGTTTTTTAAAACTCAAAAACAGTTTACTGACATTAAACCAATCACATTTTCGGAAACATGTTTTCAGTCACTAAATTCAGATTTTCATTTCAGAATCCCACTTTTCAAAAATACAGTTTTCTAATCGCGAACCAATCAGACCCTAAAGAACTCAAAAACCAATCATGCAAATTTAGAATTTAAGCTCTAAACTACGAATTGAAGCTTACCTTGTTTGATGAACCACTTCCTTAACAACTTTTGAGCTAAAACCCAAGCTTCTCAGCTTCAATTCAGCCCTTAAACATCAAAACCATAAACACATTTAATTCTCAGCCAAAATCCAGAACTCCAGTGCTCAAGAATGAAATTCAATTCTTACCTTGATCCTGGTTGAGTGTTCCTTGGTTAGAGCTAAGCTAATCCCTCACAAATTCAGCACAAAACACAGAATTCCAGCTGATTCACCTTAGGTTTCTATAGCCTTCTTGAGAGAGAATAGAGAAGAGAGGAGAAGAGAAAACATAGGTCGGTTTGGGTCTTTTGTTCTACCACTTTCTGATTACTTAGTCTAATCTTAGCTAATTAGATCAATCCCGAGGCTCGGGGTACCGAAAACGTCCCCAAGGGAAAATTAGTAAAATTCTCCAAAATTCCCGCCTAAGCTTCCTAACCTCAAATATATCTCCATATATTTATTTCTACAACCCGACAATGTACATAACCACCCGATACCTGAAATACCCCTGACTTGCCCCAAGTCAAACATTAAACTCCGTTGTGACTTTCCCGCTAACTAGCTCCGTAGAATCGCCTCGAGTCGCACGCTACAGGCTTACCCACATAATAATGTGATTATCACAAATATAGCATACAACCACATTTACATTCATATAGCCATACGAACATGTTTATATTATAATCACATATTAATTTAATAATTTCCACACAAAACCAATTATGCCCTCTCGGCACACTAATCAAAGTCCTTAAACCATATTAATAATTTTGGGTCGTTACAAAAAACCAGCATGCAAAAAGGAGAACTTGACAACTTGCTAAATTATAAGTCAGCATGCCAGAAAGAGAAACCCAAAAACAAATATATTTGTATAAGAGAACTTAACACATCATTTATTTTCCTTCTTCCCAGTTTGCTTCCCCAATAGAGTCAAGATCAAATTTAAACATCCACATTTCAGCACACATTTTGAGGCAAAATGAAACACTAGCAATGAAAAAAATCTCGTCTTACCGTAAAAATAAAATATTTTGAGGCAAAATGAAACACTAAAAATGAAAAAAATCTCGTCTTACCGTAAAAATAAAATAGTTTGAGGCAAAATAGTATGTAATATAATTCCTCTATTTTAAATAAATTAAAAATCTATATATAGAAATACAATTTTAAATATAAAATTAATGCATAAAAATAGAAACTTATTTATAAATAACTTGTTTTATCATTTTATAACCGATTACAAAAAATGTAACCACTATGGTAATGTAACCATTAATTTATATATATATAGAGGACAATTCTTTTATAGGGGCTTTACTTTAAGCCCTACCGGTGGGGCTCTCAGTGTTTCTCGACCCGTGAATAGTTTTCAGCACGATTTTTTTTTATGACTGTGTATATTGTATCTATTTAGAGCATCCTGCAAATTTTTAGAAAATTCTGAATAGTTTACAGTACCGAAAACTAGGTTCAAACATGTTGCTTTCCACGCTCATAAAAAAAATTAGTCACGCGTACAACAACATATTTGAACTTAGTTTTCGGTACTGTAAACTATTCAGAATTTTTTGAAAATTTGCAGGATGCTCTAAATAGCTACAATATACACGGTCATAAAAAAAATCGCGCCGAAAACTGTTTACGGGTCGAGAACACTGAAAGCCCCACTGGTAAGGCTTAAAGTGAAGCCCCTATAGGAGAATTCCCCTATATATAATGTTACAATTGACAGACTAAAAAATAATTTATTTGAAATAAAAGCTTAAAAAATCACTAATATTAAATTTATTATTTATTATAATTATCAATAATTTTCCTTCTCTTTTTCAAAACACAATAAGTTAAAAATATTTATGATTAATGATCATTCTATATAGGATATATTATATATGGAAAAATTACTTAATATTATTATATTATTTAAAAAATATTTGTTATCACACCAAATTTAATACATTTTGTATAGTTGATAAAAAATATTTGTCATAAATTTTAGCATTATCCTAGAAAAAAAATTATTCAAAATACTAATATATGACATTGCACAATTTTTTGGCAACATTATTGTTAACTGTTAACTCATATCAAAGAAAATAATTATGGTAAAAATATAATATAAGTATACATAACAATAATATTATGTAGTTAACTATATGGTATAGTCAATAATCTCAATTGTTGAAATAGGATTCAACATATGAGAAGCAAATTTATAATTTTGTTATCAAATACATAATTGTGTCTATTTGATACATCATTTTGTACATTAATTTAGGGATCATTGATATATAGATTTTAAAATTATTTAATGATATAAATATTAAAGAAGTGAACTCTGGAATCTAACTTTAGAATTGATCAATTACTTCTTTGTGGCCATATGTGTAACGACCCGGATTTTCAAGACTCGATAATGCGGAAATATAAATGTTTTCATTTAACAAAATGTCTCAAAAACCCATAGAAAAAAAAACTTTTTAAAAAGGTCGTATGGCCATACTTAACATTTAGTTACAAACATGTTTTATAAAGAGTAGAGTGAGCCTAGTTTAGGAAAATTACACAACATTTCCAAAAATAAAATGGCTTCCCAAAAGGTCGGTCCACATGTACATTTGCAAGGAAGACTCCAGCGCTCACTGCTCTGCCTTGCCCTTGCACTTACCTACAACATGAAACAACTAGGTAAACGAAAACGCTTAGTAAGATCAACTTTCAAACAAGCATATAGAGAATTAGGGTTCCGGACCCATCCGGGACCCTACACAATCAATTTCAAGAACGCTAAAGCATCCTGGCAAACTTATGGTCATGCTTGATAACCATTGATAAATTAATTCATAACTAGATAAAATCCTGCACTCAGAAAAATCTCAGAACAAGCAGATATATTATATCACAACTATATCTTATCAACAATTATATCCCTGCACTCAGAAAATCCCAGAGCAAGCAGATATATTATATCACAACTATATCTTATCAACAATTATATCCCTGCACTCAGAAAATCCCAGAGCAAGCAGATATATTATATCACAACATAATTCGAGACCAACGCTCGACAATTTCCAACAATTCATGCGTAACGCGCCCTCCAACATAATTGCTAATCTGTAAAAGAGAACCGAGTCTCCACACTAAGATCTAGCCAATAAATATTCTCATCAAGGGTAACTATCGTGTTACTTAAGGCATCGCTACATATTCAAGAGTGTAATCCAATTTACACGGTTTTACGGAGACTTCTATGTTAATCAGTGGTGCTGGTGAGCAGTTATCCCAAGGGTGTTCAACCTCACTCAATCTTGGCAACCCCTAGTATCTCTAGGCACTCTCACGGAATGGCCAATATTCACGGCTGCTATCCGGGAATAACTTATCAGAGCACTTGCTCGGATTCTAACCGTCCAATGATTAAGTAAGCATGAGGGCCCCTAGGTCCCATTTATCTTGGCGCCCCTAGGTTTAACCAGCTTATCCTCATCTCATGGCCACTCGTCGCGGTAATGAACCGGACATAAATAAAATCAAGCAGTGTGACGGGGATCAACCGTCTAGGATATGACGGACTTCTACCGTTCATATTTTCTAAATCAGCACTCACTAGACTAACGTCTCTAAGCAACTTTCTATGACAGCCTATATATATGCATGTATCCCTATACTAACATACAAGACAATAATCATTTCATGTTGCAGCCATACAATATAAGTTGACTTACTTGGAGTCCTTAGCGCTCAGCAGGTTTTCACCCTCCAACGTTCAGTCCAGTTACGCTTAGCCAATACTGTAGTTATCCATACAGTATACTCGGATTAATTATGGCACTCATAATTCATTATTATTATTTTGGGCAGTTTGGTCATTTTAATAAAAGTCATTTGTAAGGATTTATAATCCTTACTTGGTTTTAAACCTATTAAGGAAAGTCATACAAAATATTCGAGACTAAACCCTAAGTCTCGGGGAGACCTATCCTAAGGTCTCGATACCTAGGCTCGGGTATCACAATGGTATTTCCCCACAACCCGCTAAAAATCTTACTCTTTCAAGGTATCGCTATTAACCCGCACTTTCGACTAGTCGGTTAAAATATGTAAGATTTTAGCCGGTATTATATCCAGAAAATACAAATAAATTCCTTAATTATTTTTAAAGAAAATAAACTCTTTAAATTTTCCTTTTATTTTTCTTAAGGTTTTAATATCTAAAAACCGTTTTAAGAAAATTGTCTAATTTGTCTTAATTAGGAAAACCGTTATAAATTTCTCATCTTGACTAATTAATTTTCCAAAAGCAATTAATCAATTTTACTTACTAGAAAAATAATTCATTTAATTATTTTCTCAAAATATAGGGTTTTAAACCATCTTTTAATTTATTAACTATTAATAAATTAAATTTCTTATTTTTAGAAAGAATAAAAACTCTTTAATAAAAATAATTTATTTAAACTCAAAGGGTTAATTTTAGTGAAAATATGATTTCAAGACTTACCATTTTATATCTTGAAATAAACAAAATTTTACTTTTTACCTTATGTTCCACAATCTCATTTTTACACTAAGTGTGAAAAACCTATTTTTCACATTTTTAACTACATACTTCGTTAGTTCATAACTTGAAATTTACTTACCCAATTGTTACCAAAATTTCCCAATTCCATTTTTGTTATGCCATTTAGGTCTTTGTAAAATATTAGGTCAAAATGAGCATTTTTGATTGGTGAAATCATTTTCCAACAATGAGGTAAAAATGACCTTATTTTCAAGTCCTTATTTTTTCCAAACTTTGACAGTTAATAACTTTCAAACCGTTTAATATTTTCTTACCAAATTTTACAGTGGACTAATAGGTTATGCCGGAAATATTTCCACAAAATTTTAGAAAAAACTGGGTTCATTTTCCCTATACAGTGGCTGTCCAAACTTGGTTCCGAAAATAAGAATACGAAAAAACAGTTTTTTTACCTAAACTTTGAAATAGCACAACTTACTCATTTCTAAACATTTTTTAGTGTTTCAAAAGCTCAATTTTATGTACTCAATCTCAACAACATCACAGTACAATTTAATTTTACAAAACATATATACAGTGGCTGCTTGACCCCTTGGAAGTCACAGCTCAAAACATGTTTTGTTTTAGGGTATCCTACAAAACCCTTGGGGGTTTTGGTTCCCATTTTAAAAAATCAATACACATGCATCATAAAAATTATTAAACAACTACCATAACCTTATTACATCACCAACAAGAAACTTTAAGCATTAGATATACAAAATAATGCTTAAAACTAAAAACCCTACAACAAAATCATCAAAAGTAAACTTTTTACCTCTTTGGTGTTCTTGCTTAAGGTTTGAACCTTCCTATTAGCTTTGGCTCCTCCAAAACCTTTCAAAAACCCTAACCAACTTCCCCCAACAACATAGGTAATTAGCTATTTGAAACTCTATGATTAAAACTTGACAAAAGTCTAGATTAATGATACTTTACCTTAGGGAAAACCCTTCCTAGACCAAGACTTAGCTTCCAAGTTTCTTTGGTGTTCTTGGGGTTGAAAATGGAGAGAACACTTGAGAGAGTCTCCAAAAATCAGATGAGAGTGAATGAGAGAGTGTGGGGATCGGTTTGGGGGTTAGAATAGCTCACAATACTCTTCAAAATATCACAAAACACTTGAGTGCTTTTCTACCCACTTGCCCACTTGACTTCTTAATTAAATGGGATTTGAATTTTATAAAATTGGGTTCACACAACTCTAAAATAGCACATGGCCGGCCACCCTTTGCCATATATGTGATCATTAAATTTTTTTTTTTTTTTTTTTATAAAGGTTAATAAAGGTTTCATAAGAAGAAAAGTCCAAATTGGCTTTTGACACCTTTTTTACTCTTATTAAGTTTTAATCACCAAACTTAACATTAATTAATTAAATTAAATGTCTCTCACATTTAATTTAATTAATCACATAATAAAATTTAACCTAAGGTCCATTCATGGAATAAAATTCCCCATTTCGGCAAAATTAGGCATTTAACACAAAATGCCTTAAAATTTCCATTTTCTTTTAGGTTTATTATTTTTGACCAAACTTTAACTTTTATGAATGTATTTTATGCCTAAAACATAATTGCCATGATTTTTCATTTTATTTTTCGAGATTTTTATCCGATCAGGGTTTTTGTGTCGGTCCAGGACCGAAAGTCTTATCTTGACTTTTAAAATCACAAAATTCATATTTTGGCTGGCAATAACTCATGGAATACTTACAAACAAAATATAATATTATTTAAAATAATATTCTTAACCCGGGGGAAAATATTCTGACTCGAGTCGTTTAAAGGTACCCAAAAACGTAGGACGTTACAATATGAAGGTGTGGGATTGTGTATATGTTACATAATTTGTTAAAAGTCATTACTGTGTCTAGAATACTCTAGAATTCTAGAATGTACTAGGAAGAACATAGAACATTCTAGAAAGTTCTGGAAGAAACTTAAAAGTCATTAGCAACTCTAGAATACTCTAGGAAATTCTAGAATGTTCTAGAAAGTACTAGGAGAAATCTAGAACATTATAGAAATTTCTAGAAGATTCTTAGAACTAATTAGACAATATATAGATAGTTCTAGAATTATTTAGAAAATAGTAGAGAATAGTTAATTACTTAGAAAGTTAGAAAATTCTAGAAAGTTTTAGATGAATCATTGGTGCCTATAAATACAAGTGTAATGTGTGCTTAAAAAGAAGTGAGAAAATAGTCCAAGTGTGTGAGATTACAAGAGTACGAGAGTCCACTTGTTCAAAGTGTTCTAAGCTTGTATTACTCTTCAATAATAAAAGTGTTCTAATTGTTTCTACTCTACAAGTGGTACCAGAGCCAGGTTTGTCAAGTTTGTGGAGCTTCTTGTTATCGTGCACAATAAGTTTGTGAAGCTTACACGTTCGGTTAAGCTTTTTTGGTAATTCGTTTGCCAAATCACGATGGGTGACGCTCAAGTAATTGGCGGAGTGAAGAAACTTAATAACTAGAATTACAACACTTGGTCAACATTGATGGAGTCATAACTTCAAGGCCAAGATTTGTGAGAAGTCATCGATGGCAGTGAAGTAAACCCACCTGAAGATGCTGGAGCTTTGAAGAAATGGAAGATCAAAGCTGGGAAGGCAATGTTTGCAATCAAGACTACAATTGAAGAGGAAATGCTAGAACACATTAGGCATGCTGAATCACCAAAGGAGGCTTGGGACATTTTCGTCGCACTCTTCTCAAAGAAGAATGATGCAAGGCTACAACTGTTGGAGAATGAGCTCTTGTCAAGTTCACAACAAGAGATGACAATCAACCAGTATTTTAACAAGCTAAAATCTCTTTGTCATGAGATCTCAGATTTAGAGCCTAGTTCTAAAATTCCAGAAGTAAGAATGAAAAGAATAATTATTCATGGGTTAAGGCCTGAATTTAGAAGTTTTGTTGCCGCAATATTGGCAGCAGTCGTCCCAGAACAAATTAAATTACAAGAGCAATTAGATTATTGATTCTGAATGCTCAAATCATATGACTGGAGATAAGAAGAATCTACGAGATGTGACAGAATACAAAGGAGAACGTGTAGTAGTAGTTGCAAATAATTCAAGGCTGCCAATCACTCACATCGATAAGGCAAATGTAGTACCTCACTCTAGTTCTAATAAAGTTCAATTACAAAATGTTTATCATGTGCCTAGAATGAAGAAAAATCTATTATCAGTAGCGCAATTGGCATCATCAGGAAATTATGTCACGTTTGGTCCTAAAGATGTCAAGATTTATCAAAATCTTAAGATTTTTGGGAAACCATTGATAGAAGGGTGACGATTAGAACCTATCTATGTTATGACAGCTGAAACTTCTTACGTAGATAAGGTTCAAAAAAATGAGACATCAGACTTATGGCATGCCAGACTAGGACATGTTGGTTACCACAAATTAAAGGCGATGATGGAGAAAATGGTGCTCAAAGGTCTTCCACAACTTAATGTCAAAAGTGACACTGTTTGTGTTGGATATGAATATGGGAAGGCGCACTAGTTGCCATACAATGAGTCAAATTTCAAGTCTGTAGCTCTCTTGGAGTTAGTTCACTCTGATGTATTTGGCTGAGTAAAGCAATCTTCAATTAATGGAATGCGTTACATGGTGAATTTCATTGATGACTTCTCCAGGTATGTATGGGTTTACTTCATGAAATAAAAATCTCAGACTCTAGAAAAGTTTAAGGAATTTAAAGAACAAGTAGAAGGAGAAGTAGGAAGAAAAATTTGATGCCTGCACACTGATAATGGGGGAGAATATACATCGGATGAGATCTCTCAATACTTACAAAAATATAAGATATGTCATCAGTTGACGTGTCTGCATACACCACAACAAAATGGTGTAGCAGAAAGAAAGAATCAACACCTTGCTGAGACTTATCGAAGTATGTTACATGCAAAGAATGTGCCAGCCAGATCTTGGGCTGAAGGAATGAGAACAAGAACCCATATCATTAACAGGCTTCCTCAACCTAAGCTTGGCTGTGTATCACCCTTTTCAGAAAACTGTGGAAAATAAAACCCACAGTTAGTCATTTTTGTGTCTTTGGTTGTATATGCTATGTCTTCATACCAGATCACTTGCGTAGCAAATTTGATAAAAAGACTATCAGGTGCATTTTTGTGGGATATGATAGTCAAAGAAAAGGGTGGAAATGTTGCGATCCTACTAGTGGTCGATGCTATGTATCAAGGAATGTTGTGTTTGATGAAGTATCTCCCTGGTGGTCTCCTCAAATGGTCATGCTACCTGATTCAGAAGAAATTGAAGACAAACTTTTTTTGAAAGAAGAAGAAGAGCAAGTAGGTGGAGCAAGCCTTGATGACAAAGAGCGGTTAGAGGAGTTAGGTTCCAGTGAGGAGTGGGGCACAGGGCAATTCTGAATCCTTGGAAAACAGGAGAACATCAAAGCACACCAAATGAAGATAAATCACCACAAGATGAGAATTCGCAAAACAATCTAAGGAGGTTAACTCGACAACCAAAGCCAAATCCTAAGTACGCAAATGCAACATTGGCAAAGGAGGAAGCAAAAGAACTATTATCATATGAAGAAAAAAAAAAGAACTGTTAACAAGAAAAAGCTTGAAGAGATTCGGTAATGATGGGGAGTGTTAGAAGTCATTACCGTATCCAGAATGCTTTAGAATTCTAGAATGTACTAGTAAGAACATAGAACATTCTAGAAAGTTCTGTAAGAAACTTAAAAGTCATTAGCAACTCTAGAATGCTCTAGGAAATTCTAGAATGTTCTAGAAAGTACTGGGAGAAATCTAGAACATTATTAAAAATTCTAGAAGATTCTTAGAACTAATTAGACAATGTATAGATAGTTTTAGAATTATTTATAAAATAGTAGAGAATAGTTAATTACTTAGAAAGTTAGAAAATTCTAGAAAGTTTTAGATGACTCCTTGGTTGCCTATAAATACAAGTGTAATGTGTGCTTAAAAATAAGTGAGAAAATAGTCCAAGTGTGTGAGATTACAAGATTGACTAAGAAAGTCCATTTGTTCAAAGTGTTCTAAGCTTGTATTGCCTATTACTCTTCAATAATAATAAAAATGTTGTAATTTTTTCTACTCTACATAATCAATTTTTGAGGTGAGTCAAAGTCCTTTGTCATATTTCATTCAAAATCAAATTTATACTTCCTTAGAGAAAAATATATTATTTTTGTCTTCCATTTTCTTCGTTCATTTTCTTATGGTTCTAACTTATTCGGTAGTAGCTAGACAGTCACTTTACAATTCATATTTTATCAACTTTATATTGAATATTTGGAGACACGACACTACTACAAAATATCTTTTATAGGTCACCTTTTTAAGAACACTAGATGTAAGCTCTTAAAAATATATCTGGAGTTGTTCTTTAAAAATATATATTTTAAGACTCGTAAGGATCTAATAAAATGTAGATCCTAAAAAACTCTAAAGAGGGAATTTGATTTGGAATTCTATAGGTAACTTTTAAAACTCAATTTGGTTTCCTAAAAGACCATTAAGAGATCTCAAAGTGTGCCGTTAAAAATATTAGGGATTTCGAATTGGGGCTTTAATTAGGGTTCATTATTTTTCTATCAGCACCAAAACTAAAGACAGGAAAAACGAAGGAGAAGATGAGCCATCGACGTCGACGACGACAGTTGGCTCTCCGACCTTTAGTGGCTACTGTAGATGGTGGTGAAGGAGACCATCTACTTCGACGGCGGCATGCTGTTGACAGTGGTGACGTTGACGGCTGGTGAAGGCAGGCTGTTGTTGCAGAGGAGAAAGCGCGTGGTTGGTTCCTTGGGTTCTCAGCTTCACGGTGGTGGCGCTGTAGCTCACGGCGGCAACAGGTATTTGATTTGATTGTAGCTCACGGCTGCAGGCAGCAGGTACCTGCCTGTAATCTTCAAGTGTTTATCGCTATACTTGTGACCCTTTTTTTATATTAAAAATATATATATGAATGACAACCGTTATCTGATTGACCTTGTGACATTGAAGCCACTTTGTGTTATTAACTTATTATGCTTTTGTTTATTCTTTATTATGCTCTGAAGATCATGTGCAACTTGACTAAGTTGTTTCTTCTTTCTCCAATGTTTCCTTTCCCCCAATATTTCATTTTTTCCAAAAATGTATTATGATGCAATGTTATTAAATGCGATATATACTAATTCTAAGTTACATGGTTGCAGCGAATGTCTACCATCAAGATTTGAAACCGAAGAATATAATAGCAAATGCAAATTGTAAGCTTAAAATATGTGATTTTGGGCTAGCAAGAGTTGCATTCAATGATACACCGACTACAATATTCTGGACGGTATGTCATTGAAAATTCTTGAGGGTTTTTCCCTTAATGTTGCAACTTGTGCACTACATTTCAATACATTTACAAATTGAGTTGATGATTGATCTGATTTTTATGATACATATACAGGACTATGTTGCAACAAGATGGTACAGAGCTTCAGAGCTTTGTGGGTCGTTTTTCTCTAAGGTATAGCTTTGTATTGAGTTTTTTATGTTAAAAAGTTTAGGAGATAGTATGAATTTGGCTTAGGACCCTAGCAGCTAATTGTTCTGGAGACTTTTGCTTATTACAATGCACAAGTGTCCTTTGGCCCGGGTACCGTATGTATGTAAAAAGAATTCATGGTTTGACCTTGGCCATCACACATTTGGCTTTCATTTTCTGTCCCTATTCTGTATCCTTTAGTTGGCAAGCTAGTCTCAAAAACCATCAATTATTTGTAATAGCTCACCTTTATTGTACTGCTCTTGCTGTTTCTAATAAAGTGAGTGAAGTATACCTCAATTTTTTAAGAGTGCCAGTATGTTTCAGCAAGTCAGAGCGTAATAGGCCATATGAATTCTGTTTTTGACTTGTACTAAATTAGAAGAACCACAAGAGTTATATCTCTTATGTCTTTTAGTCGACTAAGTTGAAAATATTTTTTCTTCAGTCATGTTTCTTTTGCTTTCTTTATCTTGCGTTGCTTGTCTGGGATTTCTTATCTATTGATTTGTCCACTAGTAAAAAAATTGTTTTCGGAAATTAAATAAAAGAAAGAACAATGTATTTTCTGTTGATTAGTCCTTTTCTGCTATGGTTCAGTGTTATTTTCTTGTTGCTTGTTACTTTTGAAAAAAAATGTTTAATTGCAGTATACACCTGTAATTGACATATGGAGTATATGCTGCATTTTCGCTGAAGTATTAACTGCTGAAGAAGTTTGTTTTAGAGTATTAATTCCTCTTTCAACCCGCCGTACAAAATAAATAAAAATTGCGCTATGCATGACAGTATAGATAGTTGACCCTTATTCTGAATCTGTGATTGATGCATAAGATGTACATTGTTCATTTTGCTCAGAAATTTCCTAATGCAGACCCTTTAGATTTTAGGGGTTTTAAGTATATTTATTTCTATTTTGTTGCTGATTTTGGTGTAGAATGCTACTGTAACATTATATGAAATAGTACTATTTAACAAGAAATTGTTTGTTTGCTGCTTGACTATATGAATACCTATACTGATAGTTTAATTCTCGCTTCTATTATATATATATATATATTTATTATTGTTGTGTGTGTCTACTTATTTATAGGTTTGAATTATTATATAGATTTCCTAATTAATTGGATATACATTATTCGTAGATTTAGAGATGGACACTAATCAATTATAGTTATATTTGTTTTATTCTTTTGAATGTAATATAATATATAGCAGTATCTTTATGTAACACTAAGAACAAGTTTAAGATATATAATTTATATTTATTATGACTATTGAACTTCTTAACACTCAACTTGGTTGCTCTAATGTTTTTGTTCTCTTATAATTCAGTGTATGAAGAACAAAAGCAAGGGAGAACATTATATTGAGTTTTATAGTTCTTTTCGTTTGCCATGTATAAGTTTGGTCTTTATCTTGTTAGATATTTTATTTTTTGGGAGTACAATGAATAAGTGTGGTAACTTAAAATAATAAAAGTATGTGTGGACCTCTCTCTTGTTTTTTTATTTCTAGTTGTCAACATTTTAAGAACTTTTTAGTTCCAATGGAGAAACTTTTTACTAATTTTTTAGTTTTTTGTTCTCTTTTGCTTAGGTGGTCATTATTCTTTTAGTTCTTACCACTATTCTCTGATTAATTCTTTGATAACATTATGCACATGTATGTTCGCTTTGCTATGTAGCTTGGTAAATGTGTGTTGCATTTCTATAGACTATTATAATATGTTTAGTATAATCGTCTTCCCACTTTTGTTTAGGATTCTTTCTTTGAAATCTGCCTGGTTTTGTCGCTTGATATAAAAAATAGCTTAGTGTGGCAAAAGTTAGAATTTGGCTTTGGTCAAGACTTTCAACACTAGTTTTTACGAAATTGTAGTATTTTTTTTTCTTGAGAAGTGACACTTAGAGTTCTTTGGGGTTTAAATGTTGGTTTAAAATTAGTTCTTTACAGCATGTGGACTGTCTATAGGTTAATTAGTATGTATGAGTAACTAAATATCTCTCCAAACTCCAATTCTAAATCTAGACATTATGCAGATTGACATCTATTTTTAATGTTTTGCACTTAAATTTCTTTTATATGGGATATATGTAATTGATCTTTTGATTAGTACATTATATTTTAAGTTTAAAACAATCATTTTCCATTCTTAATTCAAATGAATTTGTACTTCTCTTAATAATATATATCTAGTCGCATGAGGATTAAAATTTAATCATTAAAAAATGTTGAAATTTGCAAACAAATACAAGTGTGGCTAGCTCTCTTGAAACATATTTCTTATCCCAAGTTTTCTTGATCTTTGTGACGTGCTTATTTCCTAAAAGTATATCTTTTTATAAATACCATGTTGTAATATTAATTATCAGCTTGCATAGGATTGATTGTTTCTATGCTAACTTTTGACAAGCTTGATGAATCGAATTATTAAAGAACTTTTTTATAATGTGCAGGTTTATATTGAGATGCATTTCTTTCGCGCAATACTAGACATCATTTTATAGTTGAAGTTTTTAGAATAAAAAATATATTTTACTAACTTTGTAGACATTTCTTGTTTTATATTTGGTGATGATAGAATTTGACTCTAGTATAAACTATTACGTAATATGATTTTCTAAGCTGAGTAGACTAAATATTGAAATTATATTTGAGTAATTAATAAAATATTATTTTGTAGTATTTTCTTCTGAAATTTTAGAAATTTAGCATATATAATATATTCTGGACACTCAATACGATATATTATTTTAAATCAAAATGAAAAATGTAGCTTTTTTTTTAAAATAACTTTTAAGGGCACGTGACTAAAAAATTTAGTTAAAGACACTCAGCAGGATCTTTTAGGATACATATTGCGAGTCTTAAAAATATTTTTTTAGGGCTCATAACGTGAGCCTTCAAAAATCTCACTTTTTAAGGCTCTCAAATAGAGGACTCGTGCCTTGCGAGCCCTAAAATGCCTTCTTTGTAGTATGTGGGACGAGAAATATTTGGGCTGTTTAGTAACACTTAAAAAAAATAGTTTTTTATTTAATTAATTAGAAATTTGAAAATTAAACATAAAATGTATTTGATAACTCTATTTTTATTTATTATTTTTTAAAATTTTAATTAAAATTTATTAAATTTTGAAAATAAAAATTTTCCACTTTCAAAATTTTTTTAAACAGTTTTTCATTTTTCCTTTTATTTTTTTCTTATCTTCTTCAAATTAACACATCATATTGTTAAACAAAAAATAAAAATAAAAGTTATCAAACAAGTTTATTATTTTTTGTTTTTAAAAACAAAAAACAAAAATAGTTATCAAACATATTTTTATTTAAAAAAAAAAAAATATTTCCATTTTTGTGTTTAAAAAATTCAAAAATAAAAATTTTACCAAATGGTCCCATTATTTTTATATTGAGTCAAATAATACTTATTTTTCTTTCTTTCTTCTTTTTTTCAATACGTTATATAAATATTGTAGCGTCCTGAAACTCATAGTATGATTTAGTGCTTTGATTAGAGTGCTCGGAGGGCACATGGGATAGTTATGTGAGTTAATTGATTTATTATGACTATATGGTTGATTATACGTGATCATGTGTATTAAATGTGTTTTTTTTTTTTTTTTTGGTCAAGAAGAAATAACCTTCATTGAACAAACAAGCAAGTACACACAAGAGCAATCTGCCCAAAAAACCATAATACACCAACCAGCTACAACCTCACACTACATACAAGAAAACTTCCTTAATAAAAGCTTGATATGAGGAAGAGCCTTCCTACTATTAACACTGACTAATCTGAATTGGACTAAGGAAATTATATCTTTAGCTATACAGTTTGCTGTTAAAGAGTAACTATCATATATGCATCTATTCCTATTTCTCAAAATTTGATACACCACAGCTGCAAGGATCATATTAATAACCAGCTCATACTATCATTATGCCCATAATTGAGCCTCATAGTCCAGTCCAAGAACCTGGTGGCCCAGGCGCGAAAACCAAGCCAAGAAAAGATGCAGGACAAGATTCTCTTGGATAAACAGCAATAAAAAAACAAATGGTTATGGCTCTCCCACTGGTCTTCACAAACCGGGCAGAGAGAGCTATCAAGAGGAATGGTGCACTTGGCCAAGTTGTCTCTAGTTAGGAGGAAAGAGTTAACCACCATCCATAATAGAAACCTGTGTTTGGGGAGAGTAGTACGACACCAGACCGCATTCTTATAGGCCACAATTTGCTGGTTTAGGGAGCTGTTATACAGCGTTGATGGCCTGAAAAACCCAGAAATACCAGCAGCCAAGACCTCTCATTCACTGAATCTCTTCCTAAGATGGCATAGTTTGCGCCAATACCAACTACTGTCTTGCTTCATAACATAGTCCCAAAAGTTAGCACCCTTTAGATACACATGCTGAATCCACTTAACCCAAAGAGAGTCTTGTTTAGTAGAGACAGCCCAAACATACTTGGCAAGAAGTGCTCTATTCCAGCTAGCTCCATCCCTTAGCCCAAGCCCTCCATAAGCCTTAGGCATGCAAACTTGATGCCATGAAGCTAAATGCAATTTACTACGAGTTCCCGAGGCCCCCCAAAGAAAATGTGTTTAAATGTTTGCTTTTGTTAGAAATTGGTATTTTTCGTAATTTCGACCATTGATGGTATATTTGAAATTTTATGTGTTATGTGCTTTAGACCACATTATTATGTGGATATATGTTATATTCGACAAGAGTGGATCCTTTTCGAGCGGTTTTAGCGGAAAAGTCACAACGATGATAAATGTCCGGCTCGGGTCGAGCTTATGAGTATTTTGGGAATTTCTATAATTTTGGATAGTTGGTAAAATGAAATTAATTATTGGAATATTATATTTGATGGATTGGTGGATTAAATTGGAGAGTAGTGGTGAAATTTGAGGTTTAGTAGGAATTTAAGCTAAATGATCATTTTGCCATTGTGGTTACTTAAGTAGTGTATTGATAGGGAATGGTAGATTGGTCTTTTGACCCAAAAATTTGACAAAATAGCCTAGTGTTGGGTGGCAGCCAGCTTTTCACGTTTTTCTCTCATAACCCATATTTGTTTTCCCTTACCGTCTAAACTCACTCAAGGCAATATACTCACTTGGAAGCCAACTTTTGATTTGGGGAAACTTTGGAAGGATTTAGATAGCAAGAGAAGGACTTGGGAGCTATCAAGATCACACTTCAGCCTAAGAATTTGAGGTTGGTAATTCTGGAAGCTCTTCATCATCTTCCCTGGTTTTCCTTAGTGTTCTTGATGAACTTTTGGGGTTAATGCCAATTTTGAAAATTTGATGCTTCTTGGGAGTTTTTATGTTGTTGGTGGTGGAAGCATAATTGCTAGTTGTTCTAAGGCTTGGTATCGAATTTGAAACCCAAAACTTGGCTTGGATTCATAGATTTTGGGTAAGGTTTAAGCCTAAAATTCAAAAGTTCCAAGTTGTGATTTTAATGTGTTTGTGGTATGTTTGAGGGTACCTAGATGGTGTATATTGGTTATATTAATGTATTGAGGCTTGAATTATGTGTTAAACTGTTGAGAAATATGTTTTGGGTTAGAAATTTAAGAAAAACGCAGATTTTTGATTTATCGCGATGGCTCCGCGACCCTTGGGGTGGGCACCGCGGCGCAAATGCTTTTTCCTTGAGCAGAGTAATGCTCTCTGACTCCCGTGGAGCTGCGACCCTTTGGGAGGGCACCATGGCTCAAAATAAGTTTTCTATAGGCACCTCGACGCCAAACCTGTTTTAAGTCACGATTTTCGGGTTTCGTATTTAGAACATAACGTCTGACCTCGATGTCGGAATTAGATGTTATTTACATGGTTGGAAAGCTTGTGAAAAGCCCTACAGTCCTATAACTTAAGCCCAGTTTAGATGTGATTTTTTTGGAGTAGAAACTTTGAACTAAACTTGGTGTTAATCGGTTTTGATCGATTGTGTTTAGGTTTGGCTAAAAGACGCTTGAACGGGATTGCACTTGGGTAGTCTTGCTGTTATTATTAGACTCGAGGTAAGAAAACTGACACATGTACATAGAGTAGGGAAAGGGCCTTGATTAATGTTTAAAAATGCAAATTTATTGGTTTTAAAGTGTAAAATAAATTAAGTTTTAATTAATATTTTCATGAATTTATTGTAATATTTGTTTTAATTGAAAATATTAATTTTTGATTTAATTTATGTTTAATTTTCAGGAAATAATTTGCATTTGGCAATAATTAAAAGATAGAAGAAAGAAGGAGTTAAAATTGACAAAAAGAGAAGAGAAAATAGTATTCTTGAGATTAAAGCCCAACTAAAGGAGAAGCCCAAGCCCAATTTCCTCCCCAACCACTGAAGCCGAGCTGAGCCTACAGCCGCCGAGCTTGGAGCCGAGTCGCCGAGCCTGCAAGCCGCCTGACGTTGCCAGCCTGCTAGCCACTCATCTCGCGCCACCTGTTCGCATCCTCTCCTCCAAAGCAACGTGACCAGCTCGTTCCCAGCAGCCATCGCCTCACCAAATAATTCCTGCCAAAGACCCCAGCAGGCAAGTTTCCTCCAGCGGCCCGTAGTTGAAGCCCAACGAAAAGCCAGCCCAATGCATAAATACCCTAATCTGCAGGCCCATCTGAAGCTCCTCCAAGTCCAGCCAGCTGCCTATGTGGCAGTTTCCCATTGGTTGGGAATGGGTAAAAATTCACATTTGCTACCAGCCACCTTCAACCCTATTTTGTGGGTATTGGGCCTTGTAAAATTGCCATTTTGAGCTTTAAAGCTCATGTTTTTTTTGGTATTTTAAAAAAGGGCATTTTAATCATACACCAAAATAGCTAGGTTAATATTAATAATAATATTTGATTTTTCAAAATCATATTTTATTATTAATATTTCAGATTTATTTTGTAAACTCTATTTTGTTGTTTAATTTCTTTTTAGTCATTTTCTCCATCTATAAATAGGGACTCTTTCTTCATAATATGTATGTAATTTTGAGAAAAAAAGAAACTATAGCAAAATTTCTACTCACTTTCTTCTCATATTTTCTTCTTAGAATTTTGTGAGAATCATGAGCATAATGGCTTAATCTTCCTAGGAAGGTTATGGATGATTCCATATGCTAGTGATGCTATTTTGCTACTTTGATTTACTATGTTCTTAATGTAAATTTTTTTGGGTTATTTATGTTCTTTCATCTCTATCTTTATTTTGTTATATTTATTTACTTATGCTAATATTATATAGGATTAGTCATGCTCTTTCTATGTACTTCTAATTAGTAAAAGTAATATGGATACCTAATTTTATGTCTAATCTTCTATTGCATTATTGCCTTTGGGTATTTTGTCATTTTTAGATTTTTCATAAGATTAACATTGTGCTTTTAAAGTAAAGAACTTTATAACTCAAATGAACTTTTATTAGAAAAGAATATGGACTTTAATGTTAGATTTTCCAAGCAAATGTTGGGATGTGAACTATTTACTTGTGTATTTTTGTAAATCGAGTAACCAAGTAACTAAACAAGCATATGGATGATTCTTGAAACCTTTCATTTTCTCAACTCTTGATTACATCTTACCTTTATTTACTAATCTCATTTTATCACTTTATAAAAAAGACAATACCAAAATCTCAAACATCTTTTCATTTCCATCTTTTTATTTATCTATTGTTACTAATTTTTGTGTTATTTTCTACTAATCTTTTGAGTTTAGGTTACCTCCTTGTGGATTGACCACCCGATTATACTACAACCACCGCTTAGTGGTTGTCACGATTTGAGCGTTAAAGAAATTTTGGCGCGGTTGCCGGGGAGGTAATTTTCAAAGGTTTAGTGAAATTTTTACAAAAATATTAGTAACTTTATTTGTGTTTTTGTTGGAATAAATATTGTGTTAGTTTAGTTTTTTTTTTATTTACTAATTTTTAATTAATTAGATTATTATTATAACAAAAATAAAAAGAAAAAAAAAACTAAAAAAAAATATCATAAAAAAAAATTTCTTTATATGTATACATTTATTTATTTATTATTATTTTTTTCTTTCTTCTCTTCTTTTACTCTTTTCTTTTTTTTTGGTAACAAAATATATATATATATATATAAATATTCATATATATACATATCTATAAAATAAAATAAAAAAAAAAAAACCAAAAACAAAAAAAACAAAAAAAAAAAAAATTTATTCTTATTTCTTTTTCCATTTTCCTCTCTTTTGGTTTTTTTAAAAAAAACCATATATATTTATTTATATAATTATTTTTTTCTTTTTAGCTAATTCTTACTCCATTTTTCTTTCTTAATTTTTATTCTATTTTTTTAGTTTAATACATATTTGAAAAAAAAAGATTAAGCTTACTATTCTATCTTCACTTTAATTTTCTTTTCTTGATTTTATTCTTGTGTTGTTTATTTTGTTGCTTAGTTTAGGATTTTCTTTTTTTTTTTCCTTAGTTTTCCTTAGAATTTAGGTTTTTAAAAAAAAAAAAAAAACATAAAATTGCATAAAATTGTTCATAAAATTTCAATAATAAAACACTTAGTATTGGGAACAATTGTGTAATATTACAAATGGTAGAAACCGATATTGTTCTGGCTAGAAAGATTGGTTGTTAAATAAGGTTTGTGATAGCGTTACCCTCCACACTTACCTGGGAACCTCGGGGAGTTCTGTCTAGGCAAGTGTGGGTCGAAAGCGGTACCTTGGCAACCTTCCCAATCGGCCTGGGAACATTTCGAGCATCTACCTTTGCACTATTACAGTGTTGAACTTATTACTATAAGAAAACCAAGCTTGTTCTGTCAAAATAAGCAATTTCACTTTGCTTAAAGGTTGTTTGGTCGAAAAGGTTGACTTATGATTCACCATACTTACTCAATAACCACAGGGAGTTCTAGTAAGGCGTTGGAGATCACCCGAAAATCTCCAAATCTACCTAGGAACAAGTTTAACAAAAAAAAAAAAAAATCAAAAAAATAAAGACATCAAATAAATCTAATTCTGATTTCCGCGAGTGGATGAATCATCTCGAAATTTCCAGTGACACTTCTTCCAATTCATCTGCCACTCCTATCGGAACTCCTTCCACCAATCTTGCTTCTCCACTGTAACGACCCAAATTCGCTAATAAGGCTTAGGGCCTTGATTAGTGTGCCTGGACGGCAATAAGTTAATTATTGTTATAATATGTGAATTTATGTGAATATGTGATAGAGATGCATGTTTAGTTGAATTAAACATGCATGTGGGCCCCCTTTGGATATTAGGGGAATGTTTGTGATTTTAGCCCGTTGAGGGAATAAATGTGATATGTTTGTGATATATCTGTGTAGCACGATCCAAGACAGTCCTAGGAAGCCATTAGTCAAAAAGTTACAACGGGGTTGAGAATTCGACCCAGGGCGGGTTGAGGGGTATTACGGGTATCAGATGTTTTATGGGGTTATGGAAATAAATATTTGGAGATATATTTGAGGTTAGAATGTTTAGGAGGGAATATGGGGGAAATTTACCATTTTGCCCTCGGGGATATTTTCGGTACCCCGAGCCTTGAGGTAACCTTAAAGCTTAAGTTAAATAAAACAAAGCCTAGGAAGTCTTTAGAAACTCAGAAACTGACTCTTTCTTTCCCTCTCTCTTGAAGTTGTCTTCTCTTCTCTCTCTCCATTTTTCTCTAAGGCATATCAAAGGAAATCTTGGTGAAACTAACTAGAAGCTAAGGAATTGGGTTGTAGTCTTGAGGAATTAAAGCTTGGAACCTAGATGATCAACATAGAAACAAAATTCAGCAAGGGTAAGCTTCAAATTATAAGTATTCTGCTTGAATTCCTGCTGGTTTTCTTAGGATGTGCATGGTTTGGATTCAAAGATTGGTTTTGATTGCTTGATGGGTGTAGGATTTGGTTCTTGAGTTTGTTGGTATGTTTAGGTTGCATAAGTATGAATTTTGGGTTTAAGTGTTGGGTTGAGGTGATTTTGGAAGTGTTGGCTCGAAGGAAATGCAGGGGGAAGAATGGTTTTTCTGGGTTTGGAGGCGAGGGCCACGGCCCGTGTGCACGCGAGGCCTGGGGAGGCCATCAAGCTTGAGGCGCGCCGCGGCGCTTGGCCAAGCATGCCGCGGCCCGTGTATGTCTCCAGGGAGGTGTTAGCCTCTATTTTGAGGCTAGCCGCAACCCTTGAGGGGTTGGGCTGCGACCTTAGCCCAAGGTGCAGGGTGACTTGTGGGTTTTGACTTAGGAACTTAATTGCTAAGGCTCGGGATGGATTTTATCACCCGGATTGATAGAATTCAAGACCCCAGAGATTAGAATTATGGCTCGAAGATATTTAGTGGATTAGAACTTGATGGATGAAATTGTTAATGCGTTGTGACTAGGGTTTCGACGAGGCTCGGACTAGGGAGCTGTGCTTGGGACATTGGTGCCTAGAAAGCTCGGGACACAGGTAAGAAAACTATTGTTCCCATAGAGCTTGTGTTGTAGGGCTCGACCCTATATGATTGAGTTGTAGGGCTTGGCCCTATATGACTGTGTTGCGAGGCATGGCCCTTTGATTGAATTTATATGTGTTTAGATTTCTGCTTAGCTTTATCATATGTGTATGTAAATGATGGACCGGCAAAGGGCCGGGAACGGCGAAGGCCGGGAATGGCGAAGGCCGAGAATGACAAGGGGTCGGGTGCAGCGTTTAGCACATGGAGTGCGAGTTACCAGGGTGAGACCCCAAGGGATACCTGGGATATCCTTACGGTTTACACCACGAACCTAGGGCCTAGTAAAGTGCCTGGGATGACATGGCCGTACATTCATGACCTGGTGTTGGCTTGATATTATATTAAGTATTTGATATACGTTTATTATCTGCTTGTGAGGGTTTTCTTGCTGGGCTTTGGCTCACGAGTGCTCTATGGTGCAGGTAAAGGCAAAGGAAGAGTCGATCAACCTTGAGTATGGCAAGTGGGACGAGCGGCGCGTACATGTCCGGTCTGTCTAGCTGCCACGGCCAGGGGTGTTTTTGGGAGATGTTTGTACAAAACCTGAATTTTGTCGTTTAGTCGACTCTAATTATATTTTGAGTTGTAAATACTTATAAACAATGTTTTTGGGATCCCAAATGTTAAATGTATTATAAATTTTCAATAAAAGATTTGTTCTCAAGTTTATGACTCTGATTATGATTTAATTACACTTTTGTCTTAAAACCTCGATTAGCGAGTTAATTGCACATTTTAAACTCACTTAGTAACGACTCTAAGGCAGTAGGGTGTTACAACTCGGTATCAGAGCGAGCCAAGGTTTATGGTTTCTGGAGAATGACCGAACATGTACGCTCGCCGTTAGTTGCAAGCTCGAGTCAGGGTTGGTGGTATGATTGATCATTATGTTGAAATATGTGCTTAAATGCCCTGTTTGCTTGCTTATTTGATATAGAGCATGATGAATGTTTTAATGTATGCATGATGTCAGGGCATGGCCCGCCGTGTGCTATATGTTATTTGAGTGTTATGTGGATCATTGCTTGTGGTTGACTAATGTGATTGGGAGGTGGTCTGGATGTTGTTATCATGCCTGATGAGCGGCATCATTGATTGCAGGCATATTTGTTGAGATGCCTCGTCAATCATCTAGACTTCACGACAATCGGGCCGAGGATGATAACCAGGGTCAGGACCCTCCACCTGCCCCACAGAATTGGCAGTAGATGTTTGCCGAAAAGAAAGCAAGGCTACAACGAACAGACGAAGAACTTTACCAGCTGAGGCAGCAGGCCCCTCCACAGGTTACAGGGTTGCCGATTCAGCAAGTTATGGCGCCAGCGCCAGTTCAACCTATTGTGGAGAATAACTGGGAACCCTTATATGAGTGGTTAAGAAAACATCATCCTCCCACCTTTGAGGGTGGACCAGACCCACTGCGGGTAGAGCAGTGGATGAATATGATCTCCTCCATTCTTGATTTCATGAGGGTTGAGGGGAACGACAGGGTAGCCTGTGCAAGCTACATGTTCAGAGAAGACGCCCGCATCTGGTGGGATGTAGTGGTTCAGAGGAGGAATGTGGCAGTTATGACCTGGGAAGAATTTAGAAGTATCTTTAATGAGAAATATTACAGTGTGGCAATCCGAGCTGCGAAGGTTGATGAGTTTATCAACCTGACTCAGAACCGATTGACCGTGATAGAGTATGCCCTGAAATTTGACCGTTTGGCGAAGTTTGCGCCAGATCTAGTGCTGATAGATGCGGAAAGAAGGGACAGGTTTGTACGAGGATTAAATGTTATGATCGCCCGTGTTGTGAAGATCACTTTGGATCCAGAGACTACTACCTACGCTCAGGTGGTGGACAAGGCCCTTACAGCTGAGGGGGCCGAGGACCAGATTTGGAGAGAGAGCGCTGTTAGGCGCGATGCCAGGAGGGCAGTGCCTCCTTTTATTGGATCCAGCTGGGGTGGTGGCTCCGGTGAGCAGAAGAGAAAGGCCCCAAATTCCTTTGTTCCTCCCAGTACTGATAGGAGGGCACTGGGTGGTTTTAGTGGCCGTCAGGGCGGAAGTGGAGGAGTTTCCCAGTGTGTCCTCAGCGTAGACGTCGACATCAGGGTGAGTGCAGGATTAGAGCATGCTTTATCTGTGGGAGTGCCAATCATCTGAAGAAGGACTGCCCGCAAGCCAGGAAAGAGGAGCCAAAGCAGGGCGACAGTCTCGCTCCTGCCAGGGTGTTTACTTTGACTCAGACTGAGGCGGAGGCTAGCCCCTCAGTTGTGACAGGTCAGATCTCTAGTGCTGGTTCTTCTTATACTGCATTGTTTGATTCGGGGGCTACCCATTCGTTTGTGTCTGCTAAAGTGATAGATCAGCTGTGTAGACCTAGTGTTCTGTATGCTAGGGGTTTTAAGACCTTATTGCTGATTGGGGAGCTAGTAGTCTCTAGGAGGTGGATTAGAGCTTTACTAGTAGAGGTAGATGGTAGGGAATTGTTTGTTGACCTGATTGAGCTTGCAATGGATGACTTCGATATGATCCTAGGGATGGATTGGTTATCAAAGTATGGGGCGACAATTGATTGCAAGCGCAGGATGGTGACTTTTGAACCAGAAGGGGAGGTACCCTTTGTATTTGTGGGAACAGCTAGTGGACCGCGGGTACCCATAATTTCAGCATTAAAGGCTAGGGACTTGATGCAAGGAGGTTGCATAGGATTCCTAGTGAGTGTCATGGATACCTCTAAGGTTGTATCGGTAGGACCGGGGGAGACCAGATTGGTATGTGAGTTCCCAGATTTATTTCCAGCAGATCTGCCAGGGCTGCCGCCGCAACGGGAAATTGATTTTGTTATAGAGTTGGTACTAGGAGCGAAGCCGGTATCTAGGACACCTTACAGAATGGCCCTAGCTGAATTGAAGGAGTTGAAGATTCAGTTGCAGGAGTTACTGGATTTGGGGTTCATCAGACCGAGTTTCTCGCCATGGGGTGCTCCAGTGTTGTTTGTTAAGAAGAAGGATGGATCTCTCAGGATGTGCATTGATTATAGGGAGCTGAACAAGTTGACAATCAAGAATAAGTACTCATTGCCTAGGATTGATGATTTGTTTGACCAACTGCAGGGAAAGACAGTGTTTTCTAAGATAGATCTCCGGTCAGGTTACCATCAGTTAAGGATCAAAGAGGAGGACATACCAAAGACTGCTTTCCGCACGAGGTATGGACACTATGAATTCCTGGTTATGTCCTTTGGATTAACCAATGCCCCAGCAGCCTTTATGGACATGATGAATAGGGTTTTCAAGGATTATTTAGACAAGTTCGTGATTGTGTTCATCGACGATATTCTGGTGTACTCATAGTCAAAGACAGAGCACGAGCAGCATCTACGTTTGGTATTGTAGCGTTTAAGAGAGCATAAGTTATACGCTAAGTTCAGCAAGTGCGAGTTCTGGTTACCACAAGTTACATTTCTAGGCCATATCATCAGTAAGGAGGGGATTCTGGTTTACCCAAGTAAGGTTGAGGCGGTAAGAGATTGGCCTAGACCGAGCAATGTTCCTGAAGTGAGGAGTTTTCTAGGATTGGCAGGATATTACCGGCGGTTTGTTGAGAGGTTCTCCAGAATAGCTACGCCATTGACAGAACTGAGAAAGAAGAAGACAAAGTATGTCTGAACAGACAGATGTGAGAACAGTTTCAAAGAGTTGAAGCGGCGACTGATCACAGCGCTAGTGTTGAGTCTGCCGACAGATAATGAGAAGTTCATGGTTTATTGTGATGCTTCCAGACAGGGTTTGGGGTGTGTGCTGATGCAAGCTGGTAAGGTGATAGCCTATGCATCGAGACAGTTGAAAGAATATGAGCAGAGATATCCCACACATGATCTGGAGTTGGCAGCGGTGGTATTCGCACTTAAGATTTGGAGACATTATCTATATGGTGAGAAGTGTGAGATATACACCGACCACAAGAGTTTGAAGTACTTCTTTCCTCAGAAGGATCTGAATATGCGTCAGAGATGGTGGTTGGAGTTGGTTAAGGATTATGATTGTGATATCCTGTACCATCCTGGGAAGGCTAATGTAGTTGCTGATGCATTGAGCCGGAAGGGCCCGGGACAGCTGTTCAGTTCGAGACAGATATCCGATAAGCTAGCAGAGGAGATGACTAGAGCGGGTATAGAGTTGGTGGTTGGTCGGTTAGCCAACATCACTCTTCAATCTACGCTCCTTGAGAGGATCAAGGAGGCACAGGGGAATGATTCCCAGTTGAGGGGTTATAGGGAGAACGTCTTGGTCAGAGCGGCTAAGGACTTTTCTATTTCGGAGATGGGGTTACTGAAGTATAAGGGTCGGATCTGTGTTTCGATGAATGCAGATATCCGGCGAGAGATTCTGGATGAACTGCATACCACTCCCTATTCCTTACATCCAGGTACAACGAAGATGTACCAGGATCTGAGAGCTTTGTACTGGTGGTCAAGCATGAAAAGGGATGTGGTGGATTATGTGGCCAAGTGCTTAACTTGTCAGCAGGTCAAGGCTGAACATCAGAGGCCAGCAAGGTTGCTGCAGCCTCTAGGGATTCCCGAGTGGAAGTGGGAAGATGTCGCTGTGGACTTCGTGGTTGGGTTGCCAAAGATCGTGGGTTAGCATGACTCGGTGTGGGTGATTGTGGATAGGTATACCAAGTCCGCCCACTTTTTACCCGTCAGGGCGACTTATACTATGGAGCAGTATGCCGAGTTATATGTGAAGGAAATTGTTTGACTTCATGGGGCTCCGAGGTCGATAGTATCTGACAGGGACCCCACCTTCACTTCCAAGTTTTGGGAGAGTCTACAGAGGGCTATGGGCACACAGTTACGGTTTAGTACCGTTTATCATCCTCAGACAGATGGACAGTCTGAGAGGACGATTAAGATATTGGAGGACATGTTGCGAGCCTGTGTGCTAGATTTTGGGGGATCTTGGAGTAAGTATCTTCCTTTGATTGAGTTCTTGTACAACAACAGTTACCAAGCGACTATCGGGGTGGCTCCGTATGATATGCTTTATGGGAGAAAATGTAGATCACTTATTAATTGGGACAAGATGGGTGAGAGGAGTTATTTGGGTCTTGAGATGGTTCAGAGGACCAATGAGGTGATTCAGAAGATTAGGGCGCGAATGCTCGCCTCCCAGAGTCGCCAGAAGAGTTATTCAAACCTGAAATGCAGGAGCCTGGAATTTCAGGTTGGTGACCAAGTGTTTCTTAGGGTTTCACCTTTGAGGGGAGTGAAACGGTTTGGTGTTCGGGGTAAGCTGAGCCCTAGGTTTGTTGGCCCCTTTGAGATTCTGGAACGTGTTGGAGAGTTAGCTTACAGACTAACGATGCCTCCATCTTTATCAGGGGTTCATGATGTCTTTCATGTGTCCATGCTCCGGAAGTATGTGTCAGATTCGATGCACGCTCTGAGTTATGAGAATTTGGAGTTGGATCAGGATTTTTCCTATGAGGAGAAGCCGGTTCGGGTTCTTGACCGGAAGGACAAAGTCTTGCAGAGCAAGACCATCGCCTTGGTGAAAGTGCTGTGGAGGAACAACAAGGTTAAGGAGGCGACATGGGAACTTGAATCAGAGATGAGGGAGCGGTATCCCGAGTTGTTCAGGTAATTTCTAGGACGAAATTTCTGTAAGGAGGGGTTAGTTGTAACAACCCAAATTCGCTAATAAGGCTTAGGGCCTTGATTAGTGTGCCTGGAGGGAAATATGTGAATTATTGTTATAATATGTGAATTTATGTGAATATGTGATAAAGATGTATGTTTAGTTGAATTAAACATGCATGTGGGCTCCGTTTGGTTATTAAGGGCATGTTTGTGATTTTAGCCCATTGAGGGCATAAATGTGATATGTTTGTGATATATCTGTGTAGCACGATCCGAGACAGTCCTTGGAAGCCGTTAGTCAAAAAGTCACAACGGGGTTGAGAATCCGACCCAGGGCGGGTCGAGGGGTATTACGAGTATCAGAAGTTTTATGGGGTTATGGAAATAAATATTTGGAGATATATTTGAGGTTAGAATGTTTAGGAGGGAATATGGGGGAAATTTACCATTTTTCCCTCAGGGATGTTTCGGTACCCCGAGCCTTGAGGTAACCTTAAAGCTTAAGTTAAATAAAACAAAGCCTAGGAAGTCTTTAGAAACTCAGAAACTGACTCTTTCTTTCCCTCTCTCTTGAAGTTGTCTTCTCTTCTCCCTCTCCATTTTCTCTAAGGCATATCAAAGGAAATCTTGGTGAAACTAACTAGAAGCTAAGGAATTGGGCTGGTAGTCTTGAGGAATTAAAGCTTGGAACCTAGAGGATCAACATAGAAACAAAATTCAGCAAGGGTAAGCTTCAAATTATAAGTATTTTGCTTGAATTCCTGTTGGTTTTCTTAGGATGTGCATGGTTTGGATTCAAAGATTGGTTTTGATTGCTTGATGGGTGTAGGATTTGGTTCTTGAGTTTGTTGGTATGTTTAGATTGCATAAGTATGAATTTTGGGTTTAAGTGTTGGGTTGAGGTGATTTTGGAAGTGTTGGCTCGAAGGAAATGCAGGGGAAAAAATGGTTTTTCTGGGTTTGGAGGCGAGGGCCGCGGCCCGTGTGCACGCGAGGCCTGAGGAGGCCATCAAACTCGAGGCACGCCGCGGCGCTTGGCCAAGCATGCCGCGGCCCGTGTGTGTCTCCAGGGAGGTGTTAGCCTCTATTTTGAGGCTAGCCGTAGCCCTTGAGGGGTTGGGCCACAGCCCTAGCCCAAGGTGCAGGGTGACTTGTGGGTTTTGACTTGGGAACTTAATTGCTAAGGCTTGGGATGGATTTTATCACCCGGATTGATAGAATTCAAGACCCCAGAGATTAGAATTATGGCTCGAAGCTATTTAGTGGATTAGAACTTGATGGATGAAATTGTTAATGCGTTGTGACTAGGGTTTCGACGAGGCTCGGACTAGGGAGCTGTGCTCGGGACATTGGTGCCTAGAAAGCTCGAGACACAGGTAAGAAAACTACTTTTCCCATAGAGCTTGTGTTGTAGGGCTCGGCCCTATATGATTGAGTTGCAGGGCTCGGCCCTATATGACTGTGTTGCGGGGCATGACCCTTTGATTGAATTTATATGTGTTTAGATTTCTGCTTAGCTTTATCATATGTGTATGTAAATGATGGAACGGCAAAGGGCCGGGAACGGTGAAGGCCGAGAACGACAAGGGGCCAGGTGCAGCGTTTAGCACGCGGAGTGCGAGTTGCCAGGGTGAGACCCCAAGGGATATCCTTACGGTTTAGACCGCGAACCTAGGGCCTGGTAAAGCGCCTGGGACAGCATGGCCGTACATGTATGACCTGGTGTTGGCTTGATATTATATTAAGTATTTGATATACATTTATTATCTGCTTGTGAGGGTTTTCTTGCTGGGCTTCGGCTCACGGGTGCTCTATGGTGCAGGTAAAAGCAAAGGAAGAGTCGATCAACCTTGAGTATGGCAAGTGGGACGAGCGGCGCGTACATGTCCGGTCTGTCTGGCTGCCACGGTTAGGGGTGTTTTTGGGAGATGATTGTACAAAACCTGAATTTTGTTGTTTAGTCGACTCTAATTATATTTTGAATTGTAAATACTTCTAAACAATGTTTTTGGGATCCCAAATGTTAAATGTCTTATAAATTTTCAATAAAAGATTTGTTCTTAAGTTTATGACTATAATTATGATTTAATTACATTTTTGTCTTAAAACCTCGATTAGCGAGTTAATTGCACATTTTAAACTCACTTAGTAACGACTCTAAGGCAGTAGGGCGTTACATCCACAAACTTTCACTAATAATAATCCATTCGCAATGGCTCACAATGATGGCATCCAACCAAGAACTCTCAATGACTACCTCCATCCCACTCGCACTTCCACACCTTCATGCATTATCTTCCCTCCTAATATGCCCGCATTAGATTTTAAACCTGGCATGATTCAACTCTTGCCCACGTTTCATGGAATGGAAAACGAAAGCCCATACGTGCATATCAGAGAATTCGAGGAGGTAGTAGCCACATTCTATAACCGAGCCGATAATGCCGATGCTGTGCGACTGAAGTTCTTCCCTTTCTCCTTAAAGGACAAAGCCAAAAGTTGGTTATACTCTTTGAGACCTAGGTCGATTGGAACATGGGAGGAGATGACCAAATCCTTCTTTCTGAAACACTTCCCTAGCCATAAGACCAACAGTCTAAAACAACAGATTTCCACATTTTCCCCAAAAGACAATGAAACGTCCTATCAAGTCTGGAAAGATTCAAAGATCTGTTAAATCAGTGCCCGCACCATGGCTATGAGAATTGGCGTTTGGTCAGTTACTTCTATGAAGGCCTCACGAGTCGTGAGCGCCAGTTTGTAGAAATTTTATGCAATGGTGAATTCCTCGAAAAAGAGCGAGATGATGCTCTTGAATATCTCGAAGAAACCGCGAAAAAGTCTCACACCTAGACTGGTCCAAGTGCTACTGACAGCACCAACCGACACAAACCATCTGAGATCTATCAACTTCGAGAAGAGGATAGTGTTAAGGCCCAACTCGAAGCTTTGAAAAAGCAGTTTGAGGTCTTAATGACGAAGAATAGCCAAAAATCGCACATGATCACTCAAGCGGAACCGCAAGAACCATGCTTTGTTTGTGGAGGGACGGAGCACTTAGCTAAGGACTGCTTAGCTTTGAATGAAATGAGGGGGGTTTATGAGGAGCAATGCAATGCCTTATGGGCATATAACAAGCCATTCTCCCATACTTACAACCCTGGTTGGAGAAACCACCCAAATTTCAGTTGGAGAGATTCCAACCAAGCTCAATCGTCTGGAGGTCAATGGAGAAATGAGCAGCAAGTTCAACCATCAAAGGCGTATTCTGCACCTCAATACAATGCTCATCCACAACAAAATTCTCTTGAGAATACTTTTCATACATTCATGGAGGAACAATCCAAACTTAATCGCCAAATGATGGAAGAAATCAAGGAAATGAAATGTCAATTCTCAAAATTGACTGAATCCTTGGCCATTTCGGAAAAAGGAAAACTTCTTTCCCAACTGAAATTCAATGTGCAAGGCCAACACATGGCCTAATCTTCAAACTCTAATGATCAACATGTCGAGGAAGTGAATGCCATTATGACGAGAAGCTATAAAACTCTGCAAGACCCACCCATAAAATCCAACACTCCCAGTACTCCAAAAGTCATTTCCGAAAATCCACCACTCAATGACACTCCAAAAGTACCATTTCCCCAGGCTTTGAAACCTGTTCGGAAACTTCCTGATAACCGAGCTGAACTCCTTGAGCACTTGACACAAGTGAAGATTAATCTTCCTTTGCTTCACATCATTAAACAAGTGCCTGCTTATGCCAAAATCATCAAGGATCTATGCACTGCAAAAAGGAAGCACCATGTCAAGAAGACTGCCTTCTTGACTGAGCAAGTAAGTGCGGTGATTGAACAAAAGGCACCACCGAAATACAAAGATCCTGGTTGTCCCACCATTTCTTGCGAAATTGGGACCCATGAAGTTAGCCAAGCCTTACTTGATCTTGGCACGAGTATCAATCTCATGCCCTATTCTGTATACTCGCAACTCGGTCTTGGAGAAATGAAGCCAAAATCTGTTGTACTATAGCTTGCTGATCGTTCCACCAAAAAGCCTAGGGGTATTGTTGAGGATGTATTGGTTCAAATTAAAAAATTCTATTACCCCGTGGATTTTCTTATTCTTGATACCCAATCTGTGGTGAACATGGAGTCTAAAATTCCTATTATCCTCGGAAGACCATTCCTTGCTACAGCAAATGCTTTGATCAATTGTCGGAACAGTCTAATGAAGATATCGTTTGGAAACATGACTCTTGAAGTCAATATCTTCCACATTGGGAAACAACCCCGAGAAGATGATGAATGCTATCAAACATTCATGTTTGACTCTTTAATTCCTGAGGAGGTTCAATTGCGAAGCAACTTTGATAATCTTGATGAACTCCTCTTTCTGTCTGACAATGAAAGTCCCAGTTCTATTGAGTCTACTCCTGCAATATCGGATCGCATAGACTCACGCCATAGAAGGACTCAGTTTTGGCAACCTCGCTTTGAAGAGCTACCTCGTGAGAGGGCAAAACCGAAAACTTCAGCCGAAGAGGTTCTAATTGTTCAATTGACCCAACTTCCCGAGGGTCTGAAACATGCCTTCTTGGGAGACGGTGAAACCTTTCCAGTTATCATCTCGTCCAACCTTCAAAATTCTCAAGAATTGCTGTTACTCGACCTACTGCGAACGCATAAATCTGTGATAGGTTGGACCCTTGCTGATATAAAAGGTATTAGCCCTTTAATTTTCTCCCATCGAATCAATCTGGAGGAAGAAGCCATCCCTCGAAGAGACCCTCAGCGGCGACTGATCCCCACGATGAAGGAAGTTGTAAAAAATGAAGTTTTGAAATTGCTAGACGCTGGTATTATTTACCCGGTAGCAGATAGCAAATGGGTCAGTCCTGCTCAAGTCGTGCCCAAGAAATCTGGTGTCACCGTTTTCCAAAACGAAAAAGGGGTCCTTGTCCCCAAAAAAACGGTGACGGGGTGGCGCATGTGCATCGATTATAGAAAATTAAATGCCGCCTCCCGCAAAGATCATTTTCCACTCCCATTCATTGATCAAATCCTTGAACGTGTAGTTGATCATCCTTTCTACTGATTTCTTGATGGCTATTCTGGCTATTATCAAATTGAGATTGAATTAGAGGATCAAGATACGACCACTTTCACTTGTCCCTTTGGCACTTTTGCTTTTTGGCGTATGCCATTTGGCTTGTGTAATGCACCTGCTACTTTCCAAAGATGCATGATGAGCATCTTTAGTGACATGATCGAAAAATCAATGGAAGTATTCATGGATGACCTAACCGTTTTTGGAAGCTCCTTTGAGACATGTCTTCTTCATCTTGAAGCTGTTTTAAAACGATGCATTGAGAAAGGACTTGTACTCAATTGGGAGAAATGCCACTTCATGGTATCTTCTGGCATCGTCTTAGGCCACATTGTTTCTGAAAAAGGAATTGAGGTTGATCAATCCAAAGTGGACCTTATCTCCACCCTGCCGACTCCTAAGACTGTCAAAGACGTTAGGTCATTTCTTGGTCATGCTGGTTTCTATAGGAGGTTCATACAAATTTTTTCAATGATTTCCCTTCCGCTAAGCAACCTCCTAGCCAAAGATGCCAGTTTTGAATGGACACCTACGTGTGAGGAATCATTCGGAATGCTTATCAATTCACTCACTTCCGCTCCCATCATTCAGTCACTCGATTGGAGTCTTCTTTTCGAGATTATGTGTGACGCCAACAACTTTACTGTGGGAGCTGTTCTAGGACAACGAAGGGAGGGGAAACCCTTTGTTGTCTATTATGCAAGCTAAACTCTCAATAGTGCTCAAATGAACTATTCCACTACTGAAAAAGAGTTGCTTGCCGTTGTCTTTGCTCTTGACAAATTCTGCTCTTATTTGATTGGATCACCTATTACGATCTTCATAGATCACTCCGCCCTTAAGTATCTCCTTTCCAAAAAGGATGTTAAGGCGTGATTAATACGGTGGATCCTTCTCCTGCAAGAATTTGACATAAAGATCAAAGACAAGAAAGGTGTTGAAAATGTCGTCGCAGACCACTTGTCCCAACTTGAATTCAGTGATCCCGCTTATGGTCCAGCTATTCATGATGATTTCCTCGATGAACAATTGCTTTCTGTTGCTAAGTTACCGTGGTATGCTCACATTGTAAACTACTTAGTAACAGGTGAACTCCCATCTGAATGGAGTTCACAAGACAAACGCAAATTTCTAGTCGAGGTGCGCAATTTCTTTTGGGATGACCCATACTTATTCAAGTAATGCCCTGACCAAATCATGCGAAGATGCATCCACGACAATGAGGTGTCTAGTGTGCTAAAGTTTTGCCACAATGATGCTTGTGGTGGTCACTTCTCTGTGAAGAAAACCGCTACAAAAATCTTACAATGCGGTCTTTACTGGCCCACTCTGTTCAAAGATACCAATGATTCCTGTCGTTCTTGTGTAAGGTACCAAAAGTTAGGATCATTATCCCGTCGGCACATGATGCCCTTGAACCCAATTCTTGTTATCAAAATATTTGATTGTTGGGGGATAGACTTTATGGGACCATTTCCACCTTCTTTTGGCTACCTTTACATTCTTCTCGCTGTGGATTATGTTTCCAAATGGGTCAAGGCCGTACCATGTCGAACCAATGATAATGCTACAGTTGTCAAATTCTTGAAAGAAAATGTGTTATCAAGGTTCGGTACCCCTCGCGCTATCATCAATGATCAAGGCACTCATTTCTGCAACTGATCCTTTGAGGCTCTTATGCGCAAGTACGGTGTACTTCATAAAGTTGCAAATGCCTATCATCTACAGACCAATGGTCAAGCTAAGTTAGCCAATCGGTAAATAAAACACATTTTGGCAAAGACGGTAAATCCCAATCGCAAAGATTGGTCTACACGTTTTCTAGACGCTCTTTGGGCATACCGCACTGCTTTCAAGTCCCCTCTTGGGATGTCTCCCTATCGGCTTGTCTTTGGAAAAGCCTGTCATTTACCTGTCGAGCTCGAGCATAAAGCGTATTGGGCTATCAAAGCCCTAAACTTTGATCAGAATGCCGCAGGTATCAATTGCAAACTCCAGTTGTCCGAAATTGAGGAGTTAAGAAACGATGCATATGACAATTCCAGGATTTATAAAGAAAATTGAAAATCGCTCACGATAAACAAATCCTGCGAAATTTTTTTGAGCCAAATCAGAAAGTGCATTTGTACGATTCTCGCTTGCACTTGCATCCCAGTAAACTGCGATTGCGATGGACTGGACCATTTTTAGTGAAGAAAGTATTTCCCAACGGTTCGGTGGAGGTCGAGGATCCAACCGATGGGAGAATTTTTCAAGTTAATCGCCAAAGATTGAAACATTACATTGAGAGTGTGAGTCATGTTGAAGAGGTCCTTCTTAAGGACCCAATTTATACACTCTGAAGTTCTGAATGGCTTGCTGTTGTTCTTTTTACTTTTATTTTTCCTTCTCTTTATTATTCTGTCTTTCTTTTATTTTTGTATGCTTTTCATTTTTGTAATTGGTTTTGGGGTATTGTTACCAGGCTATTTTCGCTCTCGCCTCATGGACATGGTCATCATCCAGGTGTTCTCTTTCCTTACCTTTTTCATTGCTTATTCATTTTGACATTGCGAACACTGTCTGATTTTTGGTTGGGGGTGGTGAGCA
Organism: Humulus lupulus; assembly: GCF_963169125.1. NCBI lineage: Eukaryota > Viridiplantae > Streptophyta > Magnoliopsida > Rosales > Cannabaceae > Humulus > Humulus lupulus. Next base: position 142,659,378 of record NC_084802.1, on the reverse strand, counting down.
TGCATTGACTTTCATTTGGAAAATCTTATTGTTACGTCATTAGCATTCATTTGGAAAATATTATTGTCTTGTTGAATTTTTAAGTCAAATTTTCTCAAAATTATCCAAGCATGAGTATAACTTGTTGGTTTGAGTCAGTTCTTACTATGTTTAGCTATTAAGAAGTGATTTTCAGAGTTCTTTTGTGCACTTTCCAAACATGTGATAAATAAATTGGTTGTTAACACAGATAGTTTAGAGAAATTTCAAGTTTAATTTTTTTCATTTCTTGGTGAGTTGTGAGAGTTGAGAAAACAACTTTTTGAACTTTTATTGATCATTTGAGTTGGTAAAGTCACATCTTTGGATTTTAAAACATGACATTTCCTAGAGGGATGTTTTTCATTTAAGAAAAGTCTTTGTAATAAATTTGTGTTCTATTTATTGTATTGTATTTTTAATTTCCTTTTTATTTTTGTGTTGTCTCTTGTCAAAAAAAAAAAAAAAATGAAAAAAAAGAAATTAAAATAAAAGAAGAAAACAAAAGAAAAAGAAAAAAATAATAGATAAATGAAAAAAATGAAAAAAGAAAACAAGAGCAACACTTCCTTCTATTATTTTGTAGCTGTTGAAAAAAAAAAATTTCTATTACTATTATTTTGTGTAATTGTATTAAAAAAAAATTATTATCATTATAGTTCACTTTCTCATTTATCATTATTAGTTACTTGTCATTTTGTTCTTGGAGTCTTCTCATGTAAATCCCAAAGGTTGTTTGTCATTTAAATTCCAATAAGTTGATTTGCCTATCTTCTGATCAATAGTTGTTCAAATTGCTTGTCCTAAAAAGTTTATTTTTCCTCATTTGAGCATAAACTGTTACATTTCCAACTCCAAGAGTGTAATCCTTCCCATACAAATACTTTCAATGCATGTGAGGAATTTGGAGTTGAGATCTTTATACTTTTGAGATTTTTCGATACTATTTGTGTTATGACTTGTGATAAAAAGAATATGGTTTGGTGCACACACACACAACTTTGAAATCGCAACTATAATATCTTAGATAGTAATTTCTGACTTCTTGCAGATACTTTGAAAATACTTGGATGATTTTGCTTGAGTTGACTTGATTATTCAACTTGACAATTTTCTTTTTCGCTTGAATTGCTAGGGACTAGCAATAAGCTAGTTGGGGGTTGTGATTAATGCTTAAAAATGAAAATTTATTGGTTTTAAAGTGTAAAATAAATTAAGTTTTAATTAATATTTTCATGAATTTATTGTAATATTTGTTTTAATTGAAAATATTAATTTTTGATTTAATTTATGTTTAATTTTCAGGAAATAATTTGCATTTGGCAATAATAAAAAGATAGAAGAAAGAAGTAGTTAAAATTGACAAAAAGAGAAGAGAAAATTGTATTCTTGAGATTAAAGCCCAATTAAAGGAGAAGCCCAAGCCCAATTTCCTCCCCAACCACTGAAGTCGAACCGAGCCTACAACCACCGAGCTTGGAGCTGAGCCGCCGAGCCTGCAAGCCGCCTGACGCTGCCAGCCTGCCAGCCACTCGTCTCGCACCACCTGTCCGCATCCTCTCCTCCAAAGCAACGTGACCAGTCCATTGCCAGCAGCCATCGCCTCACCAAATAATTCCTGCCAAAGACCCCAGCAGGCAAGTTTCCTCCAGCGGCCCGTAGTTGAAGCCCAACGAAAAGCCAGCCCAATGCATAAATACCCTAATCTGCAGGCCCATCTGAAGCTCCTCCAAGTCCAGCCAGCTGCCTATGTGGCAGTTTCCCATTGGTTGGGAATGGGTAAAAATTCACATTTGCTACCAGCCACCTTCAACCCTATTTTGTGGGTATTGGGCCTTGTAAAATTGCCATTTTGAGCTTTAAAGCTCATGTTTTTTTTGGTATTTTAAAAAAGGGCATTTTAATCATACACCAAAATAGCTAGGTTAATATTAATAATAATATTTGATTTTTCAAAATCATATTTTATTATTAATATTTCAGATTTATTTTGTAAACTCTATTTTGTTGTTTAATTTCTTTTTAGTCATTTTCTCCATCTATAAATAGGGACTCTTTCTTCATAATATGTATGTAATTTTGAGAAAAAAAGAAACTATAACAAAATTTCTACTCACTTTCTTCTCATATTTTCTTCATAGAATTTTGTGAGAATCATGAGCATAATGGCCTAATCTTCCTAGGAAGGTTAGGAATGATTCCATATGCTAGTGATGTTATTTTGCTACTTTGATTTACTATGTTCTTAATGTAATTTTTTTGAGTTATTTATGTTCTTTCATCTCCATCTTTATTTTGTTATATTTATTTACTTATGCTAATATTATATAGGATTAGTCATGATCTTTCTATGTACTTCTAATTAGTAAAAGTAATATGGATACCTAATTTTATGTCTAATCTTCTATTGCATTATTGCCTTTGGGTATTTTGTCATTTTTAGATTTTTCATAAGATTAACATTGTGCTTTTAAAGTAAAGAACTTTATAACTCAAATGAACTTTTGTTATAAAAGAATATGGACTTTAATGTTAGATTTTCCAAGTAAATGTTGGGATGTGAACTATTTACTTGTGTATTTTTGTAAATCAAGTAACCAAGTAACTAAACAAGCATATGGATGATTCTTGAAACCTTTCATTTTCTCAACTCTTGATTACATCTTACCTTTATTTCACTTATCTCATTTTATCACTTTATCAAAAAGACAATACCATTATCTCAAACATCTTTTCATTTCCATCTTTTTATTTATTTATTGTTACTAATTTTTGTGTTATTTTCTACTAATCTTTTGAGTTTAGGTTACCTCCTTGTGGATCGACCGCCCGATTATACTACAACCACCGCTTAGTGGTTGTCACGATTTGAGCGTTAAATAGGCCCCAATGTTGATATGTAATGGTTATAACCATTTACTTGAAAGTTGAGTTAGGGTTACGTACCCCCATTCTATATTTGTGGTTGTTGCATTGATTGCATTATATACGTTTGTTTGTGATTGATCGGCATGGGTCGTATTTGGAAATACATGCGGAATGTAGGTTGTGATGACGTGGGAGCATTGTGGAGTGTTGTATACACTCAGTTGGCATATGGTCGTATGCTTAGTGCCAAGAGAGGTACCTCGCTCGGCATAGGTCGTGTAAACTGCTTGTGTACTGAAATAAGTCCATCTATTATATGTGAAACATGTTGTTTGTTGTTTATGTTTGATTGGTTATTTAATATGCTATGTTGGCTTTTCTTACCAGGCCTTGGCTCACGGGTGCTCTATGGTGTAGGTAAGGGCAAGGGAAAGGTCGACCAACCATAAGTTGGAGGGCTTTGGAGCGACGCTTACATGTTCAGCCTACTTGGCCGCCACGGTCGAGGGATTTGGAGGAACTTAGGGTACAAATCCAATTTTGTCGCTTAGGTGGACTATTTTTGTAAACTCTGAATGTAATTATATTTTGATAAACCTTTTTGGGATCCCATGTAAATATTTGAAGTTTCAATGAAAAGTTTATGTCTCTAACCAAAATTTTTAATACCTAAACCACTGATTAGTTTTAATTACACTTTTGAGTCTAAATGACTTGCTTAACAAGTTAACCACTATTTTAAACACATAGTGTAACGATTTTGGATTAGTAAGGAGTTACAAATATTTAATATATTTATATCATATATATACATAGTACAAGGATATTTTGGTAGTTAATTATACAATGTATGAGATTTAAATCCACAAGATTTTTTTCAAATACATAACTATGTCTATTTGATACATCCCTTTGTGCATTTAATATAATGATTATACAGTCTAGCAAACTACACAATATTCTTGACCTATATATATATATATATATATATATATATGAGACACTTTTAATAGTTACTACCATGAATTGTTACTTTAATATTAATCATTAGATTAAGATCAATGATCAATATTTATAATTATTAATTAATATTTCTAAAAATAAATTTGGAATTTTTAAATTTTTGGAAGGACTGCCTAATGACATGGTAGTCACATATTTATTAATTAAAGAATAAAAAAAAAATCTTATTGAATATTCATTCTCCATTCCTTTTTCATTCTTGATTCATTCATTTTATCAATTACATGATAAAAAATATCATTTTGAAATTAATGTGAGTAATTAATGTGATCATTATCTTTCCAACTAATGTTTATTGCCTAATTAATTTAAAAAAATTCGAAATTATTGATTTTATTTAATTATTTTTATCATCATTATGATAAATAGTAATTTATGGTAATCATCGTGGGTAATAACCATTGAGAAATCTTTCATATATATATATACATATGAATTATAGACATTTTGAAAAATAAACTAAGTCTTATATTTGTTGGGTTCAGAAATCAGAATTATTTGGCTTGTCTACCATTTCATGGACAGAGCTAGTTATTATTGTTAAACATTTCAACTTGATTTTGAAAAATAAACAACCAATTTTTGTTATATTTTTTTAAATATTGGTTACAAATACGAATATTATGTATATATATTAATGCATCAACGATCTTAGTATATTTATAATCCAATCCAAACAAATATAATCGATATAATTCAATCAAAACAAAAATGGATGTCCAATTATAATTATATTGAATTAGATATAAAAGTTGAATATTAATTGAATTAGATGGTGAAAATGTTGAAAAATCTAATTAAAACTCATTTTTATATATTATATATTATATATAATTAATATAAAATACAAAAAATTAAAAATATTCAATATTATATTATAATTATTTAATATTTTGTTTTTATTAATTATTTATTTAAAATTTACAAATTTAACCTATTAGAAAAACTTATCTATAGGGAATTATACTTCTACACTAGCTTCTATTCTGAAACAAGAAACAGAAAAACACAATGCACTAAACCTTGTAATGTAAAAAACACAACAAAAAGAACAAGGCACAAGTTTAAAGAGCTTGGACTTAATGTAGCTTGCATCATCTTTAAACCCCCCTTGAGGAATCCTTCTCTGTACTATGAAAACATGAAGTTTACAAGTTGATGCACCACTCTTTGAACAAGAGTTTCAACCTTCGAAAATACAATCTTTGAACCAGCTTTTCCCATACCAGTAGTTTCTCTCTATAATATTACTAAGTAAGAAGCACTAACTCACTTTCTCTTAATCAAAATCATTTTTCTATCTTGATCTCAGTCTAAAATCATAGTACAAAAGCAATGACCAATAAGGATATATGAGAAGATAGAAACATATTTGACTCTAACGTACTTAACTAGAAGAAGAGTAAACGTCCATGTCATGTTTATATGGAGACCAATAATTAAGAAATTTTCCACCTATGTCTTCATATGAATTTGATGTTTAGAGATCGATCCAAGAATTCCTCAAGGATCCTAGCTTAATCCATTCCTTATCACCCTTGGTTGATTCCAAGCAAGCTCAAGCAATAATTGAACTTACTTAACTGTGAGCTCTTAGTTCCAACATCTATGGGATCCTCTTCATTAGGAACATTTGTAATCTTGATGACACCACTAGAGATATTTTCTCTAATAAAATGATACTTCATTTCTGTTGGGGGAAGTGGTTTAACTCAATAATGAGGTTCGACAAAAACCTAGAACAATAACACAAAACAATGGAAATAATTACACAAATAATACAAAGACTTGCACACAATGAGAATCTTTGTCCAAAACTTTTATTCTAAACCACTAGTAAGTTGCTTGAGGTTTCTATAATGAAGGAATAAGAAGTGTGATACAACAAGCCTGTGAAATTCTCAAGTCAAGAAATCTTGATGAATTGCTTTGAGAAAATTAAGAGTCTTGGAGAGCTAGAGAGAGAGTTTGAAGGAGTGATCAAGTCCCAAAAACTCTAAAAGAAAACCCCTTACATAGCATAGGCACCGACATTCGGTCCAATCAAAACACCTCCAAATGTATGCTTAGACACCTCATTGGATCACTTTAGACCAAAAAAGAAAATTTTAAACAAATTTTAAGTCAAATTTCACATCACTGTTGCGAAATTTAATAGCTATGCAAGTGCACGCTGTCGTAATTTGTAATAAATCTTGGTAAGACCAAGTATCGTCCCACAAGGACTGAATTATCAATTACCATTCAATTAATTTTTTTTGTTTCTTTTTGGTTTACAATATTTTTGGTTGTAAAAGTAAAGAACAAGAACATAAACTATTGTAAATTTCAAGAATAAAGAAAGATAAAGAAACACAAGAAATAAATTCAAGATTAAAAAATTAGGGTTTTTAATCTCATTAACTATCCCTCCTATCAATTACTAATGCATGTTTTCTTTTCTCCTTCTTATCAAGCTAGCAATTTGTCAAAAACAATTTATAATCAAGTTACGAATTACAAACCTCGACCTAGATGTGACTTTTCTATATTTCTATGATAATTTCATCAACTAGGAAGCATTAACATTCATAATTTTAATATGTCACATAAACAATCACGATACTCTCGTTCTATGATTAAGCTTATGTCTCACCTATCAAAGCATAATTAAATCTCACTTTTCAGATTTTGATTCAAAAACATGTAGATTATGATACTAGATGGCCAATCAAATATCAAACAATAAGCATATATAGGCAAGAGACTCAAAAGTTGAAGAAGAAAATCAACTTTGCATTAGAACATAATAGGAGTTCAAGTGACTCAATTAAAATTCCTAATAACAAATTTAGTTCATAATCATCATTCTAAACATAAACAACAATGGAAAATAACATAGAATTCAAAGGTAAAATAAAAAGAACTGTAGAGAACGAATGGAGATGCTCCACGATGTGTTTTTTTCCTTCAAAGTTTGTCCTCCCCTTCTCTCTTTCTTTATGTCCTCTCAAAATTAGGTTTAAAACCTAATTTTTTTCTTCAGAAGCAATACGGGCCACGACCCAACATTTCAAGCATTGCAGCTCGTGTTTATTTAGGCTTTGCGTGGACGTTAAGCGCGTCGCGGCCCGTGTAAATTTTCTGGGCAAAAAAAGTTCGGCGCGTTGCAGCCCATTGTCTATCCTTGAAAAAACAAGCTTTCTGCCTTGGACCGAGCCGCGACTTAGCATCATAGCGTCGTGGCCCTTAACAATTTCTTCAATTTTTGTGATTTTGGTCCCGAAAATTCACCGAAGCCATAAAATTGCTTGATGATTCATCTTTTCACGGAATAAACACCAAAAAGCCAATTTTTCATTATTTTTCTACCAATTTGCTCCAATTGTTATTTTCCTTTATTTATAAGCTAAAACCTGAAAACAAGCAAAAACAAAGCATAATACTGCACTAAATAGCTAAAAAGAATAATAAAAACTACCTAAAACACAACCTAAACACAACACTTAACTAGACTCAACAAACTCCCCCAAACTTAACATTTACTCGCCCTCAAGTAAAGATTCATACTAACCTCACAAAAAAAGAAAACTAAAAAAAAAAAAAAAAAAACACAAACAACACAAACTAATGAATCAAGTCAACAACGCCAAATTAGCCTCAATTTCAGAAAATCTCATACAAAAATCCAAAATCCCAATTAGTAAAGACAATCCAGAATTTCAGTTAAACCACACCAGCAACCTGTTTCAATCCGAAAATGCTTATTCAACCATAGCCACAAAAAATTACTCAACAATTGAATCTTATGTATGCATGTCAAAACTTACCATCAGACCATCAAACATTTGATCCAAATGCCTGCATTGTTCACTTCTCTCCACTAATGTAGACAAAATATGCTCAAGAATCACTAGGATGTTAGGTTCATAACAATAGGCTTAGGCAATGGATAGATATATGTCATTTAGGCTCCAAATTACCATAAGCATATGAACTTACAAAATAATTCACCCAAACAATTTCCAAAGAAAACCCCATATAAACCCAAGTAAAGGTTGAGAAAAGCTTATTTCAATTGATCATATATATTTTTTTCGATCTAAACTCCCCCAAACTTGTTTTTGTGAAGGCATAACAAGAGTGTAGCTTGGATTTTCAAATTTCTTTTATTTTGTTTTTTTTTCAATTCTCAACATTTTTACTCTTCATTACAATACACAAAATTACAAAACTAATCACATCCTATTACAATTCATTCCCCATTATTTATCCATATGCTCATAGTAATTTGGTAAAGCAATAAAAACTAACAAAATATCTATTTGGCTCACAATTGGTGTCAAACAACAAAGAAGGTAATTTTAGGCTCAACAAGGGTAACAATGGAAAATTACTTTTGGGTTGGCTTGAAAGGCTCAAACGTTCCAAGAAATTGCCTAAATCACTTTCCTAAGCATATCTCATCTAGGATTTCATCTCAAATGATAAACAAGCAAGTTCTAGATTGATTCATACATCATACAACAAGCCAATTTTTAACAATGCATACTTTCAAATTCAAATTGCAAAGAATTTTTCGATCATGCCTAAACATTCATTTTTTTTCATGGATCGAAACAAGCTACCAATAAAGTCTAACCAAGCACACAGATTCAATTGATAAGAAATTTAAAAAATTTGCATGACATTTTCTTCCATATCATAGGCTAGCATTGATAACTTGATTTACACAAAAACGACACTCTAAATATCCTAGACACAACAACACAGTAAATAAAGACTTACCAAATACAAAACACAACTAAAACACAAAAACAACTAAAACACAAGTAAAAAAAACTACTCGATATATACTAAATGAAAGTAAATCCCCTCCCCCAAACTTAATATGAACATTTTCCACAATGTTCAAAATAAAAGCAAAAGGAAAAGAAACTGACCGGACAAACTCAGACTGCTCACGACGAAGGACCCTTGCCACCGTCTTCCTCAGGTAGCAAAATGTGGTGGCTAATATGGATTGAACTTGGTAATTTATGAGCTGGGCTTGAAGTAGCATCGTGATCATATTTTTTTTAGACGATTTGTCATTACAATTTTAACACTAAATGAAAAAAATTAAAACTAATCCTAAAATAAAATAAAATAAAAATAAATAAATAATTACTCAAAATACTAAAATTTAAAATTTTCATAATCCAAAACTTTAATAAAACTAATAAATAAAATTGCAAATAAAGGATTTGAATGCCTCCAAATGCGCTGTCAATAACGTCATTTAGCCGGATGCTAAATTCATCTTCAAATTAACTCGGATCAAGACCACCCCTTGAATCTTTAAGAGCCAAAGTGTCATATGAGAAAGCCCGTCTTATGATGTTGCAACTTATTGGAGCTTTCCACCGCTTATGTAGCATTTGAGCTTTCCTACTGAAGAACCTTTTTCACACGATTACGCACTGTTCGACTACCATCTTGAGCAATGACCTTTCTCTTTATCACTTCCACCTTACTACCGCCTCCTGTATCACATCCACTCTACAACATGTTGGAATTTCAATTGCAGCCAAAACATTAAATGTTACCTCCACAATTTGCACTCGTAGCTTCAATTCCCCTTTTTGCACATCAATTAGCGCCCTTCCAGTAGCTAAAAATTGTCTCCCAAGAATGATTGGAATATTTTCATCTTCCTCCATATCAAGAATAATAAAGTCTGTATGAAAGATGAATTTGTCCACTTTCACCAATACATCCTCTATAATACCTCTTGGGTGCTTCACTGAACGATCCGCCATTTGTAGGGACACAGTAGTAGGTGAGCTTCTCCCAATTTCAATTTTCCCTAAATCACATAATGCCTAAATCACACTATCCCTAAATCACATAATGCCTTCTCAAAAAGTGCATTCCCTATAGTACAAGGAATGGTAAAACTACTTGGATCTTTAAGCTTGGGAGGTAGTTTCTTTTGCAATATTGCACTACACTCCTCAATAAGCGCAACTGTCTCGTATTCCTCAAACTTCCTTTTTTTCGATAAAATTTCCTTCAAGAATTTAAGGTAAGTTGGCATCTGCTCAAGCTCTTCTGCAAAGGGGATATTGATATGAAGTAATTTAAATACCTCCAAAAACTTTGAAAACTGTTTATCTAGGTTGTTCTTGCGTAGCCTCTGTGGGAAAGGAATTTTTATGTGATGATCTATACTCACTTGTGACTGCTTCTTCTCAAGGTTCTCAGTAACCTTTTCTTCCACCTTTCCTTTTATTTCAGACTCCACTTTCGGTGGAAGACTAGATTTCTCAACTGACTCTTCCAACTCCCTACCACTCCTCAAGGAGATTGCATTACACAACTCTTTAGGATTCACCTTAGCATTACTTGGAAAATTTCCTTGAGGTCTGCTTTGTAACAAATTTTCCAATTGACCCACTTGCATTTCAAGATTTCTGATGGATGACCGAGTTTCAGTCCTAAATTGAGCTTGGGAGTTGGTCAAGGTCAAAAGTTCATCTTGTAACTCATTTGACTTCTCTTCAAGAACTGGTGGCCTAGGTGGTGGTGTTGGAGGTTGAGGCATAATCTGCTGAGATTGAGGTTGGAATTCAGTTTACTGGCCCTTATTATTTCTCTATGAAAAATTAGGGTGATTTCTCCTCCCTGGATTAAATGAATTGGAGAAAGGATTTTTGGCTTGCCTATTAAAATTACTCATCATGTTGACTTGCTCCATAGGGATGGGGTTATTGAACTTTGTTGTCATACACTGCTCAAATTGATGAGGACCACCACAAATTTCACATGCTGGCATCTGAATGGCATTAGCAGACACAATATTTTGTTGCAACTGTTTTGTCAAGGAAGCAACCTGAGCAGTCAAGGCAGTGATGGCATCAAGTTCATGAACTCTGGCAACCTTTCTAACACCGATTGACCTCTCATCGGACCATTGGTGGTTGTTGGTGGCCATGTCTTCTAACAACACATATGCCTCGTTGGCACTTTTACTCATAAATGCCCCTCCAACTACGACATCAATTATGGTGCGAGTAGTACTACATAATCCATTGTAAAATTGTGGACCAACATCCACTTTTCAATGTCGTGATGAGGACACTATCTCAACAGCTCCTTGAACCTCTCCCAAGAGTCATATAAAGATTCCCCCTCAAGCTGGTAAAAATTATTGATCTCCCATATAATTTAGCAACCTTTGATGGAGGAAAGAACTTGGCAAGGAATTTCTGAGCCAAATCCTCCCAAGTAATTATAGAATTGGACTGGAGTTCAACCAAATTTTAGCTCATTCCCAAAGTAAAAATGGGAATAGTCTCAACCTGATTCCATCATCGCTCACCCCATTATACTTGAATGTTGCACATAGCTCCAGAAAATTAGCGAAATGCATGTGAGGGTCTTCTGAAGGTAAGCCACCAAACTGCACGGTTGATTGCTGATAACTCTACAAATTAAAGTTATTTTACCATATTTTATATGCTAATTGTTGCTTAGTTCTTGAGTTTTTAATTAACTTATTAAGTTTTGAAGTAATTTTAAATTTATTAGTCTTATTTTGATTTTATATAATTTTGTGTGTTTTTATAGTTATTTTGTTGTAAAATATTGGAGTTAATTATTTGAATTAATGTTGTTTAGTTTGAGGTAAAAAAAAAATGTTGTTTTAGTGAAACTAAATGTTCAACTAAATTAAGTCTTAATTAATATTTTCAATGAACTAATATGATTTATTTTATAGTTGAAAATATTTGAATTTGATTTAATTTATGTTTTTTTGTTGTTGTTAGGGATTTTAGTGTATTTTTGCTCTTGAAAAGCAAGAAAACTAAAGATTAAGAGTGGCATTTTTTGAATAATGGCATTTTTGAAAGCATCTCAACCTTTCTCCTCACCAGGCCCACTCCAAGGCCCATGCCTCCTCCCAGCGTGACTCCTCCAAGCTTCCTCCTTCAACATATATGACTTCCACCAAGTCACAAATCATTCCACAAGCTACCCTCCTGCCGCCACGTGTCCAATCCATTTCCTCCCAGCCATGATGTCCACGCCTCCCTCCTTCAGCATATATGCCTCCAATGCCATGCATAAATGCCAGCCCCTTCACATGGGCCAGCTCCTTGGGCCTCTTCGGATCACTCAGCCCACAAGGCCCACTCCCATCAATTGTCCCCAGCTCGCCCAGCATGCCCCTTAGCTGCCCAGCCGCCTGTCACTACTGTCCATACACCCCTTGAGCCCATAAATGTGCTCATTGTCCCCTTGTCTAAAATGCCACATTTTTACCCATTTTCTACACACTTTTCACCCCAAAATCATCATCACTCCTACAATTTACCCCTATTTATCATATTATTATTAATTTAATCAATTTACTTAATTTAAATTGATTATTTTAATAATCTCATTTTGGCTATAAATAAGGGTTTTAAAGACCATTTTGGGGTGCTTAATTTTGGTTACCATCTTTTTCTCTCATTTTCTCTCTACCATTCTATCTTCCATTTGGGTTTTTCAAGAGCATTTTGCAAGTATGTATGTCTTTTATTTTGTAATTTCTATTCTAGTTATGTGCTTCTAATCTTTTTCATAAGATTATTAAGATCATGATGAAACAACTTGTAACTAGGTAATATTTATGTGTATGTTGATTTCCCTTGTAATACAACAAAGTCTATGGATTTTTCTTCTTCATATATTTTTTTCATCTTAAATATCTTGTATTTTAGATTGTTAGAACATATTTACACTTTGTTCTTCATTAGTGCATAAACATAATATTCTTTGTGTAAGATGTGTCATTAAATTGTACACATCCATGCTTAGAACAAAAATATTATGTTTTGCCTTATAAATAATGTTCATTGATTTATTTGTTATTTCATTAGATTGATTTACACTAAATGCTTTGAAATTATAATTTTGAAAAGTGAAGAAAAATCCTATCTTTTTATAAGAAATTTGTGCTTAAAATTATAAATATTTTTGGAAAATGATAGTTTAAATTATTTTAACTATCATTAAAACTTGGGAATCAATATACTAATAAATATTATTAAACTTACATTTTGTGGATTCTAGTATCTTAATAATCTTTTCTTTTAACACTTATTGTCAAATCATTATTGGTTTATTTTCATTCTCTTAAATAGCTTTATTTTTCAATCTTTCATTTTATGTTCATAATATTAAAACTCATCAATCTTTGGAACTAGGTTAGAATTTATTACTTTTGATTTAAAATAGTTTTCTTTTTTTTATTTTAGACAACTCCTTTGGGTTCGACCTCGTGCTTACACGAAAACTATTATATAAATACGATTCGTGCGCTTGCGAGTATAATTTTAAACATACCCGTTTTGGGTCCATCAAGTTTTTGGCGCCGTTGCCGGGGAGTTGCAAGAGAAAAGAAACAAAAATTATCTCAAGGTTAGTAAATTCTTCTACTAGTTATTTTAATTTTTGCACTTAAAAAAAAAAAACCTAAAAAAATATATATCTATAAAAAATACTAAAAAAAAAAAGATAAAAAGAAAGTTGGGACGGTTCAACCACCCATAAAAAAATATACTTATATTTCTATATTTATTGTTTTTTTTTGTGACGGCACTTGTGCCTCCTATCTATCCTTTTAAATTTTTATAGTCGATGGCACTTGTGCCTCCTAATTTTGTTGTAATTTTATTTCTTTTATATCTTTGTTAGTTGACGGCACTTGTGCCTCCTAACCTTTGTGTAATTTTCTTTATTTATTTTGTTGTATTTTTATTTTATTTAAATTCCGCAAATTACTAGTTGATGGCAATTTTGCCTCCTAGCTAGTTGATGGCAATTTTTGCCTCCTAGTCCTCTATCTTATGTTTAAGTTGATGGCACTTGTGCCTCCTAGTTTTTACCTTAATTTTGTTATGGTTGATGGCATGCTATGCCTCCCTACTCTTGCCTAAATTTTAATCTTATTTAATTTTTGCCTTATTTTTCTTTGTCTTCTTTAATATTTTAGTGTAATATTGTGAAAAATACTTGAAAAAAAAAAAAGGAGAAACCTAAATCTTGTCCTTTCACCATAAGCAATTTTTGCTTAAAGGAAATTTGAACAAAATTTCCATCCGCCTCTACTAATTAACCTCGGGGAGTTGTTAGTAGTGCGCGAGTAAGTGGAAACAAATAGGCCTGGGGACAAGTAAACCATAAGAATTATATTGTTGTGAAATCTCTAAAAATTCTAAGTATGCTCTGTGGTTGCGGTTTTAACTGATCTTCCACATCAGAAAATTGCTTGTTTGAGATTATCATTGTTGCCTTGTTTGTGAAAATTGTATGCATCATTGGGAACGTAACTCTAAAAAACGATTAGTAAAAAGACGTTTATCTTTGTTTGAAATTGAAAGTGTTAGTAAAAATTTGAGCATCATGGAACCTATTGCTAATATTGTTGATGAAACTGTTGTGCCTGAAAAAACTTTGCTTGAATATTTTGCACCTATTTCATCTAATGCTCCTTCATGCATTGTTTTACCTACTACTTCTGCTACTCATTTTGAGCTTAAACCCGCAATCATTCAATTATTGCCATCTTTTTATGGGTTAGATAGAGAGGATCCTTACATGCATGTCAAAGATTTCTTAGAAATTTGCTCAACATTTAAATTTCAAAATTTTTCTGATGAGTCGGTCAAACTAAGATTGTTCCCTTTTTCATTAAAAGACAAATCAAAAGCCTGGTTAAATTCCCTTCCCACGGGGTCTATAACTACATGGGATCAACTTTATAATAAATTCTTACTGAAATTTTTTCCTATGTCTAAAACTGATAGTCTAAGGAGAGAAATCTCCGAGTTTTTTCAAAAAGATAATGAAGAGTTTTATGAATGTTGGGAAAGATTTAAAGATTTATTATTAAAATGTCCTCATCATGGTTTTGAAAAATGGAGACTTGTAAAATATTTTTATGATGGTTTGACTCCCTCTAATCGTCAAATGATTCAATCTATGCATACTGGAAAATTTTTAAAATTTCAAGGACAAGAGGCGTGGGACGCCCTTGAAGATTTATCTGTCAATTCACAACAATGGAATTATTTTGATCCTAGGTCTAGGTCAACTAATTCACCAAAAAGAGGAGGAAGGTATGAAGTAAAAGAAGAATTAGACTTAAGAACATCCTTAGACAAATTAGCGAGAAAAGTAGAAGCTTTAGCCATAAGCCAAACTATAAACTCTCCAATTCAACCTAGAAAAGATGTTTGTTCTATATGTTCTAGTCCTTGCCATAATGCCCAATCATGTCCTTCCTACCAAGAAGCCTTTTCTGAGGAGGCCAATGCACTTCATACTTATGGGAAACCAAATGATAGCCCATTTTCATCCACCTACAATCCAAATTGGAGAAACCATCCGAACTTTTCATGGAGACAAAACCAACCCCAAATGAATGAAGGGCACCAATACAACACACAAAATCAAGCTCATGCCCCACAAAATCAACCATATCCGCAACAAAGAAAACCTTCCTTAGAAGATACTTTACAACAATTTATGCAATCCACCCAACAAATCCTACAAAATCAATCTCAATCTATTACCAAACTCGAGACACAAGTAGGACAACTCGCCACTGCTTTAGCTGATAGAGAAAAAGGAACATTCCCTAGTAAACCTATCCCTAATCCGAAAGGTCAATATGAGATAGGAAAGTCTAGTCATAATGGAGAAGTCAAATCAATTTCAACTCTTAGGTCTGGAAAGAAAATTGTCAAACCCGATTACATACCCGAGGTTGAAAACGAAAAAGAAAAAGAAAAGAGTCAGCCTTCTAGTTCTAATCTCAATGACTCATCAAACAAAGAAATTCCAATCCATCCTTTCATTCCAAAAGCCCCATTCCCACAAAGATTGCTTCCAATTAAAAAAGGCGGCCAATATAATGACATCTTAGAAGTTTTTAAACAAGTTAGTATCAACATCCCTTTCTTAGATGCCATTAAACAAATTCCTGCCTACTCCAAAATTTTAAAGGATCTTTGTACTGTTAAAAGAAACACTAATGTTCCTAAAAAGGCGTTTTTAACTGAACAAGCTAGTTCCATTATTCAATATAAGAGTCTTGTTAAATATAAAGATCCTGGGTGTCCCATAATTTCATGCATTATTGGTGATCATTTTATTAACAAAGCTTTACTTGATTTGGGTGCTAGTGTGAATTTATTGCCTTATTCTGTTTATAAGCAACTTGGTCTTGGTGAGCTAAAACCTACCTCTATAACTCTTCAATTAGCCGATCGTTCTGTGAAAATTCCTAGAGGCATTATAGAGGATGTTTTGATAAAAGTTGATAAATTTTATTTTCCTGTTGACTTCATTGTTCTTGATACTCAACCTGTGGAAAATATGCATGCTCAAATTCCTATCATTTTAGGTAGACCATTCTTAGCTACATCTAATGCAATCATAAATTGTCGTAATGGTGTTTTGAAATTATCTTTTGGAAATATGACTGTTGAATTGAATGTATTTAATGTGGTTAAATATGTTGAGTGTGAAGAAGTGCATGAAGTTAACATGATAGATGGTATTTGTGAAGATGATGGAAATGACTTACTTGATTTTTGTGAAAAATACTTTGGTATGAACTTGCATATTGATGACTTTAATGATGATGTGAATGCTTTGCTAGAGTCTATACCCTTAAATGAAACCAAAGTTGAACCTTTTTCACCCTTAGGTCATGTTCAATCAATTTCTGAGTCTCCAAAGTTAGACCTTAAACTTTTACCAGAAAATTTAAAATATGCTTTTATAGGAGAATCTGAAACTTTACCTATTATCATAGCATCCGCTTTAGATAAAGAACAAGAAGATAAGTTGTTAGATGTCCTTAGAAAACATAAAGAAGCCATAGGTTGGACCATTGAAGACATTAAAGGAATTAGCCCATCCATATGTATGCATAGAATCCATCTAGAAGAGAATGCTAAAACCTCTCGGGAATGTCAAAGAAGGCTAAATCCAAATATGAAAGAAGTAGTTAGAGAAGAGGTCATAAAATTGTTAGACGTAGGTATCATTTACCCTATTTCTGATAGTCAATGGGTTAGTCCAGTTCAAGTTGTGCCTAAGAAGTCTGGGATCACAGTTGTTGAAAATGAGAAAAATGAATTAATCCCTACTAGAGTACAAACGGGGTGGAGAGTGTGCATAGATTATAGAAAGCTGAATAACGTTACTAGAAAAGACCATTTTCCATTACCTTTTATTGATCAAATGCTTGAACGATTAGCTGGCCATGCATATTATTGCTTTCTTGATGGGTATTCGGGATATAACCAAATCCCCATTGCCCCAGAAGATCAAGAAAAGACTACATTTACATGCCCTTTTGGGACTTTTGCCTATCGTCGCATGCCTTTTGGATTATGCAACGCACCTGCGACTTTTCAAAGGTGTATGATTTCGATTTTTTCTGACATGGTTGAAAGATTTCTTGAAGTATTTATGGATGATTTTTCTGTGTTTGGTTCCTCTTTTGATGAATGTTTGCACCATCTTTCACTTGTTTTAATTCGTTGCAAAGAGAAAAACCTTGTGCTTAACTGGGAAAAATGTCATTTTATGGTTAAAAAAGGAATTGTTTTAGGTCATGTAATCTCATCTGATGGAATAGAAGTTGATAAAGCTAAAGTTGACCTTATTTCAAAACTTCCCCCACCTAAAACTGTGAGAGAAATTAGATCATTCTTAGGCCATGCCGGTTTTTATAGAAGATTTATAAAAGACTTTAGCAAAATTTCTCGGCCTTTATGCCATTTACTTGGAAAAGAAAATGCTTTTGTCTTTGATAATAATTGCCATGTTGCCTTTGAAAAATTAAAAAATTTGTTGACTACTGCACCCATTATTCGACCTCCTGATTGGAAAATACCTTTTGAAATAATGTGTGATGCTTCTGATTATGCTATAGGTGCTGTTTTAGGACAAAGACTTGAAAAAATACCTCATGTAATTTACTATGCTAGCAAAACTTTAAATGATGGTCAATTAAATTACTCCACAACCGAAAAAGAATTGCTTGCTGTTGTTTTTGCATTGGAGAAATTTAGATCTTATTTGTTAGGGTCTAAAATTATTGTCTATTCTGATCATGCTGCATTAAAATATCTCTTGTCGAAAAAAGATGCTAAGTCTCGTTTGATCCGTTGGATCCTGCTTTTACAAGAATTCGACTTAGAAATACGTGATAAAAAGGGATCTGAAAATGTTGTTGCTGATCATTTATCTAGACTAGTTGTTGAAACTTTACATGATTCTACTCCTATCACTGAAACTTTTCCTGATGAACAATTGATGCATGTTTCTTCCTTGCCTTGGTATGCTGATATTGTTAATTATTTGGTCACTAAAGAAATACCATCTCATTGGTCTAAGCATGATAAATCTAAATTTTATTCTGAGGTGAAAAACTTTATTTGGGATGATCCTTACTTGTTTAAATACTGCCTTGATCAAATAATTAGAAGATGCATTCCAAACTGTGATCAATCTAAAATCATATCTTTTTGTCATGATCATGCATGTGGAGGACATTTTAGTAGTAAGAAAACAGCTGCTAAAGTTTTACAATGTGGTTTTTATTGGCCTACTATCTTTCATGATACATATGTTTATTGTAAAGCTTGTGAACGTTGCCAAAAGTTAGGAAGTTTAACTAAAAGAAATATGATGCCTTTAAATCCTATTCTTATTATTGACATATTTGATGTTTGGGGCATTGATTTTATGGGACCATTTCCTAACTCTTTTGGTAATCTTTATATACTTGTTGGAGTTGATTATGTGTCTAAATGGGTTGAAGCTATTGCATGCCACACTAATGACCACAAAGTTGTGCTTCGGTTTTTAAAAGAAAATATATTTTCCCGTTTTGGTTCACCACGTGCTATAATTAGTGATAACGGTACACACTTTTGTAATAAGCCATTTGAACATTTGATGAAACAATATGGCATTACACATAAAGTCTCAACACCATATCACCCACAAACTAGTGGTCAAGTTGAAGTGTCTAATAGGGAAGTTAAGCACATTTTAGAAAAAACTGTGAATCCAACTAGGAAAGATTGGTCCTTAAGACTCACTGATGCATTATGGGCGTATCGTACCGCGTACAAAACGCCCATTGGCATGTCACCCTACAGACTTGTGTATGGGAAGGCGTGCCATTTACCTGTTGAGTTAGAACATAGAGCCTTTTGGGCAATTAAGCAGTTAAACTTTTCTTTAGACAAGGCAGGTGAGAAACGAAAACTTCAACTCAATGAACTAGACGAAATTAGGAATGATGCATATGACTATTCAAAAAAATATAAGGATCGCATGAAATTTTACCATGATAAAAATATTTTGAGAAAAGATTTTTATCTAGGTCAGAAAGTCCTTTTATACAACTCTCGTTTGCATTTATTCCCGGGAAAGTTACGCTCTAGGTGGTCCGGTCCTTACATTGTTCGTATTGTTTTTCCACATGGAGCTATTGAAATTGAAAATCCTAAAAATGGTGATATATTTAAAGTTAATGGACAAAAATTAAAACCATTTTTAGAATTAAAAACTGATGAAGTGGATGAGATACTCCTTGAGGACCCTGTTTACCATGCTCTTTGAGTCCTATTTGATCTTGACAACTTGTGTTTTATTTGTATTATTGTTTTATGTGTGATTTAATTTTTGTTCGTTGTATCTTGTTCTCTCTTCGCAATGCACAATATCGAGGTACGACCATTCTAAACTTTACACTCTTCTCAATTTAATTTATATTTCTATTTTGACACATTGAGGACAATGCTTAAATTAAGTTTGGGGGTATCAAGTTTTATTGTGTTTGTTTTGTGTTATTTATGTTTGCTTTGTATTAATTTTAATGTTTTATGTTTTATCTAAGTTAGTCATGTTTGTTTGAAAAAAAAAAAAATTTATTTATATGTTGTTGTTTTGTAATTTTTTTTTTAATTTGTTCATTTTCATATAAAATTTCAAAAAAAAAAAAAAAAAATTATATATTTAAAAAAAAAAAAAAAAAAAATTTGGTGATATTTTTAATTTTCAATGATAAAAATCCTGATTGAGTTTGAATTTAATTCTCTTAAAAATATGAATAATTTTTAAGCTTTGTTTTTAATTATAGGGTCAATTTTGCTTGTAACAAAAATTACATTTTTCATAACAAAAACATTCTTATTTCCTATAAGTTTAAGTGAAAAATAATTTTAATGAAAACCTATTTTCTAAAAGCAAAATTGACAATTTAATTAATTACATAAGCTTAAATTTTATTCATAATAATTTCTGAGATTTATTTTCATTGTGCAATTTTTGAGAAAATCATTTTTATATCACCAATAAAATATATATATATATATATAGATATGTGTATTTTAATTTTTCTTTTGCTTGAGGACTAGCAAAACTTTAAGTTTGGGGGTGTGATAACTCTACAAATTAGAGTTATTTTACCATATTTTATATGTTAATTGTTGCTTAGTTCTTGAGTTTTTAATTAACTTATTAAGTTTTTAAGTAATTTTAAATTTATTAGTCTTATTTTGATTTTATACAATTTTGTGTGTTTTTATAGTTATTTTGTTGTAAAATATTGGAGTTAATTATTTGAATTAATGTTGTTTAGTTTGAGGTAAAAAAAAAATGTTGTTTTAGTGAAACTAAATGTTCAACTAAATTAAGTCTTAATTAATATTTTCAATGAACTAATATGATTTATTTTATAGTTGAAAATATTTGAATTTGATTTAATTTATGTTTTTTTGTTGTTGTTAGGGATTTTAGTGTATTTTTGCTCTTGAAAAGCAAGAAAACTAAAGATTAAGAGTGGCATTTTTTGAATAATGGCATTTTTGAAAGCATCTCAACCTTTCTCCTCACCAGGCCCACTCCAAGGCCCATGCCTCCTCCCAGCGTGACTCCTCCAAGCTTCCTCCTTCAACATATATGACTTCCACCAAGTCACAAATCATTCCACAAGCTACCCTCCTGCCGCCACGTGTCCAATCCATTTCCTCCCAGCCATGATGTCCACGCCTCCCTCCTTCAGCATATATGCCTCCAATGCCATGCATAAATGCCAGCCCCTTCACATGGGCCAGCTCCTTGGGCCTCTTCGGACAACTCAGCCCACAAGGCCCACTCCCATCAATTGTCCCCAGCTCGCCCAGCATGCCCCTTAGCTGCCCAGCCGCCTGTCACTACTGTCCATACACCCCTTGAGCCCATAAATGTGCTCATTGTCCCCTTGTCTAAAATGCCACATTTTTACCCATTTTCTACACACTTTTCACCCCAAAATCATCATCACTCCTACAATTTACCCCTATTTACCATATTTTTATTAATTTAATCAATTTACTTAATTTAAATTGATTATTTTAATAATCTCATTTTGGCTATAAATAAGGGTTTTAAAGACCATTTTGGGGTGCTTAATTTTGGTTACCATCTTTTTCTCTCATTTTCTCTCTACCATTCTATCTTCCATTTGGGTTTTTCAAGAGCATTTTGCAAGTATGTATGTCTTTTATTTTGTAATTTCTATTCTAGTTATGTGCTTCTAATCTTTTTCATAAGATTATTAAGATCATGATGAAGCAACTTGTAACTAGGTAATATTTATGTGTATGTTGATTTCCCTTGTAATACAACAAAGTCTATGGATTTTTCTTCTTCATATATTTTTTTCATCTTAAATATCTTGTATTTTAGATTGTTAGAACATATTTACACTTTGTTCTTCATTAGTGCATAAACATAATATTCTTTGTGTAAGATGTGTCATTAAATTGTACACATCCATGCTTAGAACAAAAATATTATGTTTTGCCTTATAAATAATGTTCATTGATTTATTTGTTATTTCATTAGATTGATTTACACTAAATGCTTTGAAATTATAATTTTGAAAAGTGAAGAAAAATCCTATCTTTTTATAAGAAATTTGTGCTTAAAATTATAAATATTTTTGGAAAATGATAGTTTAAATTATTTTAACTATCATTAAAACTTGGGAATCAATATACTAATAAATATTATTAAACTTACATTTTGTGGATTCTAGTATCTTAATAATCTTTTCTTTTAACACTTATTGTCAAATCATTATTGGTTTATTTTCATTCTCTTAAATAGCTTTATTTTTCAATCTTTCATTTTATGTTCATAATATTAAAACTCATCAATCTTTGGAACTAGGTTAGAATTTATTACTTTTGATTTAAAATAGTTTTCTTTTTTTTATTTTAGACAACTCCTTTGGGTTCGACCTCGTGCTTACACGAAAACTATTCTATAAATACGATTCGTGCGCTTGCGAGTATAATTTTAAACATACCCGTTTTGGGTCCATCAATTGCACCATTTGTGAAATCTCCGGCTTAATATCAAAGTTATTAGCCTCCACAGCCGGTGGTCTTATACATGTTTGCACTCCCGTAACAGTTGGAAGTACATAATACCGTAAGCTTCTCACAGCGAGATTCTGAACTTGTCCTGGCACCATTTCTGGCACCCCTCCATTTAAACCATCATTGTTTTGAGGATTTTCCATAACCACAGTTGGACCAGAAGCTCTCTTGTTTCTACGATTCTGCCTGCACACTTTCTCAATCTCAGGATTAATAGGAACAAGGCTATCTGCTTCTCTTCTACTATGCATATAACAAAACTACCTTAAAAAAATGGTCAAGAATTCACGCAAAATAAGTTAGAAATTGTTCAAAGAACAACCAAATTAGAAATAGAATTAATTATATTGATATTGATAATTTTCAGTCCTCGACAGCGGCGCCAAAAACTTGTTGCGAAATTAAAAATCTATGCAAGTGCACACAGTCGCAATTTGTAATAAATCTTGGTAAGACTAAGTATCGTCCCACAAAGACTGAATTATCAATTACCGATCAATTAATTTTTTTGTTTCTATTTGGTTAACAATATTTTTGGTTGTAAAAGTAAAGAACAAGAACATAAACTATTGTAAATTTCAAGAATAAAGAAAGATAAAGAAACATAAGAAATAAGTTCAAGATTACACAATTAGGGGTTTTAATCTCATCAACTATCCCTCCTATCAAGCTAGCAATTTGTCAAAAGCAATTTATAATCAAGTTACAAATTACAAACCTCGACCTAGATGGGAATTTTCTACATTTCTATGATAAATTCATCAACTAGGAAGCATTAACATTCACAATTTTAATATGCCACATAAACAATCACGATACTCTCGTTCTATGATTAAGCTTATGTCTCACCTATCAAAGCATATTTAAATCTCACTTTTCAGATTTTGATTCAAAAACATGTAGATTATGATACTAGATGGCCAATCAAATATCAAACAATAAGCATAGATAGGCAAGAGATTCACAAATTAAAGAAGAAAATCAACTTTGCAATAGATCATAATAGGAGTTCAAGTGACTCAATTAAAATCCCTAATAACAAATTTAATTCATAATCATCATTCTAAACATAAACAACAATGGAAAATAACATAGAATTCAAAGGTAAAAGAAAAAGAATTGTAGAGAGTGAATGGAGATGCTCCACGATGTGTTTTCTCCTTCAAAGTTCGTCCTCCCCTTCTCTCTCTTTCTCTAATATTGAACTTAGGTTTAAAATATAATTTTTTTCTTTAGAAGCAATGCGGGCCACGACCCAACATTTCAAGCACCGCGGCCTGTGTCAATTTAGGCTTTGCGTAGGCTTTAAGCGTGCCGCGACCCGTGTAAATTTTATGGGCAAACAAAGTTAGGCGCGCCGCAGCCCTCTGTTCCTGTGCCACGTCCCATTGTGTATCCTCGAAAAATAGGCTTTCTACCTTGGATCGGGCTATGGCTCAGCATCATAGCGTCACATCCCTTAACAATTTCTTCAATTTTTGTGATTTTGGTCCCGAAAATTCACCAAACCCATAAAATTTCTTGAGGATTCATCTTTTCATGGAATAAACATCAAAAAGATAATTTTTCATCATTTTTCTGCCAATTTTCTCCAATTGTTCTTTTCCTTTATTTATAAGCTAAAATCTAAAAATAAGCAAACACAATGCATAATACTACACTAAACATCTAAAAGAAGTAATAAAAACTAGCTAAAACACAACCTAAACACAACACAACACAAAACTAGACTCAACAATCACCATTATGAAAAATCGTTAAGTGTTTTTCACCATTTTGTGAAAATTCACTTAACCTTATATTTAACCAATTATAACAATTTCCACATGCTTGGTTCGATCATGGAACAAAGGATTTTGTCAAAGATGTGTAGCATGCCTTGGATCCATATTCCTTCCTTAATGGCTTCTCTGTATTCGATCTCAGTAGTTGAGAGTGCAACCACAAATTGTAGCTTAGACTTTCAACTAACACAATTTCCATCTACAAGAAAATAATATGTAATAGTAGATTTTTGAGTGTCTCGATCTCCTGAATAATCTGAATCTACTAAACCATTTATTTCCTTATGATTATGATGCCTTCTATGAGTTAGTCCATACTCAGATGTGTGAATAAGGTATCTAACTAATCACTTCATAGCTTTCTAGCGTTCTTTTCTCAGGTTTGACATGTATCTACCTAAAGCAGTTATAGAATGTGCTAAGTCAAGTCCGATACACATCGTCAGGTACATTATAGTGCCTACTACATTAGAGTAAGGTACTTTGAACATATACTCCCTTTCATCATTAGTTTTGGGATAGTCTTCATTCGTAAGTTGGAATTGACTTTTTATAGATTGTTTGGTACCATTAGGACCTTTCATACAAAATATTTCTATAAATTTTAAATATAGGACTTTTTGCATGTGAAAATTAAATTTCTCTTTCTTATTTTGTGATATTTCCATTCCTATTATCCTTGTAGCTTGGCCCAAGTCTTTCATATCAAATTCAGCCTTCACTAAGTCTTTAAGTTTATTGAGTTTACTTCTTTGTTCACTGACTAAGAGCATGTCATAAACGTACAAGAGTAAGTACTAAATATCCTTTAGTTTATTTCCTTTTGAAATATAAGCAAAGATCGTAAAAACATCTTTGAAAACCATGTTTGACAATGAAACCATCAAACATTTTTTACTACTATCACGGTGACTACTTTAATCCATATAATGCCCTTTTAAGTAGATGCGCCTTATGTTGGCCTTTCAACATTTCAAACCTAGTTTGTTACTCAATAAAAATTAATTTTTTTTCCAAATATTCATGAAGAAATGCAGTCTTGACATCCATTTGGTCTAGTTATATATTGAATTGAGCTACTAAGGAGAACATAATTCTTATTGTTTTGTATTTAACAACTAATGAGAAGATTTATATGAAATCTATACCCTCTTTCTGTGTAAAACCTTTTGCCACAAGTATGAATTTAACCTCATAGGTTCTTTATCATTCCAACCTTCTTTGAGCTTGTACAGGCACCTACATGCCACACCATTTTTGTTCTTTGGTCTATCAACGAGAGTCAAAGTCCCATTTTATACAGAGACTTCATTTCTCCTTTCATTGCAACTATCCATTGTTTTGAATTCAATATAGTCATAACTTTCTCATAAGTACTTGGTTATGTTTTTCCAAGGTTCACTCATGTCGTAAATGCATATGTTATCATCTCATTCAGGTAGTTAGAGAAAGTTTATGAATTGGTTTCATAGCTTTTCGTGGTCTGTCTCTTGAAAGTTGATAAGTATTGATAGTTGCTGGTTGTATTACTGGGACAGGATTAGATTGACTTGTTTGTCAATCAACTTGATTTTGAGTCTGATTTGTGAGCTGGTCATTACCTCAATTCACTCTAAGTGATTAAATTCTACATGCAGCCTATAAACCTAAATATGGAATGAAATCACTTGGCAACTTCTTATAAAGAACACTAGGAAATATAAATACGAGTATGTATTTTCATTATCATTAACCATGAAGAAAATAAATAAATTACAAAGGAATCAGGAAACTAAGCCAAAAATAGAAAGTACTTCTAATCTTAGAAAAAATAATGTGTTGAGCTATACCAAGAAAGGTGTGTGAGGAACTACTTTGACACCAATAAAGTAGGCCTAAGGACCAAGATCCTTTAGCGAAAACTGATGGGCAAGTCGGGCAACGAAAGTTTGATCTGCTATGGAATCATTCCCCGTGATAATAATGTCATCAACATAAACAAGTAGATAAAGTATTACTATGTTTTTGTTGAATATAAAGAGGGAGGAATTCGCAACAGAGTTGATAAAGCGTGATGAGAGAAGAAGTTGCCTAATTTCATTGTAAAATTACCGGGGTGCTTACTTGAGGCCATAGACGACCTTTTACAACTTGCTGACATACCATGGAAGGTCGGTGTCAAAAAATCCTTAAGGTTGGGTCATGTAGACATTTTAGAGACCAGCCATGGATGAATGCAATGGAAAGCACAAGATGAACAGTGGTGGGTTTGACTACATCACTAAAGGTCTCATGATAGTCTACGTCGAGGCATTGATGAAAACCCTTTGCAACCAAACGACCATTATACATGTCAACAGAGCCATTAGGTAAGCTCATCAAGCGAGATAGGTGTGTCGCAATCTTCAATGACATCAACAATATCCTTGTAGTCATCACCAAGGCAATCAAGAACCTTTTCTATCAAATTCTCATTCTCCATTGGTTTTCCAAGTGAGGCAAGTTCATCAGAGCGACACTTGATGAACTGCATATATTTGGAGATTAATTGAAAACCTTTCATCGAGCATTTGATTTGATCCTTGATTTTTTTGATGTGTCCATGGGTCGGACGAGCATATGTGTTGGAAAATGTACGCCATGCGTCGCGGGAGGTGGTGTCACGTTGATAAGCGGAATCAAGGAAGATGAGAGCGAACTGACAAGAGTACTAAACAATAGTTAGTCTTGTTGAACCCATGGTAGATAATATGGATTAGATGTGTCAGTATTGGAGATAGAACATAGATGAGAACAATCAATGAATTTGTACAAGTCATACCTGACAAGGATGGCTTCCATTTATAGTTTCCAAGCCATGTAGCTTGCGAAAGTAAGTTTACAAATATTGAAGGTGAGTGAGATAGCTGAATGGAAGTTGGAAGAGTGAAGATATGAGTGTCAGCAACACTAACTCATTTTCTCTCAATCATTGTAATTTTTCTTCCTTTGTCTCAATGTCAAACCGTAGTACAAAAGGAATGACAAGTAAGAATATACAAACATATTTGACTCTAACTAAATTAATTGCAAGAAGAGCAAATGTATTGCTGGCCAATGTTAAGTGTACATGTCATGTTTATATGATAACCAATAATTTAACATGATTTAATCCAAATTTGTACCAAATTAGAAGATAGAGACAAATTGGATTGAATTATATTAACATAAATCTTATTGTTTTTCCTATGGAATGTTTGATTTCAACCCTAAAAAATATCCAAACACCCATGCATGCATAATGAGCCAATGAATAAGCATTATTACAGTCCCAATATATAATTTAAACATATCAAACAAATTAAACAAGGCTTATTTAACAAAATTTTAGAATAAAAACTCATGGGAGGTGACCATATACCTCTTGATGACCTTGGTCGTGATCTTGGTGACTTCTAGCACTTCAAACCTTTGCTTAGCCTTTTCTCTATATTTATGTACTCCCCACAAGACCACAAGTCAGTTTACACAAACGTGCAAACTTATCTAAGAGCATAAAACTAACCAAACCTCAACTTTGACAAGATAGAGTTTAGTTTATTACCTTTGATAGTCTAGCATTTTCTTTAACTCCAACCAAACTCAAGTTACCTAGTTGTGTAGAAGAAGATGAGAGAAGAAGTATTTAGATGATAGTTTTTGAAGAAAATTTCAGAGAGTGAACTATAGAGTGCTCAACCAACTAGAGAGAAAGAAGATGATTTAAGAGAAGAAATATTTCAGGGAGAAAGTGTTTGTTAGAAATTAATACTTTTTGACTTGTTAACTATTTATAGGTGGTAAAAATAGACCCCAAAAGACCTTTATACCCCTTTAGCTGTCGCCCCTTTTAAGCCTAAACACCATTTGATTATTTTCCTATTTAATCTAACTTAAGCTAATTAATCTTAGTCTAATGGTAATTTTCCCCAAAAAGTCACTATTGTGATCATTTTTTTCTTATTTTCCTTAATTGAACCTAGGGTAATTAAATTAAATAAACCTTGATATTTAATTTAAGTGGTCACACTCCAATATTTGTAGCTCAAAATAATTTAATTAGCTAAAATCCAATTTTTGGCTAAAATGTGCATTTTTCACAAAAAATGCATTTCTAGAGATCTTTCTCACAAAAAACAAACTTTTTGGCCTTAGTATAAATTAATCCAATAATTCAATGCCTAATATTATTTTTTCATAATTATGCTTCTCAAATAACAATTATCTAAGAATTTACCCGGTTAAGGTTTTCATTTCGGTTTGGGACTGAAATGCTAAATTTATCAACAAACCATACATTACACACTTTGGCTAAAATTTGCAACATGAACCTTGCACTTGAAGCATATATTATTATTCATAAAAATAACCACATACATCTCACCACTCCATTCCTAATTGCTAGTAGGTGCTCGAAACGAGAGGCGTTACAATAAATGCATATGCTATCATCTCATCCAGGTAGTTAGAGAAAGTTTATGAGCTGGTTTCATGGATTTTCGTGGTCTGTCTCTTGAAAGTTGATAAGTATCGATAGTTTCTGGTTGTATTTCTAGGACAAGATCAGATTGACTAGTTCGTCTATCAACTTGAGTTTGAGTATGATTTTTGAGGTGGTCATTACCTCAATTCACTCTAAGTGATTTAATTCTATATGAAACCCATAACCTAAATATGGAATGAAATCACTTGGAAACTTTTAAGATAGAACACTAGGAAATATAAATAAGAGTATAGAATTGAGGAAATAATAGTATGTATTTTCATTAACCATAAAGAGAATAAATAAATTACAAAAGAATTGGGAAGCTAAGCCAAAATAGAAAGTACTTATAATCTTAGGAAATACAATGTGTCATTGATCCGTGCATCTGCTAACTGATCCGTGGAAGAGATGTGTCACTCAAAGAGTGCCATTCTCAACCTATTCAAGAATTAAATGCTAGTCAAGAGCAACATGCCTCATGCAAGAATGAAACACTGGATTGTAACATATGTTGGTGGCACCCGCGTTGTCACTGTATATAACCGGTTTCTGAGTGTAAGAGAAATCAAACTCACTACGAAGAGACGTTATCCATCACAGTTCTACAGCGATAGAAGCAACCGAACGATACTCAGCTTTAGTCGAAGATCAAGTAGTTGTACGTTGTTTCTTGGAACTCCAAGAAATAGGATTCCGCTCAATATATACAATGTATGCGCCAGTGGAAGTGAAATCATCTATGTTGCCAACCTAATCAACAACGAAGAAATCATGGATATTAAGGAATGAACGACAGTGGAGAAGAATTCCTTGCTCAATGGTTCCACAAAGATCCATTTGGCAGCATTCTTGTGGTCACTAGTGGGACGATGCATGAACTAAGAGAGATTTTTGACCACATAGGAAATGTCTGGATGGGCTAGTAAAAGATATTGGAGACTAC
The DNA here is from genome assembly GCF_963169125.1 of Humulus lupulus. Taxonomy (NCBI): domain Eukaryota; kingdom Viridiplantae; phylum Streptophyta; class Magnoliopsida; order Rosales; family Cannabaceae; genus Humulus; species Humulus lupulus. The sequence continues at coordinate 142,629,792 of NC_084802.1, read as the reverse complement.
CCACAATTGTGCGAAAATCTATGGGATCGTATAAGGCAGTGCCCGAGTAGAGAGTGAGAGTAGGTGTCGTGGCAACTAGGCGAACATCAATTATCTTGGAATGCACCAGAAGATTAGCGATATACCTTTGTTGTGACAAGATGACACCTTTTGTGTGAGGAACTACATCGACACCAAGAAAGTAGGTCAAAGGACCAAGATCTTTTAGGGTGTGTTTGGAAAGCCACCCTGTAATTAGAATTGGGTGTAATTCAGAGTAATTACTCAATTTAGTGTATTTTTCTAACCATATAATTACATAGTAACTATGTAATTAGAGGTAATTGAGGAGTCCCAATTACACTCTCCAATTCTCATAGCCCCCCATGAGAATTGGGTGTAATTACTTATTACTATTAAATTTAAATAGTATTTGCTGTTGATAGTGAAAACTCGTCAACGATGTTAGGTCGAAAAACTCAAACCTTACTAAGAAAATAACTTTGAAAGAACTTAGAATGGACTTGACGAAAAATACGTGCAGAACAACAATGGAGTAAAAGCTCGTATATTGCCTAATCGTTTGAGTATACATGAATTCTCCAACCCTCCTTCCTTGGTGAAGTGAGGTTCTATTTATAGGTGAGCTCTAATGGCTCTTAATACATAGTGGACCCAAGGAGACAAAAAAGGCATTCTGACCTACTGCAGATGGTTATGATGCAAATGGTAGTGGTGTAGGAAAGGTGGTGAACTGGTCGAACCTATGTCAAGGGTGTGGTAGTGGTGGTTCCACGATGTACAATCCTTGTACTGTCGCTACTTGCCTTGCGTGGGCATGTGGTTCGTACTCTGTTGCTTTCTAGGAATGCACGTACCTGACTTGTTGTACTCCGTACTCAGGTTTGTACCTTCTATGTACCTGATCAAAGGTAACTTGGACATACTTTTGGCCTCCTACATACTAGCTTGGTTACCATTACTCTAGGCTTGAGTATGGCTCCATTAAACTACCTTGATGGCTATCAAGCAATTGTCTTGTGAATTATGATGTTCTCGACTATGTGTCTTGTAAGAGACTGTTAGGAAAAATTATACTGGATCTTTATTTATTTTCATGTAGATCTAATATTAAACAAGTTAATATGATACAACCTAGAACATGTTTCTAAAATTGAATTCAAAGAGAAATAATGATAAGAATACTTACATTATATGCAGCGGAATGAATGAGTTCTTCCTTTAGTTTCTCTAACCCTTGTATCCTTTCTGTCGCAGAGTATTACCAAGAAACTGAATCGTTCTTCAATTTTCTTCACAGCCATCCAACGTATCCTTAGAATCACCTAGACTAGGGTGGGAAATTCTCAACACATGAGATAGATACAGAGAGAAAAAGAGAAACGAATAATGAGGCTTAGAAAATGACTTATGTTTATAGAGAGAATCTAAAAACTATCAGAAAATCAGTGATTAAACTTATGTTTCAACTTGTGTTTTCAACTCTCTCTTAACATTCCTTTTATAGACTCAATTATGTCATTTATTTAATTAAAAAAACAATAAAATAATAGCCAATAATCAGCCCTATGTCGAAATTATCATGGGCTTTAGGCTCGTGAAATTTCCCATGTGATTATAAGCCCATTGGACTTAAAAACAAGGCATGTATTATTTTCTATTGATTTAATTATTTAAATCCTTAATCAAATTAATTATTTATAATTTGAACCTTGATTTAAACTTATTTATCAATTTAGATACCAAATTATCTTAATTAATAAATCTGCCTTAATTTCTCTTTTCTTCTCTAAATTACATAACTCTTTGAAACTATCCAAAATTGACCTGGTCAACTTTGATAATTCTAATTGATAATTAAATCATTTAATTGAGACTATCTAGATGATGTTATCCAATGTATAGTGGGGACCATGGGCCTATGAAATCAAGCTCCAATAAGTTATCATAAATCTAACAAATAAATTTACTAACTTATTAATTCATCGTGACTCCACTAAAGACTCGTAATTGCACTCTTGAATTCACAGAATGCTCTATAACAAATATATATACACGATTAATTATCCATTGTTACAACCATAGTTGTCACTCAATCCTCTATAGATGGTCTACAATGAGTTGGGACTAAAATACCGTTTTACCCCTCATTATATTTTATCCTTAAAACACTTAGTTCCTTGTAAATGATATTTCTGTAAACTAATATTAATTACTGAAATGAGATCTCTATCATATAACTCCTTGAACCAAACTAAAAGGAAACCATTGTTTCACTTCTTCATCAGAAGCTATATTTGTTCATATCTATGATTAACACTCCCACTCAATTATACTACCGAGTTCCCAAGATGTAAGTATGGGCTAGTTCGTAGGGTAAGCTGGTAACAAACAAGTCAAAGAACTCAAATAATACAATCTATTAGAATACTAACCACTCAGAACAGAGATTGAATTGACCTATGGTCAACTATATGATATGACTAAAATAGATAATAACTGTATGTTTACTTATCCTATCAACAGTCAATATCGGTCCACTCCGATGTAACAAATACATTCGATCTTATCTACTTTGCTAATGTTATGGAAATAACATAACATTGTGATGTGTAAGTAGAACATATCGTAGATTGGAAAGTCAGTTAAATCATGTGCACTGACTAATCTTATGACTAACTTATTTTGAACATATAATCATATTTATATGCCACTGTGATTACGTCACTATAAATACGATTAGCTATAGGCTCGGGATTTAATAGAAGTTTATATTAAATAAATAATCAGTTAAATAACACTGTGATGTGTAAGTAGAACATATCGTAGATTGGAAAGTCTGTTAAATCATGTGCACTGACTAATCTTAGGACTAACTTATTTTGAACATATAATCATATTTATATTCCACTGTGATTACGTCACTGTAAATACGATTAGCTATAGGCTCGGGATTTAATAGAAGTTTATATTAAACAAATAATCATGAAGATAAAACATGTGAGGAAAGTGATTGACCAAGTCAAAAAATGATTTCTTTTCTTTTATTGATAATAAATGAGATTACAAAGAAATTTGGTTTTAATTAGGGCATAAAACCCCAACATAGACGACCTTGATTGAGTTACATATGGGAGGCGCGCTCTGTTAGTGACACCTACCTTCGAGAGTAAGGCAGGGCCTTGTTAGTGAAGCGTATATGTCCAAAGGGAACGAAGCTGCACGACACGAGATGAGGCCTCTTGAGATGGGTCCCATGAGATTAAAGGCACGGTCTCGCACGCTGCCTCGCATTGAAGCATTGTGGATGAAAGAGGCCAGAGCCTCATGGGGAGATTCTACACGACACGAGACGAGGCCTCGCAAAATGCAAGGTGGGGTCTCGCACAGGTTTGCACAACAAAGCATCGAGGCTTTAAGAGGAAAGGCACCACGACATGAGACGAGGCCTTGCGAGATGGGTCTCACGAGGCAGGGTCTCGCCAGGAACCTCATGACAAAGCGTCAAGGCTATAGGAGGCGAGGAAGCACGGTGCAAGACGAGGCCTCGCGAGATGGGTCTCTTGAGACACGAGGCAGGGTCTTGCCCAGAACATCCTGACGAAGTGTCAAGGCTGCAGAAGGCGAGGACCTTGCGGGGTAAGGCTACATAGCTTGAGACGAGGCCTCACGAGATGGGTCTCGTGAGACGCGAGGTGGGGCCTCGCCAAGAAACTCACGACGAAGGATCAAGACTGCAGGAGGCGAGGCAGTACGACGTGAGATGAGGCCTCAAGAGATGGGTCTCGCAAGACGCGAGGTAGGGTCTCGCCCGAAACATTGCAACGAAACATTAAGGCTGCAGGAGGCGAGGACCTCGCGGGGAGAGGCTACACAATGTGAGACGAGGCCTCTCAAGGGGATTTGGTGAGGCTACTTGAGGCGAGGATCTCACTTTTTATTCTTGTGAGGTACTGGTGAAGAGAAGGCCTCCTCGGGTGGATGTCAAATTTTTGGCATCCACACTTGCCCCCCAATCTATGAGACGGTCTTCAGGCTCTATGGTATACTTCACGATATGATGCCACTTTGTGTCTCACATAAGTGGGCTATGATTAAATGAAGTAATTTGATGTGTCTTGTTGTTGGCATCTACCCTGAAGGCCAATGCAGTGCCTCATCAATGAGATGCTTGTTATAGTCATGAAATGGCCTTGCAAGTGGCATGGGTGACGCAAAGCGAGAGCGCCTCGCAGAGACACGAATGCTGGGCGTGAGAGACGTGCCCCTCCTAGGCGCAAGGCGCCGGGGTCTTCAGCGAGGCGTGGACCTCGCAGGGCACTTGGGAGTGCTGCCTAGATTGTGGTCTTGTGAACCCAATGGAGTGGCTAAGTGACCCTTAGCAATTTATTTCAACAAAGGATCGGACCTTTTTTCCTTGATTGATTTTTGGCATCCTCACTTGCCCCCAGTACATAAGGAGGCGTTTAGGCATTCTTATAGACTCTTTTTGTGCCATCTTTATGACATCAAGGTATAAGTATGTTTCGTTGATTACGAGATAGTGAAAAGCATAATTCATGAGTGGTGATCCTTAGGACTCCTTTGAAGTTTAATTAACGCCAATCACTCATTTGTACAGATCCCACGGGTGTCATTGTTGTACAAAACATCGGGCCGCAGGAAGGAGCTTGAATCACACTACCCGAAGGGGCAAAAGAAGTATCGTCTAGACAAGGTAGGCTCTTGTGTGGTGCTCTTAAGATGTTGCCCTGAGTGGTTCACGTTTATCCAGCACTTGTCATTTTAGAGTGAAGAGTGCTTTAACGATTCTTTCTTGTGGTCCTTTCATCTTGTTGACTTCCTTTTCACTATCAGAGCATCAAGTCGAGTCAACCGCGAAGTCTACCAGTACTTGCTCGTTGAAGAAACACACTCAGTTTCTTGTTTGTTGTTTCATGCTCATTGGAGGAGCGTTTGAGCTCGTCTTATGTATGCATGTTGATTTATTTTAAGGATGTGTTGACCCTTTGGGTATCTCCCATCCTTTTTTTATATATATATTCTTCATGCACGCGCTTTTGACTTTTTTATTTTTGATTGTGAAGCGCCCTTGTCGTTATTATGCATAGTACTATTTTTGCAAGCGCCTTCTTCGAGACCCTTTTTGCAAGTGTCTTCTTTGAGACATTTTTCGCAAGCGTCATCTTTGAGACTCTTTTTGCAAGCGTCTTCTTTGAGACCCTTTTTGCAAGCGCCTTCTTTGAGATCATTTTTCAGCTAGGTGATTTTGATCGAACGAGGATTATTATGAGGACCTTTTTCGATCCTTGATGTGATCTCCCGTTGGGTTGGGACTCTTATAGGGAGATGGTACTTATGAAGCCTCGTAGGCGCCTATTTTCAAGGCCCTTTCATTGATTGCGAGTGATTTTTTTTTTGCAAAGACCTCCTCTAGGACCCTTTCTCCCTGAGTTAGGCGACTTGGTCGATCTAGGCTTAGGGATCTCTTTGGGCTCCCCTTTTTTCTTCTACGAAGCAGTCCCTTTGTAGGATGGGTGTGTTTGTGAGGAAGTCACTTTTGAGGGATCTTATGACTTTCTTAGACTCTATAAGGGTAGCTAATCCATATAGATTCAAATATTGTCTTATAAGGTTCACCGCTCATAAATATATTATAAGTATATTTTTATATATATCTCACAAGGTCAAGCGCCTGTTTTGCATATGGCCAGGTGCCTATTGAGGCTCTCTAGGCTAGGCACCTATTTCACACAGGGCTAGGTGTCAGTTGAGGCTCACGAGTCTTGGCATCTATTTTGCACAAGGCTGGGAACCCAAAGAGGTTTGGTATAATACCTCTCAAGTGGTTGATGGGATCTATCTTGTCAAGCACTTTGTGTTTTGTTCTTTCCGATACGCTTTGACAATTTCAATTGACAATGGCAGTATATGTGTCACATAAGTGTCCTTGGAGATGAGAGATGTAATACATAAGATAGGTGCTTGAAATTAGCGATAGAAGGAAATGTGCAAGGGTAAGCACAATGTCATTGGAGATGAGAGATGTAATATATAAGATAGGTGCTTGAAATTAGCGATAGTAGGCAATGTGCAAGGGTAGGCACAATGTCATTGCCATGTTACATCCTAAGGTAAGCTAGGTGACCTCTTCGAATCCTACCAAGATAAATTACATCTACAGAAGGCCAACTATGATGAAATATTTGATTCCTTATGCGGCATAACTCAAATAAAGAAAAACTACTACTACTTTGTGGTGGCCAATTGAGGTGACTTCATTGGTTCATAAGCGACACCAAATAAAGAGAGTCTTATCGGAGGTTACCCTTAATGAATTCCTCTAGCTTTTTCTTGAAGTCTTCTTCTAATCTTTAACTTGATCAGGGACTTCTCTATCACAATGATCTCTTCTACGTGAAGTCTCCAAATGTATTGGTAGAAGGGGAATCATAAGAATGTTTGCTTCCTTCAACATGCAAGTTCCCATGTCCCTCTTCCACACGTTATTCGATAATTGTGCTCTTTCGAAGAAGTCATCTAAGTTTGTGACCTCCCTCTTGAGCATGTTATCCCATAACTTGCTTCATGGATGAACTTTGGCTGCGATAGCCATCTTGAGCTCTACTTTAGTTGAACTTCCCACCTTAGTTGCTTCCATATTGAACCTATCGATATAGCTCTTCAGCCTTTCACTTTCATCGTGTTTTATGTTAGCGAGGCTAGTACTCGGCATAACATAATCACGAGCAGCATGGTGTTGCTAAAGACATTCGCCAGAGAACTACTGCAATGACCTAATTATTTCTAATCTTAACCTCTTGAACCACTTATACGCAACTCCTTTGAGTGTAATGGTGAAACAATGGAATATTTCCCAGTTGTTGACCCCCCTTAACTTCATCAAGTCCTTGAAGGCGTCTAAGTGATACTTAGGGTCTGTAGTGTCATCGTACAGAGACAGGCCAGGCTCCTTGAAGTTGGTGGGGAGATGCTCAACCTGAATTTCCCTTATGGAGGGTGACTCATAGTCGAACTCATAATCACCTCTGTGCCCCGAGTTGCAGTGACCATCTTGCTTCAGAGGCTTTGGATTTCGGTGTCTAGTTCCCTTCTCCTTTTGTCTAAGGAGTCTCCTAGGTTCTCAAGGCAAACCCTTGCATTGGTTGTATCCTCAGGGGGAGCTGCTGGCGGTGCAATTCCTACCTCAGAACCTCTCTGGTTAGGCTTTTCCCTTAAGTCAGGTGCAGCTCTTTTGGAGGTGGTCTTGGGTTGGCACCTCCCGTTGGTGGGGTTTGTGCCAGGTTGCAACATTGGCATAGAATCTTCCTTGCATCTTAGGTGAGGTATGTCACTAGTGGAGAGTCGCATTTTGTCACCATCCACGGGTATGGTTGTTTCTCCTCGTACATGCTCCCTCTCTTTATGCTTAGAGAGGGGAGCATCAGACTTTCCGTGTAAGAGGCCGTTGAGTACCTCTTGCATGTTCTCCATGGTGGTCTGCAACCTTTGGTTTTTTGAGTGCAAGTCACGTATTTCACCTTTGTAGCAATGAGTTTGGGAACTTGAACTCACTGAGTGTACTCGTGGACTTGTGGCCACTGGCAACCGTGGTGGAGGGTGAGTTGCATGACCCTTTCTTGGAGCGGTGGCATGTGCTGCAGGGTCAGTTATAGGATGAATGGCAGGGGATGATACTTCTTCCTCTTTGCCATTGTCTCTAGGCACACCCAGCACACCTCCATTCTTCGGTAGGGGAGGAACCCTCATGACTGACCTTAGCTGGGTTCCATCTAGGTGAACCTCAACTTCATACTAGCCTTGTAGGCATTTTGAATGCCTTGGCATGTTTCCTTACTGAAATTAATGGAGGAACTATTGTTTGTTAGTTGTTCTCCCCAACAGAGTCACCAAACTATTGACAGTGAGAACTCATCAATGATGTTAGGTCGGAAAACTCAAACCTTAGTAAGAAAATAAGTTAGAAAGAACTTATAATGGACTTGAGGAAAAATAAGTGCAGAACAACAATGGAGTAAAAACTCGTATATTGCCTAATAGCCTGAGTATACAATGAATTTTCAACCCTCTTCCTTGGTGAAATGAGGTTCTATTTATACGTGAGCTCTAATGGCTCTTAATAGATAGTGGTCCCAAATGGGCAAAAAAAGCCATTCTGACCTACTGTAGGTGGTTATGATGCAGATTGTAATGGTGTTAGAGAGGAGATGGTCTGGCTGGACCTATGTCACGGGTGTGGTAGTGGTGGATCCACGATCTACTATCCTTATATTACGTCTACTTGTCTAGTGTGGGCATCTGGTTCGTACTCTGTTGCTTTCCAGGCCTGCACGTACCTGACTTGTTGTACTCTGTACTCACGTTTGTACATTCTATGTACCTGATCGAAGGTACCTTGGACATACTTTTGGCCACCTACATACTAACTTGGTTACCATTTTGCTAGGCTTGATGATGGCTCCATTAAACTACCTTGATGGATACCAAGCAATTGTCTTGTATATTTATGATGTTCTCGACCATGTGTCTTGTAAGAGCCTTTAATGAATTACATATGGGAGGTGCACTCCATTATTGACACCTACCTTCGAGAGTAAGGCAGAGCCTTGTTAACGAATCGTATATCTACAAAGGGGACGAGGTTGCACGGGGCGAGACGAGGCCTCGCGAGATGGGTCTCAAGAGACGTAAGGCGGGATCTCACACGCGACCTCGGGATTAAGTGTTGAGGATGCAAGAGGCGAGAGCCTCGTGGGGAGAGGTTGCACAACACAAGATAAGGAAACGTGAGATGCAAGGCGGGGTCTTGCACGGGGCTGCGTTACGAAGCATTGAGGCTGTAGGAGGCGAGGCAGCACGACGCGAGATGAGGCCTCGCGAGATGGGTCTCGTGAAATGCAACGTAGGGTCTCGCTAGGAACCTCACATGAAGCATCAAGGCTGCAGGAGGTGAGGCAACATGGCACGAGATGAGGCCTCAAGAGATGGGTCTCGCATGACGCAAGGCAGGGTCTCGCCCAGAACATTACAACGAAACATCAAGGCTGCAGGAGGCGAGGACCTCGCGGGGAGAGGCTACACAACGTGAGACGAGGCCTCTCAAGGGGATCTCACGAGGCTCCTTGAGACGAGGATCTCACTTTTTAGTCTTATGAGGTACTGGTGATGAGTAGTCCACCTCGTGATGCATGAGCACAATTAGAACACATAAAATAAAGTTTAATTTCCACGATAAAACTTTCTAACAATTAAAGTGTCGCCTTAGGGTTGATCAAATTAATCTTAGATAATTTATAAGACATTCTTATCTTTATTGTTTAAAACTTAAAATAACTCATTATTTTCTCTTTTAAACATTAAAGTACCGCTTAGTTTGGTCAAGTTATGATAATCCATTGCAAAAGCTTAATTATAACTTTGTGAGTGTAACACATTATTTTAGAGTTCATGACTTAACTTAGGACATGTGTAACGCCCTACTACCTTAGAGCCGTTACTAAGTGAGTTTAAAACAGAAATTGTGCATTTAATTGACTCAAAGTGGTTTCTAAAACCAAAAGTGTGATTAAACCAGAGTTTAAGGCTGTATTCTTTTAAAATGGTCAACTTCATTGAAAACGTTAAATATAAAACATCTGGGATCCCAAAATAAGGTTTACAAAATGTTTACAACACAAAAATAGATTTACACTTGATCAGCTATCAAAAGAATGGTTAAATACAGCCATATACAAAATGCCCCCAACCAAAGCAGTCGGGCAGGCCGAACATGTATGCGCCGCCCCCACGCTCTCCATACTCATGGCCGGTTGACTGACTCCTTGCTTTTACCTGCCACAGGAGCACCCGTGAGCCAAAGCCCAGCAAGAAAACCCAAATAGCACATAACATATGCAAATCAAATAGCTGGCATAATTCACTGACACATAGGAAAACCATCATAATAAACAAGTACGGCCATGCCGCCCCCAAGGCCATACCAAAGCCTGGAGTTTTGGTTCTCACCGCGAGGATAACTCATGTATCCCTTGGGTCCCACCCTGAATATAAGCATCCCATATGCTGTGTGTTACTTTCGGCCCCACGGCCGCCTCGGCCTACGCCGCACTCGGCCTTTGCCGTTCATTTCATCATAATCACACATATAGTACATTCGAAATAATCATTCACACACATCATGATTCATTTAAGGTTAAACATTTGCACATAGTACAATCTGGGGCCATGCCCTACAATCACACAGTGGGGCCATGCCCTAATCTCGGGTGTTACGGTTTTCTTACCTGTATCCCGAGCTTTCCAAAGTACCACGGTCACGAGCACGGTCCACTAGCACGAGCCTCTCCTAAATCCTAGTCACAACACACACATCAAACACTTTAAATACTAACCAAGCCAAAACCACTTCCCGGGACCAATCCCATACTCCCGGGACCTCTAAAACCTTAAAACAACACCCCGGAGGCATCCCTCGAACCCCCGGAGCTAAGACCTAAAATTGCCAAAAAAAGCTATCCTGAAAATTGCCTTGTGCCGCGGCACAACTTCCTTGTGCCGCGGCACCCAACAGACAGAAGCTCCCCCGCCGCGGCACACAAAAACCCTGCCGCGGCACACCTTCGCAGACCCAGAATTCTGGGTTTTTCCTGCAATTTTCTCGAGCTTTAACCTTTCCAAATCACCCCAAACCAATACCTAAGTCTCAAAACTCAAATCCAAACCTCATATGAACAATCTAACACCCTACAAACACTAGGATTAAGGTCAAAACATCAACACACCCAAGATCCACACCATTGACCTCAAATTTAGCAACCCAAACCAAAACCCATGAAAATCTTAACTCAAGCATTAAATTCCTCAACCAACACAGAAAACAAACTTAAATAAGCATAAGATCCTTACCTCAAGAGTAGAATCCACCCTAAAAGTTCCTTGATCTCCTCCTAACCTTCCCACTTCAGCCCCTTCTACACCTCTTCTTCTTTCTTCTTCTTGCCCTAGCCTTTCTCTCCTCTTCTTTTCCTTCTTTTCTAATTTTATCAAACCACAAGTGAACCCAAATGCCCAAACCGTATCCCCCTAAATCCCAGCTGCAAAATGTCTATTACCCTAGCCAAAAGACCATTTTACCCCTTTTTCATAACCCTTCCTAACTAAACTTTCAAGGGCACCTAAGTCCTTTCACTTCTATTTCATTTCTACCATTTTCTATCTAAAACTTGTTACCCAAAGCAGTTACAAACAGTTACCCAGGTTACTCAATTACCAATAACTAACCACTCATTCCCAACTCAACTTTATAAGATTCCCGAAGTACCCCTAGGCTCCTCCCGAGCCGGGTACAACATCCCGTTGTGACTTTAAGGCTAATTGGCTCACTAGGACCGTCTCGGTGCGTGCATCCTGATAATAACACCACACTCACATGGCACAATTCACATAGTACAATTATCACAGTTATGCCCTAACATGTCCAAGTTACAATCATGCTCATTCTAAAACAATCAGTTCTACATGCATACTAATTCACATAGTCATGCTTCTCAAATAATCAAATAGTCATATAACGTGCAATAAATCATAATCATGCATTAGGCTCAATAAAGACACACACCAAATCCCATTATGCCCTTCAGGCATACTACTCCAGGCCCTAAGCCTTAACACTGAATTTGGGTCGTTACAACTATCCCCTCCTCATGAGAATTTCGTCCTCGAAATTTACCTGAACAATTCGGGATACCGCTCCCGCATATCTGATTCCAGTTCCTATGTCGCCTCTTCGACCTTGCTGTTCCTCCACAATACTTTGACCAAGGCGATGGTCTTGCTCCTCAAGACCTTGTCCTTCCTATCAAGGATCTGAACAGGCTATTCTTCATATGATAAGTCCCGATCCAACTCCAAGTTCTCATAGCTCAACACATGAGTTGTGTCCGAAACATACTTCCGGAGCATGGATACATGAAACACGTCATGAACCCCTGATAGAGCTGGAGGCATTGCTAACCTGTAAGCCACCTCCCCAACTCGTTCCAGAACATCAAAGGGCCCAACAAACCTGGGACTCAGCTTGCCCCGAACGCCGAATCGTTTTACTCCTCTCAGGGGTGAAACCCTGAGGAATACATGATCCCCAACCTGAAATTCCACGCTTCTGCGTTTCTGATCTGAATAACTCTTCTGGCGACTCTGGGAGGCGAGCATACGAGCCCTAATCTTCTCAAGTGCCTCATTGGTCCTCTGAACCATCTCAGGACCTAAATACCTTCTCTCACCTGCCTCATCCCAGTGAATCAGCGATCTGCACTTTCTTCCATACAACATCTCATACGGAGCCACTCCGATCGTCGCCTGATAACTGTTATTGTACGAGAACTCAATCAGAGGGAGATACCTACTCCAAGATCCCTCAAAATCCAACACACAAGCTCGTAACATGTCCTCCAGTATCTGAATTGTCCTCTCAGACTGCCCATCCGTCTGAGGATGATAAGCGGTACTAAACCGGAGCTGCGTGCCCATAGCCTTCTGCAGGCTCTTCCAAAACTTGGAAGTGAAAGTGGGGTCTCTGTCGGATACTATCAACCTCGGAGCCCCATGAAGTCGAACAATCTCTTTTACATAAAGCTCTGCATACTGTTCCACAGTATAAGTTGTCTTCACAGGTAAAAAGTGGGCGGACTTCGTATACCTGTCCACAATCACCCATACCGAGTCACGCTGACCCACGGTCTTTGGCAATCCAACTACAAAGTCCATGGCAATATCTTCCCATTTCCACTCAGGAATCCCAAGAGGCTGTAATAATCCTGCTGGCCTCTGGTGTTCTGCCTTAATCTGCTGACAGGTTAGGCATCTAGCCACATAATCCACCACGTCCCTCTTCATGCCTGACCACCAATACAAAACCTTCAGGTCATGGTACATCTTCGTAGAACCTGGGTGTAAAGAGTAGGGAGTGGTATGAGACTCATCCAGAATCTCTTGCCGAATGTCTGGATCAATCGGAACACAAATCCGTCCTTTGTACTTCAACAAACCCATCTCAGAAATAGAGAAGTCCTTAGCTGCTCCAGTTAGGACATTCTCTCTACGTTCAACTAACTGGGGGTCCTTTTCCTGTGCTTCCTTAATCCTCTCAAGGAGCGTTGACTGAAGAGTAATGTTGGCTAACCTACCAACCACTAACTCTAAACCCGCTCTGGTCATCTCTCCAGCTAATCTGTCAGATATCTGCCTCGAGCTATACAGATGTCTTGGGCCCCTCCGGCTCAATGCATCAGCCACTACATTAGCCTTCCCAGGATGATACAGGATATCACAATCGTAATCCTTTACCAGCTCTAGCCACCGTCTCTGGCGCATGTTCAAGTCCTTCTGGGTAAAGATATAATTTAGACTTTTGTGATCAGTGTATATCTCGCACCGCTCTCCATACAGATAGTGTCTCCAAACCTTAAGGGCGAATACCACTGCAGCTAATTCCAGGTCATGCGTAGGATACCTCTGCTCGTACTCCTTTAATTGCCTTGATGCGTACGCTATCACTTTCCCAGCCTGCATCAACACGCATCCCAGACCCTGTCTAGAAGCGTCACAGTAGACCACAAACTTCTCATCATCTGTTGGCAGGCTCAGCACTGGTGCAGTAATCAACCGCCGCTTCAACTCTTTAAAGCTGTTCTCACATCGATCTGTCCACACATACTTGGTCTTCTTCCTTGTCAATTCCGTCAATGGAGTAGCAATCCTGGAGAACCCCTCTACAAATCGCCTGTAGTAACCTGCTAGTCCAAGGAAACTTCTAACTTCAGGAACATTGCTGGGTCTAGGCCAATCTCTTACTGCTTCCGTCTTGCTTGGGTCGACCAGTAACCCATCCTTACTGATAATATGGCCTAGAAATGAAACTTGCGATAACCAGAACTCGCATTTGCTAAACTTAGCATAAAGCTTATGCTCTCTTAACCACTGCAACACCAGGCGCAGATGATGCTCATGCTCTGATTCTGACTGGGAGTATACTAGGATATCATCAATAAATACAATCACGAACTTATCCAGGTAATCCTTAATAATTCTGTTCATCAAATCCATAAATGCTGCCGGGGCATTGGTTAACCCAAAGGACATAACCAAAAATTCATAATGCCCATACCGTGTCCGAAATGCAGTCTTTGGTATGTCCTCATCCCTGATTCTCAACTGATAGTAGCCTGATCGGAGATCAATCTTCGAAAACACTATACTCCCTTGGAGCTGATCAAATAAATCGTCGATCCTAGGCAATGGATACTTGTTCTTGATGGTCAACTTATTCAACTCTCTGTAATCGATACACATCCTGAGCGATCCATCATTTTTCTTAACAAATAAAACTGGAGCACCCCACGGCGAGAAACTTGGTCTGACAAACCCCAAATCAAGTAGTTCCTGCAGCTGAATCTTCAATTCCTTTAATTCTGCTGGAGCCATTCTGTAAGGTGCCTTGGAAACTGGCTCTGCTCCCGGAGCCAACTCTATGACGAACTCAATCTCCCGCTGTGGCGGCAACCCCGGTAGATCCGCTGGAAACAAGTCTGGAAACTCGCAGACGACTCTGGTTTCATTCGGCCCCACTGCCGCCACCTTAGAGGAATCCACTATACTTGCTAGGAATCCTATGCAACCCTCTTGCATCAGGTCTCTAGCCTTTAGTGCCGAGATCAAAGGCACCCGCGGTCCATCCACCGTTCCCACGAACACAAAGGGTGTCTCGCCCTCCGGTTCAAAGGTCACCATTCGTCGCCTACAATCAATGGTTGCTCCATACCGCGTCAACCAATCCATCCCTAGTATTATGTCAAAATTGTCCATATCTAGTTCAATCAGGTCAACAAACAATTCTCTACCGTCTACCACTACTGGTAAGGCTCTAACCCACCTCCTAGAGACTACCAGCCCTCCTGTAGGCAATATAGTCTGAAAACCCCTAGCATACAAAATACTAGGTCTACACAGCTGATCAATCACCCTAGCAGAAACAAATGAGTGCGTAGCACCAGAATCAATCAATGCAGTAAACAAGGATCGAGCGCTAAAAATCTGACCTGTGACCACTGATGGACTGGCCTCTGCCTCAGTCTGTGTCAAGGTGAAAACCCTAGCAGGGGCGAGGCTGTCACCCTGCCTTGGTTCCTCCTTCCTGGCCTGCGGGCAATCTTTCTTCAAGTGACTGGTGCTTCCACAAACAAAACATGCCTTGATGCCGGCACCCGCTCCAGAGACGGACCGACACTCGCCCTGATGCCATCGCCTGCATCGAGGACACCATGGATAACCCCTCCAGTTTTCATTACTGCCCTGGCGGCCACCCACAGAACCGCGAACCCTCCTGTCAGAACCATAGGGAGTAAATGAGTCTGGTACTCTCCTCTTCTGCTCACTGGGGCCGCTGCCCCGACTAGGCCCAGAAGAAGAAGGCACTACCCTCCTGGTATCACGCCTAGCAGCGTTATCCTTCCAGATCTGATCCTCAGCCCTCTCAGCAGTGAGGGCCTTGTCTACCACTTGCGCATAGGTAGTCTCTGGAGCCATTGTAATACTCACGTCACGGGCGATCATTACACCTAATCCCCGTGCAAACCTATCCCTTCTGGCCGTATCAGTCGGCACTAGCTCTGGCGAAAACTTCGCCAATCTATCAAATACCAGGGCATACTCGGTGACAGATAACCTGCCCTGAGTCAGACTGTTGAACTCATCCGCCTTCGCCGCTCGAACGGCTACGCTGTAGTATTTCTCGTTGAAAATGCTCTTGAATTCCTCCCAGGTCATAATTGCAGTATCCCTTCACTGCCCTACTACCTCCCACCAAATACGTGCATCATGTCTAAGCATATAACTGGCACAATCAACCCTATCCCTTCCTTCAACCCTCATGAAGTCCAGGATTACTGACATTGTACTCATCCACTGTTCAGCCTGCAGCGGGTCCGCTCCCCCCTCAAACGTAGGAGGTTGTTGTTTTCTGAATCTTTCATATAGAGGTTCCAACCTGTTCCCAGTCACAGGTTGAACCGGAGCTGGTACCACATTAGGCGGTGGTATCACAGTGGCCGGTGGAGGAGCTGGTTGCCTGAACTGACTAAGCTCATCCTCTGTTTTCTTCAACCTAGCCTCCATCTCTGCTAAAATCTGTTGCCAGTTCTGAGGAGCAGGTGGAGGGTCCTGCCCCTGGTTATCATCCTCGGCCTGAATGCCGCAGAGTCTCGATGATTGGCGAGGCATTGCAACTAAATGCCTGCAATCAATGACACCGCTCATTAGGCATGATAACAAGGTCCAATTTCCACCTCTCGATCTCAACAACAACCAAGATCAATCGACCAAAATGACATACAAATATCATGCAGCATACAACGGGCCTTGCCCTGGCATCATGCATATGTTATTTCAATCATTATGCTCATAATAATTTAGGCAGGCACACAAAGCATTAAACACATATTCATGAATATATCAATCGACCATACCAAACCACCCTGAGTCGAGCTTTTCAATGGCAGCGTGCGTACATGTTCGGTCAATCTCCAGAACCAATAAACCTTGGCTCGCTCTGATACCAAGTTGTAACGCCCTACTACCTTAGAGCCGTTACTAAGTGAGTTTAAAATAGAAATTGTGCATTTAATTGACTCAAAGTGGTTTCTAAAACCAAAAGTGTGATTAAACCAGAGTTTAAGGCTGTATTCTTTTAAAATGGTCAACTTCATTGAAAACGTTAAATATAAAACATCTGGGATCCCAAAATAAGGTTTACAAAATGTTTACAACACAAAAATAGATTTACACTTGATCAGCTATCAAAAGAATGGTTAAATACAGCCATATACAAAATGCCCCCAACCAAAGCAGTCGGGCAGGCTGAACATGTACGCGCCACCCCCACGCTCTCCATACTCATGGCCGGTTGACTGACTCCTTGCTTTTACCTGCCATAGGAGCACCCGTGAGCCAAAGCCCAGCAAGAAAACCCAAATAGCACATAACATATGCAAATCAAATAGCTGGCATAATTCACTGACACATAGGAAAACCATCATAATAAACAAGTACGGCCATGCCGCCCCCAAGGCCTTACCAAAGCCTGAAGTTTCGGTTCTCACCGCGAGGATAACTCATGTATCCCTTGGGTCCCACCCTGAATATAAGCATCCCATGTGCTGTGTGTTACTTTCGGCCCCACGGCCGCCCCGGCCTACGCCGCACTCGGCCCTTGCCGTTCATTTCATCAAAATCACACATATAGTACATTCGAAATAATCATTCACACACATCATGATTCATTTAAGGTTAAACATTTGCACATAGTACAATCTGGGGCCATGCCCTACAATCACACAGTGGGGCCATGCCCTAATCTCGGGTGTTACGGTTTTCTTACCTGTATCCCGAGCTTTCCAAAGTACCACGGTCACGAGCACGGTCCACTAGCACGAGCCTCTCCCAAATCCTAGTCACAACACACACATCAAACACTTTAAATACTAACCAAGCCAAAACCACTTCCCGGGACCAATCCCGTACTCCCGGGACCTCTAAAACCTTAAAACAACACCCCGGAGGCATCCCCCGAACCCCCGGAGCTAAGACCTAAAATTGCCAAAAAAAGCTATCCTGAAAATTGCCTTGTGCCACGGCACAACTTCCTTGTGCCGCGGCACCCAACAGACAGAAGCTCCCCCGCTGCGGCACACAAAAACCCTGCCGCGGCACACCTTCGCAGACCCAGAATTCTGGGTTTTTCCTGCAATTTTCTCGAGCTTTAACCTCTCCAAATCACTCCAAACCAATACCTAAGTCTCAAAACTCAAATCCAAACCTCATATGAACAATCTAACACCCTACAAACACTAGGATCAAGGTCAAAACATCAACACACCCAAGATCCACACCATTGACCTCAAATTTAGCAACCCAAACCAAAACCCATGAAAATCTTAACTCAAGCATTAAATTCCTCAACCAACACAGAAAACAAACTTAAATAAGCATAAGATCCTTACCTCAAGAGTAGAATCCACCCTAAAAGTTCCTTGATCTCCTCCTAACCTTCCCACTTCAGCCCCTTCTACACCTCTTCTTCTTTCTTCTTCTTGCCCTAGCCTTTCTCTCCTCTTCTTTTCCTTCTTTTCTAATTTTATCAAACCACAAGTGAACCCAAATGCCCAAACCGTATCCCCCTAAATCCTAGCTGCAAAATGTCTATTACCCTAGCCAAAAGACCATTTTACCCCTTTTTCATAACCCTTCCTAACTAAACTTTCAAGGGCACCTAAGTCCTTTCACTTCTATTTCATTTCTACCATTTTCTATCTAAAACTTGTTACCCAAAGCAGTTACAAACAGTTACCCAGGTTACTCAATTACCAATAACTAACCACTCATTCCCAACTCAACTTTATAAGATTCCCGAAGTACCCATAGGCTCCTCCCGAGCCGGGTACAACATCCCGTTGTGACTTTAAGGCTAATTGGCTCACTAGGACCGTCTCGGTGCGTGCATCCTGATAATAACACCACACTCACATGGCACAATTCACATAGTACAATTATCACAGTTATGCCCTAACATGGCCAAGTTACAATCATGCTCATTCTAAGACAATCAGTTCTACATGCATACTAATTCACATAGTCATGCTTCTCAAATAATCAAATAGTCATATAACGTGCAATAAATCATAATCATGCATTAGGCTCAATAAAGACACACACCAAATCCCATTATGCCCTTCAGGCATACTACTCCAGGCCCTAAGCCTTAACACTGAATTTGGGTCGTTACAACATGCCGCCTTAGGGTCGGTCAAACCTAAAATACATCATTAGTTCCTATCTTTGTAAGAAATATAACCTTTCTATTGACATGTCTAGACACCTTTCTTAGGGGGACGGAAACAAAGCCGTTGTGAGGCGGTATTCATATCTCACGGTGTTACATTAATAATGGAGACCACAGGTTATGTTGAGTTATCAACCCTCTCCCACTCACTATTTTGAAAGAAGTGTTTTTAACCCAATTAGTTCCAAATTAATTATAGATTCTTTAAACTTTATGAACATAATTAAAATTGGAAAGAAAGCGAGTTTCTAGGTCCATATCCAATTTTAAATTACCAATTATGTTCATCTAAACTTTACTAAAAAACAATTTTAAAATAAAGTTGGTTTAAAGAAATTAAGTCATAAAGACTTAAAACTGGTGTGATATTTTACCATTTTTTCAAATAATAAAACTAAGTAATTTATATGCAATTGGTTTCACAAAAAAAATCATATAAACATATAGGACAATCCTAATAATCATGTTTCTACCAATGAGATGCAAGATAATGATTGTGTGGGTTTTTTATGTATGGCACAAAATGCATGAACAGTTGTCAATCACATGAAAACAATTATTTAAATAAATAAACAATAAATGTTGAACTGGGTGCTTTTGGGTATTTCTAATTTTACAATCTCTTTATAAAATTAAAATAAAACCTCATTGATCTCCATCGGGCTTCTTTAGTTTACTTTCGGTAGGATATGTGTCGTTGGTCCAGAATAATAATAAGAAAACAATTTTATAATTATCTTGATTAATTAAAACAAAACTTTTAAATAATCATTATTTTATTGTCCTTTTTAATTAAAACAACTTTTAATTAAAAACTGAACTGAATTTAATTAAAGTCTGTTATTTAGAAAAATAAAATTTTAAATAAGATATTCAAAAAAAAAATTGTTAGGATAACAAAATTATCTCATTATTTAAATATCAAATTTCTAATAAATAGGATATTTAACATTTTAAAAATAAAAAAAAAATAATAGATTAATTTCAGAAAAATTAAAAAAAAAAATTGGACCAGTAAGACTAGGACACGTGGCATCAAAAAATGTTGTCCGGGCCATTTTGTACGGATCCGTACGACGTCCCCGGCAGCGGCTCGGAGGGTGGCATCGGAGGAACGGTGGCTGAATTCTGAATCCCGGGCTCCGTTTTGACTTTGTGTGATTGGAATTACAATTTTGTGGTCTCAAAAACCAAATAAAATTACATAAATCCTATGCCCTTTAATGGCTTACACAATGATCTAATCATAAACAAATCCTAACCCAAAAACACTATATAATTAACGATTCAACATTCCCATGCATTCAATCATATTAAGCCATCCATTCATTCATCAAAAATAAATAAATGCATAAAACTAAACCCACACAGATTCAATATATATATATGTGAAGATGGCTCTGGTACCATTTGTTGGTTTTTATAGATCAAATAAGAGATTATATGCAGCGGAACAACAATCAAAATTGTTAATTTAACCCCACAAGATTTCTAGATCTACTTCTTCACATACATATATATATATATATTGAATCAAAGATACGAATAGAAAATTACCTCAAGTCCTTCCTTTCTACTATCTTTTTATATGGCAAAAATCCTTGAGATCTCACACCAAGATCTTCCAAAATATTCTCAGCATATAAAGAACGAGTGTGGGCTCGCTATACAAAACAATAGACAAAATCTATTTATCAGATGTTCTCAATACATGAGATTTGATAAAGTTTGGACCTAAGTTTGTGAAGAACAGTGATCTATGCTTATACCACTGTTCTATTTCTTTCAGGGAGATTTCACAATCTGTTTTCTATCACTGAAAAGTCTCGCTCTAAAAACTGATCTCCAATATTTAATATATCCAATATATTAAAATAAAATATTAGTTATTTAAAACAATTTAAAAATAACTAATCAATTATCATATTTTGTTTAAATAATAATATTTTAATCATATTACAATACCTCATTATTTAGTTAATATTTAAATAACTAAAATTGTGGAACAAAGAAACTTCTAGAAGCTTCTTGTGTGTGTAGCACAGTGACTGTGCACTGTGCTGCACGTGTACCACATGCCAAGGAAGGCATGTGATTTTTCTCAATTTTTATTATTATTTAAATACCAAAATCCCAAAACATAAATTAATTCAAAATTAATAATATTTTTGTTAAATCAAATAATTAATTCATTACACATAATTATACAATAATTATGTTTGGTGCATAGAAAAATATTTTACTTATCAAATAAGTCATTTTGCCCATTTTTGTATTTATCATTGTCAGTGTTTGTTTGAGCCATTTCGGGGACCATTGACCTATAACATTAAGCTCCAATAAATTGAAACTAAATAATTAAATTATTTAATTATAATAGTTAATTTATTAATTATGATATTTCTCCACTATAAATTTAGAATTGAACTCTTTATGTTATAGATATACTTTTACAGAAATCTTATTCTAAGTTGTCCATTGATATAACCATCTTACAATATTTCAACCCTCTTTTTAATTAGTTCATAAATTAGAATGGAATAATTACCATTTTACCTTTCTAATTTACCTCTTATTCCTTAAGTACCATTAATTCACTAGTGAATAATTAATCTATAATCTAATTATAGATTTGAGCTCAAAATCATTCAGTTCCAGAATTAACCCTAAAGGGAACTAATATACGATCCATTAGGAAAGATTAGATTTCGCATTATTGATACATGTTTCCAGCCATCCATGATATTAAATATCCAAAACAAAAGTCATTAGCCTCATTCTATGAAGAGACCTTAACGAATGAATCAAAAGATTTAATATACATGAACATGAGTTCATGAACACTCAGGATTAAGGTTGATCTATAAATGATCATCATTTATGATATGAATTAAAAGTCTTTATTATTAAATGGTTTTTGGATAAAGACTTTTATTCTTATCAGTCCATGCCATATATAATCATATTATATAAAGCACATTTACATAGATGTCTTACCACATCAATAATCTGAATCTAGATTATTTGTATCAACATGATACTCAGCAAACCGTACTTACAGCCCCAATTAAAGAATTTCATAACATCAATTTGTTGTTGTTGACTATTTTTATTCATTCATGTGATCTTAATTCTCTCGTACTAAGACAAGATCACATCCTCAATAATGAATATGGAATTTTTCTGATATCTACAAAATTATTCAAACAATAATTTAATAATCTAAATATAACAATAATAAACCATTGTATTTATTTATTCATCGAAATAATAAATGTCTTTTACATGCTTTTAGGACATACTCCTAACAATATAGTATTACTTTGTTTTTGTTGAATATAAATAGGAAGGCATTCGAAACGAAGTTGATAAAGCTTGATGAGAGAAGAAATTGCCTAAGTTCGTTGTACCAAGCCCAGGGTGCTTGGTTGAGTCCATAGATAGCCTTCTGCAACTTGCGGACATACTGCGCATGGTTGGTGTCAAAAAGCCTTGAGGTTGGGTCATGTAGACATTTTTAGTGAGAGTGCCCTGAAGAAAAGAATTGTTGACGTCTAGTTGTCAAAGAGACCAACCATGGCTAACTGCAATGGAAAGCACAAGATGACAGTGGTGGGTTTCAATACACGACTAAAGGTCTCATGATAGTTTATGTTGGGATGTTGATGAAAACCCTTTTGCAACCAAACGAGCTTTATACCTGTCAATAGAACCATAAGGTAAGCTCATCAAACGAGATAGGTGTGTTGTGACCTTCAATAACATCAAAAATAGCCTTGTAGTGGTTTGCCCAAAAACGGCTCCTGGTGACGTGGCAAGATTTACCTACACATGGCGGGCACGCGATGGTTTTAAGTGAAAGAATCTTGTTCGACCATTGACCAGAAAGTCATTGATTTATCAAGCATCACGCTTAGGTGCGACCAGTCTGGTCACATACTTTCATTTAATTCCTTTTTGTTGTGCAATCTTATAATATTGCATTAATTGTAATTTCCTTTATTAACTAGATATGTGAATCTTAATGATAATTGAGGCCCATCGGCCCATGTAATCTTCTTGAGGCTGTAAATAAGAATCAAAGTGCTCAAGGAAGGGACTTTTGAACTTTTGATCTTTGTACTCTGAGAGAAGAATATAGTGTGATTATTCATCGAAGTTGTAATCTTCCCAAGGCTTGTGAAACTCGTGAACCCTAGTTCATTCATCACAGTGTTGGGATTCAATATCAATAAGAACACTAAGTGGACGTAGGCCATTACCATCAAATCGGGGCCGAACCACTATGAATCATTTGTGTCATTTACTTTTCCATTTGAATTTCTTCTTGTTTTCATTTCATTTTATATCATTTATCTAACTCTGTGTCGTTGACCAATTTGAGAGTCAAAATTTTGGGGCTTTCATTGATAGACTAATTCTATACTTCAAGAAGATAAAATGGCTAAGACATCCAAGAAGACGGGGCAGACTGCTGGCGCTGCATCCACCCAGCCTCCTCCACCAAATGTGGCTGAAGATGAGCCACAGTTAGACTTTGAAGAGGAAGAAATGGATTCTAAAACCCTGAGGACAACACTGAGTGTATTGCAAGAGGAGTTGGCCAATCTGAGGGCCAATCAAGAGAATGCGACTGAGACGTTGGCATTGCAACAGAGGGAAATCGAACGTCAGCGCCAAGAACTGAATGAGCGACAAGCGAACATGGACCGCTGGCAGAGAGATGCCACTGCCGCCCTAGAAGCATCCATTCAGTTGGTCCGGGGGCAATATGCGCCGACTTCTCAGCCAGATCAACCACCAAGTGCACCACCACAATGGGCCCAAACCCGAGTCCTCCGCTTCAGCCGGTGAGCTCTCAAAGGTCGAAGCAACCACCTGCTGTTCAACAAAATATCCCAATTCAAGATCCTGAGCAGTTGCCACCTTCTCGCACTGGTCGAGATAATCCCCAGCGTCAAAGGCAGAATAGGGCCGGGCAGCCTCCCCGAAGCCCTAGACGCCCAATGGCTGATGAGCCAAGTCCACCGAGCAGGGGGCTACATCCTTCTGCTAACAGAAGGCACGCCGAGTCAGGCTCTGCAATCAGGAGACCCCCATGAAATAATAATTCCTGGGGACCCACCGACCAACGCAGACCTCCCCCTAACGCTCGGGAGGTGCCAGCTAGAGGGGGGAACAACGTGACCAGCCGGTCGCGCCATAGTCGGTCGCATTTCAGGGATGACCATGACTATAATGAAGCTGAATCTGGCAGCAGGAATGCTGGTCGAGGGCAAGAAGAAGGAGGTGGAGAAAGGAATCCTCCACCAAGAGAAAATAGGCCTACGAGCCAGAACGCTAGGGGGCAGCCTAACGTCTTTGATCGGTTGGGCGCTAGCAAGAAAAGGCATAGAGATGATGACCTGAGGGACGTGCTCAACGACAGGCATGAAAGAAACGATGAGTACTTTCCTCTGGCACCAGTCGCCCCAGCGATCCTAGACATTGTACAGGCCCAAATCGATGCATTAAACCAGGTTGTCCAGCAGCTGGTAGGGAGCCGGACATCCCACATCGAGTATGATCAGAGAAGAGGCACTCCGTTCATACAAAGAATAGCTGTGGTGGAAACCCTCAACAAATTCAAGATGCCAGTACTACCCAATTTCGATGGATATGGGGACCCAGTATCTCACGTGAATAAGTTCGAGATACAAATGGACATCCAGAAGGTGTTAGATGATGCTCGCTATAGGATCTTTCCGGCCACCCTACCTGACACTGCTCATGAGTGGTGTTTTAAATTCCCTCCTACTAGCATAGTATCATGGGGAATGTTCGTGAATCAATTCTACAAGAAATTCTATGCTGGTCGTGTTCACCCGACTAAAGCCAACCAGCTGGTCGAGATACGTCAGAAGGAGGGAGAATCCTTGAAGGAATATGTCCAGCGTTTCATGCGAGCAGCTGCTAGGGCTAAAACAATTGGCGATGAAGGGAAAATGATGGCCCTTACTGCTGGAGTAAGGTGCCATTCTCCCTCTGGAACAACTTAAGAAAGAATGGGGTGAAAAGTACCCAGGAGTATCTTGAATGAGCAGATCGATACATTAAGCTCGAGGATGCGATTGCCAACGAGGGGAAATCACCTACAAAAGACAAGGGACCAAAAGAAGATCCCGTTAAAGCCACCAATGGGTCAGATGAACCCAATGGCAATGGCAAAGGCAACGGGAACGGTAAAAATGGTGGAAAAAAGGCAAACAATGAGCCGTCGATGTCCGAAAATAAGCGCCTTAAAGGCAACAGGTACAAGCCAAGGTTCACCAACTACACGACCCTTGTCGAGAGCAGAGTGGAGGTTTACCAGGAAACCAGCTCCAATGTCCCTTACAAGAGACCATCGCAAATAAGGAAAGATATCTCCAAGAGGGATACAACAAAATTTTGTTGTTTTCACAACGACTATGGTCATGACACTAATGAGTGTAACCAGTTGAAAGATGCGATTAAGTTCCTTATCAGACAAGGACACCTGAGAAGATACGTACGAGCCACGTGAGGTTCTCAGTGAGAGACTGAAGGAGGCAACGAGCAGGCGCCTGTACGCCAACGCTCGCCACCTTTACAGCCAGCTCCTATGGCAGGTACGTTGCTAACCATTTGTGGCGACCCATAAGTCACAAGAGATAGTGGGAAGGCAAGGGAGAAATACGCTTGGAACTTACGACACGACCAGGATATCGAGATGCTGAATGTGGAGGAGCGAGCGCCCAAAAAGGCTCGAACAGAGGAAGAATTAATAACTTTCTCTGAGCTTGACGCACAACATGTCTGTTTCCCTCATTCAGACCCTCTGGTCGTGGATGTCCAGATAGCCAACATGATGGTTAAGAGGGTGTTAGTAGACACAGGGAGCTCAGTAAATATCTTGTACAAGTCTTCACTAGAGAGAACGAAGTTATCCGTGAAGGACCTAGATCCATGCAACCAAACCATTTATGGTTTTTTTGGCGAAGGGCTTGCGCCAACAGGGTCAATTAGGCTTCTGGTTACAGAAGGAACTGCACCTGTGAACAAGACATTACTCACTACTTTTATAGTAGTTGATTGTCCTTTTGCATACAATGCTGTAATTGGAAGACCTATTCTGGTCAACCTGCAAGCTGTAACCTCGATTTGGCACCTCGCCATGAAATTCCCAACTAACGCAGGGGTAGGATGCGTGTTGGGAAACCAACGAGAAGTGAGGGAATGCAATAATTCCTCGATTACTAAGGCAAAGAGAGGTGGATCGAGGGAAGTCGCTAGAAAAGAGTTATAGCTGGCCAATGAAACACAAGCTCGATTAGGTGAGCATGTCACCAAATAGGGTGTTGCCCAAAGTGAGGATTGGAATTTGGATCCTCGCTTTGGGGATTTTGATGAAGAAGTAGGGCCAATCGAGGACCTTGAAGAGGTCCAACTCGATGAGGCAGATCCGACCAGGGTTGTGAAAGTCGGTAAAAACTTAGAGACAACAATAAAGCAAAAGATGGTGGAATTTTTGAAGAAAAACCAGGAAGCCTTTGCCTGGTCGCATAAAGACATGGTTGGGATTGACCCAGCAGTTATCAGCCATATCCTGAACATAGATAAAAGTTTTCCACCAGTGCAACAGAAAAGAAGGCTGCTCGACAAAGACAAATCGAAGGCTCTAAAGGAAGAAGTCGAGAAGCTAAAGGAGAATGGATTCATCAGGGTAGCGTTTTATCCATCGTGGGTCTCTAATCTTGTACTAGTCTCCAAGCCAGTTGAAAAAGAAACTTTGTTCATCTATTTGGCGGTCACTGCTGCTAGTGCTGTCTTGGTAAGAGAGGAGGAAAATGTGCAAAAATCCATATATTATGTAAGCAAAAGGCTAATAGGAGCAAAGCTGAGGTATCCGTCCCTTGAAAAATTAGCCTACTGCTTGATCTTAGCCTTCAAAAAGCTGCGGCCATACTTTCAAGCTTACCCCATCATAGTACTAACTGACCAGCCCCTACGGCAAGTTCTACAGAAGCCAGAAGCTACTGGTCGATTATTGAAATGGGCAGTTGAACTTAGGCAGTTTGAAATTTCTTACTTACCGTGAGCATCAGTAAAGGGGAAAGCTCTGGCCGACTTTTTTGCATAGCTCACTGGGCTTCCAGACAGTGAACAAACAGAAGAGCTCGAGCCTCAAAACCAAACTCTCTCTTGGAAGTTGTTTATAGACAGCTCTTCTAATGAACATCACGCTGGAGCCAGAGTGATTTTGGTAATGCCTGAAGGACATCGATTCCACTGCGCAATCAGATTCGACTTCACAACATCTAATAATGAAGCGTTGCTCGCAGGTTTTCGATTAGCCAGGGACATGCATATAAAGTCATTTGAAATCTATAGGGACTCCCAGTTGGTGGTTAATCAAATTACTGGAGAATATCAAGCCAGGGGTCTGAAGAAGGTTGCTTACTTGAACAAAGTAAAGGATTTGTTGGCACAGTTTGAAAGATATACTCTCTAGAAAGTACCTCGCGACCAGAATTCAAACGCTGATGCCTTGGCCAAATTAGCTAGTGCAAAGGATGCCGACACGCTGAATATAGTGCCTGTTGAACGGTTGTTCACACCAAGCATCAGAGCAGAAGAAATCTCTCTGGTAATTCAGGCAACAAATACGTGGATGGCACCTTGCATTGAGTACTTGGCGCATGGAGTCTTGTCGATGGACATAAACAAAGCAAGGACCCTTCAGAGGCAGGCTGCTTGGTTTATCCTGGTCGACAGAATTCTATACCGAAGGGGGTACTCAGTGCCACTCCTAAGGTGTGTCTCAAAGGAAAAGGCCAAAGAATTAATGCGAGAGGTCCATGAAGGTTTCTATGGAGATCACGCTGGGGGGCAGAGTTTACCAAAAAAGATCCTAAGGCAAGCATACTTCCGGCCAACAATGACTGAAGACTCTGTGGATTTTGTTCATAAATGTGACAAATGTCAGAGATTCTCCAAGATACCACGAGCAGCCCCAACGAACTAAAGTAGATGCAAAGTCTGTGGCCATTCACAATATGGCGAATAGACTTAATCAAGTCTTTACCCAAAGGAAAAGGCGGCGTCAAATATGCCATGGTGGCTGTTGATTACTTCACAAAGTGGGCCGAAGCTGAGCCACTTGCAACCATAACAACCAAGAAAGTGCTGGATTTTGTGGTCAAGAACATAGTGTGTCGCTATGGATTGCCAAGAAAAATTGTCTCAACAACGGCACGTAGTTTGATAGTGATCTATTCACGGATTTTTGCGAACGACATGGAATTATCAAAAGCTTTTCTTCAGTAGCTCATCCGTAGGAAAATGGACAAGTCGAGGCTGTCAACAAGACACTAAAGGATACTCTGAAGAAAAGGCTCAAAGTAGCAAAAAGCGGCATGGCCAGAGCAGTTGCCTGAAATCCTCTGGTCGTATAGAACGTCGCATCGAATAGCAACAGGTCATACTCCATTTTCCTTGGCTTATGGATATGAGGCTATGTTGCCTGTTGAATTAGATCTGCCATCACATCGACGAATGGCATATGATCAAGACATTAATAGCCAGTTATTAATGGAATCTTTGGATTTGGTCGATGAAAGGCACGAGCAAGCCCAACTCCGAGTAGCAGCTTACCAACAAAAGGTCGCCCAGTATTTCAAATCTAAAATACGTGAAAGAAAATTTAATGTGGGAGATCTGGTACTTAGAGAGTTTTCCTTAACACCCGCGATCAAGCTGATGGTGTACTTGGACCTAACTAGGAAGGACCATACCAAATCGAAGAAGTCCTCCATCCAGGCACTTATAAACTTGCTCGCTTAAATGGAGATCTCATTCCTCGCTATTGGAATGGAGAACACCTGCGCAAGTACTATCAATAAACAATTCTTCTTAAAGAATTGGCTTGTATTAATTTTACTTTTTACAAGTTTATGAACAAGGGTTAGTCAATCTTGTGACTGATCGCTTATAAGTGTAAGATCATGTTTTTGATCACTCGTATAGACACGATTGTCCATTTATTATGAGAAATAAAAGGGATTGTGCTCAGCCAGTCAATCTTGCCAATTATTGTATTTATTACAAGTATTTGCTCATTACGTGTGTTGTTTTGCTATATATTCATTTTAAATCTCTATTACGAGCAGTGATGTTCGAATAAGTCTTGGTCAAGGCAAGTGACCGAGGACCTAAAGCTCCTCAATCACTTGGGGGGGGGCATAGAAGGTATCTAGTAAGCAAAGCATATCAACAGGTATGTAAACACAAGAGCAAAATAAGTGAAAGCATGCTATGGTACTTAGAGTATTTTTCAAAATTTTGTTTAAATTTTGTTAAATCAAACCAAAGTGCTATGCTAAGTTCGGTTATGCGAACAGATGTTACAATAAAAATGTTATAATATCAAAAGATAAATCCTTTACATCGCGAGCAGTTACTGCTCGGATGTAATTGTCTGTTAAAAAGAAAAGCTGCCCGTGTAGCAATAAAAATATAAATTGTATCTACATCACAAACCGTAGTTTGTGTGTCTTAAACTACAAGTTAAAATTAAAAGAAAAGCAGATAAAATTAAGAAGCAGCCGAAGGATTCTGCTAAGGCTCTTAAGGCTGCTAGTCGACTGTGGCCCCAACATCTTCGTTCACACCCTCAATGCCTGTTGCCAGGGATATCTCGGGGGATCCTTGAGCCTTCTCTTCCTCTTCCAGGCGGGCAACACACCTCGCCAATTCAGCCTCCCTTATTGAGTCAGGTAGATAAGTAAAGTCAGCCTTGGGATTGCTTTTCTGGAACATGTAAAGGTATTGGAATGCTGCTCCTTCGTACTTCTCCAAGTTGCGTGCATTGGCCTCCTCGAGGTCAGCAACCTCCTTGCAGCTGATCTCCAACTCCGATTAAAGTTTGTGGGATTCTTGATAGTTTATCAGCGAGGCTTCCTTGTACTTATCTTTGGAGGCAGTAATTTTGGCAATAGAGTCCTCCTTCTTCTTCCATTCCTCCTCAAGATTGGCGATCTTAGCCTCAGTTGCTCGCAATTCTTCAGCATGCTTGGCCTCAGCCACCTTGTGCTGCTCGACCAGCCTCTCCTCAGTCGCCTTGATCTTTTTAGCCTACTTGGTGACCACCTCCTCTGAGTGGCGCCAACTGGTACTCACGGTCAGAATCCCCTGCGATCAGAAAATAAAAGATCGTTTAGCCCACGGTTGAGGAGCAGCAGCAGCAGCCCGTGACTGAGGGCTGAACGAACTATTGGAGAGATGAACAATCAAACCATAATGGAAACAACAGCTTACAGTGAGTAGTTCTTTCAGCCCGCGGTTGAGGAGCTGGTCGACCGGCATGGTAGGAGCATTGCTGAAAGATTCCAAACTACGCAGGTGTCTGGACAGTTTCTTCAACCTGTCACTGGCCGAAGTGCAAGCGGAGTTCAAGATTGCTTCGACCAGAGTTTTATCTGGTTGGGTGGCAGGACTTGGGTTGGCAGAAGCTAGAGGATTTTGGTCGGTGGTTGCTAGAGGAGTCTGGTCGGAAGGCCCTGGAGGTGGAGTTGTCTCTTTGGTAGGAGTTGGCGCAGGAGGGTCCTCCATTCGAGCCCTCTTTGCAGATGGGTCACTGGAGCCTTCTCATGGCTGGCGCCTATTCGATTTTTTCCCACTCGGAGGAGTGGCGGTGGTAGGATTGGTGTACATGTCAAAAGCTCTCATCCGCAAGGAAGGAAACATACGAACAATTAGGCAATATAATTATAAGTGTTGGCTAAATCAAAGAAATTATATGCAAATTACCCGAGCTACAACTATTGGTCGCTACATTATTTACTGTACTACTGGTACACTCACTCTCTGGCTTGAAGAAGTTTGAATTTAAATTAGGTGTGTATTTACAGTTGCCGTCCCCGTCAAATAAATGACAGGGAATGGGCAAGTTGTCTAAGAGTGACAAGTCAGTACCGTTCTCATCTGAAGACTCAAGAATAGGCTCTGGATGTTCAGAAACCTTCTTTTTGCCCTTTCCTGAAGGAACCGGAGCAACGTCTGTTCGCGAGACACTGGAGGGTTCCTTGATGGTCACTCCCGTTGCCCTCCTCCTCGAGGGTTGTGACACATCTTGGTGTTGCTCTGGGACTTCTCCACCAGTGGCGCTCCCCGTTGTTGATTCCCTCACATCCTGGTAAGGTGCCAAAAGGCCGACTAGCCTTAGATTGGCCTCTGTGACCAGCTCTTTGACGCCTTTTTCTATGTTGGTCATGTGGCCAAAGATGCTACTCGTATCTCCATCTTTTGAGTAGGATCTAGTCGGTGCCATGGACCTGAATGGCATAAAAGTTTTAAGGAATGTGCTGAAAAGCTAAAGGAAATTGAACGACTAGGGAATAAATAATTTACCTCCCTCTGTGAAGGCCAGATTGTTGGCGACCAGGTTTGTTGTTAAAAAGTACTCCTGGAAGTACTTTCCCACGTTGGGCTTGTGGGTGATCTCACTCAAGAAGGTGCGAGCAGATTCCTGGTGGTAAAAATGGAAGAACCCCGTGATGTTGTGATTGGGGTTGGACTTGAGATCAAACAGATAGTTGATCTTGTGTGGCGCCTGGACGGGCCACTTCTTATGACTGTACAGAATATAGAGAGCAGAAAGCACTCTATACCCGTTTGGTGTTATTTGAAAGGGAGCAACCTCGAAATAGTTGGCCACCCCCTGAAAAAACGGATGAAGAGGCAAGGTTGCCCCTGCCTCAATATGATATCTCGACCAGGCGCTAAAGGCGCCCCCAAGAAGGTTTGCCTGCTGGTCGATGGAGGGTTTGATTAGGGTTACCCCAGGAAGTTCGTACTTCTTGAGGTAATTCGTTACCATCCTAACTGTAATATTGCTAGGAGGTGCAATGTACCATTCGACTTCTGGTTGAAGGACGTCCCGAAGATGGGCTTTTATTTGGATTTCAGGCTGGGATGTGCTTTCGGGTGAAGGGCTGGTCGAAGGATTTTCAGCCTGAGGAGTAGGCTGTTTGGAAGGAGGAGAGGTTGTTTTCCTTTTCTTTTGAGCAGTGGATTTTACTCGACCCATGTTCGATGGACTGGTTGAAGGTCTATTAGAAGGGTTATGAGAAAAAGGAATTTCCAGGATTAGTAATGACGATTATTTCTGATCTTCGAGCAGCTGGACGAGTAAGTCGTCGTTGATCGGCCTCTCACCTCCCCACGAGTCGTGCATGAAAATCTGTGAATAGAGAAGGGTAAATGAGAATCTGCAGCCAAAAGACCAAGAAGGTGGTAAAGTTTGAATAACGTTGTTCGGGTATAAAAGCTAAGCTTTTATACGACCAGCAACATTCTAACACAAACACTAAAATTATATGCAAACAGTTTGGAAAACAGATTAAAAGCAGAATTGAAAAGTTTTTTCTGAAAAAACTTTTCGACTCTGAGTTGGGGTGGGAAAAACCCCGTTTTTTCTACATGCTTAAAAATCAAATATTTACTTCGATTTTGCGCCCTAAATTGATGATCCTCATGCCCAAACTAATTACAAAGCCTCATGTAATGTTATTTCCTTATCCTATCATGCTCAAACCTACGTACCCATTTACCCCAAATTGGTTTTTCAAGAACATTCAAAAACTCAAAATCCGGAACAGGAGTGAAACAGATATTGCATGGCATCTCAACGACTAAAAGGGTCGATAAACTTACTTGGATAAAGATTGGAGCAAATCTCCAAAATGCTAAGTGGCTGGGAAGAAATTCCGTGAGTAGTCAAGATCGTTAGAATTTCTGGGTTTTTTACGCTCTGTTCTTCAGTGTTCTTAAGGAGAAAGTGAAAAGTAAAAGGTAAAAAATGATTTTGAGGGGTTATTTATATTGGTCGTAGTGCGGTTACCCAGGTAATGATGAGAGGTTATTTTTCAAGGCATGGGAAAACGTGATAGCTGTCAAACCACTTTTTGGAAAACTGCAATGGTATGATTGGTTGCCCTCTTCGAGAAGGCATGGACGGCTCTGGCAGATTTGACAAGGCATACGAAAGGTCGGTTGTATAAGTTTACTTTATGATGGTCGCACTAAAATAAAATTGGGGAGCAAATGTTTACCCAAAAACAACTCCTAGTGACATGGCAAGATTGACCTACACGTGGCGGGCACGCGACGATTTTAAGTGAAAGAATCCTGTTCGACCATTGACCAGAAAGTCATTGATTTATCAAGCATCATGCTTAGGTGTGACCAGTCTGGTCACATAATTTCATTTAATTCCTTTTTGATGTGCAATCTTATAATATTTGCATTAATTGTAATTTCCTTTATTAACTAGATACGTGAATCTTAATGATAATTGAGGCCCATCGACCCATGTAATCTTCTTAAGCCTATAAATAAGATCAAAGTGCTCAAGGAAGGGACTTTTGAACTTTTGATCTATGTACTCTAAGAGAATAATATAGTGTGATTATTCATCGAAGTTGTAATCTTCCCAAGGCTTGTGAAACTCGTGAACCCTAGTTCATTGATCACAGTGTTGGGATTCAACATCAATAAGAACACTAAGTGGACGTAGGTCATTACCATCCAATCGGGGCCGAACAACTATAAATCGTTTGTGTCATTTACTTTTCCATTCGAATTTCTTCTTATTTTCATCTCATTTTATATCGTTTATCTGACTCCGTGTCGTTGACCTATTTGAGAGTCAACAGTAGTCATCATCAAGGCCATCAAGAACCTTCTCTATTAGATCCTCATCGTTCATTGGTTTTCCAAGTGCAGCAAGTTGAATAGAGTGACACTTGATGAACTGCATATATTTGGAGATTACCTGAGAACCTTTCACTGAGTGTTTAATTTGATCCTTGAGTTGTTTGATGTGTCCATAGGTCAAACGAGCATATGTGTTGGCAAGTGTAAGCCATGTGTCGGGGGAGGTGGTGGCGCGTTGGATAAGTAGAATCAAGGAAGATGAGAGTGAGTTGACAAGAGTACCAAATAATAGTTTGTCTTCTTGAACCCATGGTATATTGTTGACCCAGTTTTTCGCCAACAGTAGATTAAGAAATCCAATAACAAAGATATTAGTGCTCTTTTCTAAATCGAAATGAATTATATGAACAACTTCTCACACTCAGAATTTTACATGGTTCATTGGTTAAAATCCACCTAGTCCATGAGACAATATTATTAATCTCTTACAATTTCTGTAGAGTTTCTGTATTACAAAAAGTTGTCTATTTTTCTGTCCATTATCCCTAATATTTATAATGGATATTCCTAGACAAATTTGGGTAAGCGTGTGCATAAATATGGTAAACAATCAATCCAGATAATTCCCATTTACATTGAGATACGATTTCCTATGGAAATTACTCTATTATCTTGAGCAATAAATGTGTAATACAGCCTGGGTATTAATGAGCGTACAAGAAACTTCCAAGTCTTTCGGGTTCCTTCACCGTGTGTCATGACCAAGTTTCCACGAGCTGAACATCTTCCTCGAGCTGGAGATCGAAGAGTGAACGGACTTTAATTCGGATTAGGTTCAGAGCATTCTGAAGGTGATCTGGCCATAACATGTCTCGTACTGGATTATTATTCTGAAGGGCGATCTAAAGATTATCTACATGTCTCACTGCCAAGTTCGATCTCGAGCTGCTCACATCAATGTTAGCTAGATGTTCTACTCGCCTGCTTTTTCCATGTGTTTATTTGACAGGTGTACCCCTAATTGAATGATTGAGCCCACACTTATTTTGGGGTACAAAATTACCCCCAAGCTCCTGCTCGTGCTTGATGTCGTCATTTTCTGACAGGCACAATAGGGGATTTTAGGCTTCTGTCATGTGAAATCGTGCCTACCCACTACTCGATTGTTAAACACGTGGCCGTCTATAGTTGGTGTCTTTTCGGGTTTCGAGGACTGTGACAACTATCCAATCAACTTTTTACAGCAACATAGGTCATTTAATCTTGGCCTTTGGATCCCGAGCTGACCCGATCGGATGGCCCAGATTAATTTATGAAGC
The DNA here is from genome assembly GCF_963169125.1 of Humulus lupulus. Classification (NCBI taxonomy): domain Eukaryota; kingdom Viridiplantae; phylum Streptophyta; class Magnoliopsida; order Rosales; family Cannabaceae; genus Humulus; species Humulus lupulus. The sequence goes on along the minus strand of NC_084802.1, from coordinate 142,594,845 downwards.
TTATGTATAAATAGGGAGATTAGGCCTAAACTTCATCAGCTTCGCATTCAAAAACTTTCCTTTCAGAAACAAACTTCCCTTTTTTCTCTCAAACCTCTTTAAAAAAAAAACCTTCATCATCCTTCTGTTTTTCAGATGCTCTCAAGCTACTTCCTTTGGAACCACCAGCATCCTCGTTGAGTAAACGTATAAACTGTAAGTACTTCTTCATCTAGTTTGAATCTTTCACTCTTTATTTTTCAATAAGTTCCTTTTATTTCAAAAAAAAATTCTCAGTACCGTCTCGTATTCTAGCCATGTATGAGTTCAATAGGGATTAGTTTAGGCTAAAAAGACGATACTAGACTAGTATAGAAATAAGGTGTTGAATACTAGGCAATTTTTTTTGGGTATTGTAAGGAAATATTTGTTGATGAATAGATTAAGATGCCTGTTTTGGCGTAGAAGTAGAGAGGTTTTAGGTCTGGCTCTGGGTAGCTTAAGGATCACGATTCCTTAAGCAGATTTGCATTAAATCGCCTTAAAAAAGGAGATGGGACTGACACATAGACTTAAGTGAATAAAACAAAATGGAGGAATAGTTCAGAAACTTTAGAAACCGACTCATACTTCCTCCCAACTGAAGATAGCTCTTACTTCTCTCTCTCTCTTTCACTCTCTAAGGAAAATTCAAGGGAAACTTAAGGGAAATCAACTTGAAGCTAAAGTTTTCAGCTGGGGAAAATTTAAGGGAACTTGAAGCTTGAAGATTGTGGTATAGGGGGAACTGGTTCAGAAGCATAATTCAGTAAGAGGTAAGTTTTAATTATTGAGATTTGGTCTTGAATTTCTGCTGGTTTTAAGGATTGCATGTTAGTCAAGCTTGGTCTACTTTTGGGTGCCTTAGCTGAGTTTTCGAGCAGATTTCTGGTGGGTTTTAGTGTTGATATTGAGCTGGTATGCATGTGTTATTTATCTGGGTTTGTTAAGTAGGCTTTAAATGAGTTAGCTTGAGGAAAAGGTAGGGAAGAAGATGGAAAATTTCTGCTGGTTTTAAGGATTGCATGTTAGTCAAGCTTGGTCTACTTTTGGGTGCCTTAGCTGAGTTTTCGAGCAGATTTCTGGTGGGTTTTAGTGTTGATATTGAGCTGGTATGCATGTGTTATTTATCTGGGTTTGTTAAGTAGGCTTTAAATGAGTTAGCTTGAGGAAAAGGTAGGGAAGAAGATGGAAAATTCTGGGTTTGGAGGTGAGAGCCGTGGCCCTAGGAGGGGTGCGTCGCGGCCCGTGTGCGCGCGCGGCCATGGGAGGCCGAGAAGCTCATGCGTGCCGCGGCGCTTGGTGGGCGCGCCGCGGCCCGTGTGGGGGTCAGTGTGGTGCTAGCCTCTGTTTCGAGGCTAGCCGCGGCTCTTGTGGGTGGGGCCGTGACCCTTAGTGCCAATCTGAGTTTTTAAGGGTATTTAGGCTTGGGAACTCAATGGGTAAGGCTCAGGATGGATTTTATCACCCGGATTGATAGAGTTCAAGGTCCCGGAGGCTCACGTTATTTATAGGGTATGGCTCGAAGTTATTTGTAGGATTACAATTTGATGGATGGACATTGTTATGTGCTGTGACTAGGGTTTCGGCGAGGCTCACGTTAGAGGACTGTGCTCGGGGCATCGATGCTCAGAAAGCTTGGAACTCAAGTAAGAAAACCCTTGTTCCCATAGAGCTTGTGTGCAGGGCTGAGCCCAATGTATTTGAATAGAATTGATATGCAGGGCCGAGCCCAATATGTTAGAACTGTGGGGCGTAGCCCTTTAACTGAATATGCCAGAATTCTATACTTGCTTGCTATGCTATGTATGTTGTGATGTGAATGGTCGGTTTGAGCCGGGAACGGTGTAGACCGAGAATGGCAAGGGGCCGGGAGCAGCGTTGAGCACGTGGGTGCGAGCTACCAAGGGGAGTCCCTTAAAGGATACCTGGGATATCCTCACGGCAGGTTCCGCGAACCCAGGGCTTAGCAAACGCCCGGGACGGCTAGGCCATATGTGTTTAGCCATTGGTGGCATGTTTATATGCCTGATATATGTGTTGCATATGTTGTCTGTTTGTGGGTTTTCTTGCTAGGCTTCGGCTCACAGATGCTCTGTGGTGCAGGTAAGGGTAAAGAGAAGATCAACCAACCATGAGTACAGCAGGCGTGAGGCGGCGTGTACATGTTTGGCCAGCCTGGCCGCCACAGCCAGAGGATTTTGGGAGATGCTTGTAAATAAACTTAGATTTTGTCGTCTAGTCGACTTGGTTCAGTTTATTTGTTGTAAATATTTCTAAACTGTATTTTGGGATCCCAAGTGTAAAACTTTTATAATTTTCTATGGAAATTACTATTTCTCAAGTCTTTCCTTTGTTTATGGCTTAATTACACTGTTTGACTTAAAACCTCGATTAGCGAGTTGAAAGCACATTTTTAAACTCACTTAGTAACGACTCTAAGGAAGTAGGGTGTTACAACTTGGTATCAGAGCGAGCCAAGGTTATTGGTTCTGGAGATTGACCGAACATGTACACACGCAGTCCGTGACAAGCTTAACTCAGGGTTGGTTGGTAAGATTGGCTGATATGTCTGAAAATGTGTTTGCATACCCTGTTTTCCTGCTTATTTGTATAGAGCATGATGAATGAATTAACATATGCATGATGTTAGGGCATGGCCCGATGTGTGTTATATGCTATATGAATTGTTACTTGTGGATGACTGATGTGTCTAGGAGGTGGTTTTGGATGTTGTTATCATGCCTAATGAGCAGCATCGTTGGTTGCAGGCATATTTGTTGAGATGCCTCGACAATCAGCTAGACTCTGCGACAGTAGGGCCGAGGATGACAACCAGGGTCAGAACCCTCCACCTGCCCCACTGAACTGGCAACAGATATTGGCCGAAATGGAGGCTAGACTGCAGAGAACAGAGGAAGAGTTGCGACAGATGAGGCAACAGGCCCCGCCTCAGGTTACTGGGTTGCCAATACAACAGAATGTGGTGCTAGTGCCGGTTCAGCCTGTGACTGAGAACAGGTGGGAACCCTTGTACAAAAGATTCAGGAAGCAACAACCTCCTACCTTTGAGGGTGGATCGGACCCACTGCGGGCAGAGCAGTGGATGAACATGATTCCTTGATCTTAGACTTTATGAGGGTCGAAGGAAGTGAAAGGGTTGCTTGTGCGAGCTAAATGCTTAGGGAAGATGCCCGCATCTGGTGGGATGTGGTGAGTAAGCGGAGGAATGTTACAGTCATGACATGGGAGGAATTTAAGAGTATCTTTAATGAGAAATACTACAGCATAGCAGTTCGAGCTGCGAAGGTTGATGAGTTTATCAACCTGACTCAGAACAAGTTATCAGTTACTGAGTACCCCTTAGATTCGACAGACTGGCGAAGTTTGCGCCAGACTTAGTGCCGACGGATGCGGCCAGGAGAAATAGATTAATACGGGGGTTGAATGTGATGATCACCCGTGATGTGAATATTTCGTTGATTCCAGAGACTACTACTTATGCCCAAGCGGTGGATAAGGCCCTTACTGTAGAGAGGGATGAGGATCAGATCTGGAAGGACAGCGCTGTAAGGCGCGATGCCAGGAGGACAGTGCGTCCTTTTATTGGGTCTAGTCGGGGCAGTGGCCCCAGTGAGAAAAAAAGGAAAGCCCCAGATTCCTTTGTTCCTCCCAGCTCAGATTGGAGGGCACGGGGTGCTTCTACTGGTCGCCAGGGTGGCAGTGATAATTGGAGGAGTTTTCCTATGTGTCCATGGTGCAAGCGTCGACACCAGGGTGAGTGCAGGATCAGGGCCTGCTTTGTTTATGGGAGTGCCAGCCATTTGAAGAGGGATTTTCCCTCAGGTTAAGAAGGAGGAGCAGAAGCAGAGTGACAGTCTTGCTCCTGCCAGGGTATTCACTTTGACATAGACTGAGGCGGAGGCTAGCCCTTCAGTTGTGACAGATCAGATCTCTAGTGCTGGTTCTTTGTATACTGCATTGTTTGATTCAGGGGCAACCCACTCATTTGTATCTGCTAGGGTGATTGATCAGCTTTGTAGGCCTAGTGGAGTGTATGCTAGGGGATTTCTGACTTTGTTGCCAACAAGAGAATTGGTAGTCTCTAGGAAGTGGATTAGGGCATTTCCAGTAGAGGTAGATGGTAGGGAATTGTTTGTGGATTTGATTGAGCTAGAGATGGATGATTTTGACATGATTTTGGGAATGGATTGGTTTTCCAAGTATGGGGCAACGATTCATTGCAGGTGTAGAATGGTGACATTTGAACCAGTAGGGGAGGTACCCTTTGTGTTTGTGGGGTCAGTTAGTGGACCGCGTGTGCCAATGATTTCAACCCTAAGGGCTAGGGATATGATGTAGGAAGGTTGCATAGGATTCCTGGCAAGCGTTGTGGATACTTCTAGGGTGGTGTCGGTTGGATCGGGTGAGACAATGTTGGTGTGTGAGTTTCCGGATTTGTTTCCAGCGGATTTGCAGGGGTTGCCGCCTCGGAGGGAGATTGACTTTGTTATAGAGTTGGTACCAGGAGCGGAGCCAGTATCTAGGACACCTTATTGAATGGCTCCGGCGGAATTAAAGGAGTTGAAAATTCAGTTGCAGGAGTTACTTGATTTGGGGTTCATCAGACCGAGTTTCTCGCCATGGGGTGCTCCAGTGTTGTTCGTTAAGAAGAAGGATGGGTCCCTTAGGATGTGTATTGATTACAGGGAGCTGAACAAGTTAACCATTAAGAACAAGTATCCACTGCCTAGGATCGACGATTTATTTGATCAGCTACAGGGAAGAACAGTGTTTTCCAAGATAGATCTCCGATCAGGTTACCCTCAGCTAAGGATTAAAGTGGAGGACATACCAAAGACTGCTTTTCGAACGAGGTATGGACATTATGAATTCCTGGTTATGTCCTTTGGATTAACCAATGCCCCAGCAGCTTTCATGGACATGATGAATAGGGTTTTCAAGGATTATCTGGACAAGTTTGTGATTGTATTCATCGACAACATCTTAGTGTACTCTCAGTCAGAGATGGAGCACGAGTAGCATCTGTGGTTGGTTCTACAGCGGTTGAGGGAGCATAAGTTATATGCTAAGTTCAGTAAGTGTGAGTTTTGGTTGCCACAAGTTACATTTCTGGGCCATATCGTCAGTAAGGAGGGGATTCTGGTTGACCAAAGTAAGATCGAGGCGGTCAGAGATTGGCCTAGATCGAGCAATGTTCCTGAAGTAAGAAGCTTCCTGGGTTTAGCAGGGTATTATCAGCGGTTTGTTGAGGGGTTCTCCAGAATAGCTACGCCATTGGCAGAACTGACAAAGAAGAAGACAAGGTATGTCTGGACAGACAGGTGTGAGAACAGTTTTAAGGAACTGAAGCGGCGACTGATTACTGCGCCAGTGTTAAGCTTGCCGACGGAGAATGAATAGTTTGCGGTCTACTGTGATGCATCCAGGCAGGGTTTGGGGTGCGTGTTGAATCAAGCTGGTAAGGTGATAGCCTATGCATCGAGACAGTTGAAGGAATATGAGCAGAGATATCCTACGCATGACCTGGAGTTGGCAGCGGTGGTGTTTGCACTAAGATCTGGAGGCATTATCTATATGGTGAGAAGTACGAGATATACACCGACCATAAGAGCCTAAAGTATTTCTTTACTCAGAAGGACCTGAATATGCGCCAGAGGCGGTGGCTTGAGTTGGTTAAGGATTATGATTGTGATATCCTTTACCATCCTGGGAAGGCTAATGTTGTGGCTGATGCATTGAGTCGGAAGGGCCCAGGACAGTTGTTTAGCTCGAGGCAGATATCTGATAAGTTAGCTGAGGAGATGACCAGAGCCGGTATAGAGTTGGTGGTTGGTTAGTTGGCCAACATCACTCTTCAGTCTACACTCCTTGAGAGGATCAAGGAAGCACAGGGGAAGGATCCTCAGTTGCGAGGTCATAGAGAGAGTGCCTTAGTCGGAGCGATAAAGGACTTTTCCATTTCAAAGTTGGGGTTATTAAAGTACAAGGGTCGGATCTGTGTTCCGATGGACTCTAATATCCGGCAAGAGATCTTAGATGAATCACATACCACTCCTTATTCTTTGCACCCAGGTACGACGAAGATGTACCAGGACTTGAGAGCTCTGTATTGGTGGTCGGGCATGAAGAGGGATGTGGTGGATTATGTAACTAAGTGCTTAACTTGTCAGCAAGTTAAGGCTGAGCACCAAAGGCCAGCGGGGTTGTTGCATCCTTTGGGGATTCCAGAGTGGAAGTGGGAAGATATTACTATGGATTTTGTAGTTGGTTTACCGAGAACTGTGGGGCAGCATGAATCAGTGTGGGTGATTGTGGATAGGTATACCAAGTCCGCCCACTTTTTGCTTGTTAAGACAACTTATACTGTGGATCAGTACGCTGAGTTGTATGTGAAGGAGATTGTTCGACTTCATGGGGCTCCGAGGTCGATAGTGTCGGACAGAGACCCCACCTTCACTTCCAAGTTTTGGGAGAGTTTGCAGAGGGGTATGGGCACGCAGTTATAGTTTAGTACCGCTTATCATCCTCAGACGGATGGGCAGTCTAAGAGGACGATTCAGATACTGGAGGATCTGCTGCGAGCCTGTGTGCTTGACTTTGGGGGATCTATGAGTAAGTATCTTCCTTTGATCGAGTTCTCGTACAACAACAGTTATCAGGCGACCATTGGTGTGGCTCCGTACAAGATGCTTTATGGAAGGAAATGTAGATCACCTATTCATTGGGATGAGACAGGTGAGAGTAGGTATTTGGGTCCAGAGATGGTTCAGAGGACCAATGAGGCAGTTGAGAAGATTAGAGTGCGTATGCTCGCCTCCCAAAGTTGACAGAAAAGTTATTCAGACCTGAGACGCAGGAGCGTGGAGTTTCAGGTGGGTGATCATGTGTTCCTTAGGGTTTCACCCACGAGGGGTGTGAAGCGGTTTGGTGTTCGGGGCAAGTTAAGCTCTAGGTTTATTGGCCCCTTCGAGATTCTGGAACGGGTTGGAGAGGTAGCTTATAGATTAGCAATGCCTCCAGCTTTATCAGGGGTTCATGGTGTGTTCCATGTATCCATGCTTCAGAAGTATATGTCAAATTCAACGCATGTTTTAAGTTTTGAGAATTTGGAGCTTAATCAAGATTTATCCTATGAGGAGAAGCCAGTTCAGATTCTTGACCGAAAAGATAAGGTCTTGAGGAACAAGACCATTGCCTTGGTAAAAGTGCTGTGGAGAAACAGCAAGGTTGAGGAGGAGACGTGGGAACTTGAGTCAGAGATGAGGGAGCGGTACCCCGAGTTTTTCAGGTAATTTTGAGGACGAAATTTCTGTAAGGAGGGGATAGTTGTAACGACCCGAATTTGCTAATCGGGCTTAGGGCCTTGATTAGTGTGCCTGGAGGGCAATAAGTGGTTTAATATGCTTATATGTGGATTTATGTGAATATATGATTATGACGCATGTTTAATTGAGTTAAATGTGCATGTGGGCCCCGTCTGGATATTAGGGCCATAAGTGTGATAAATGTGATAAATGTTATATATGTGATATGTCTATGCAGCACGATCCGAGACAGTCCTGGGGAGCGCTTAGCCAGAGAGTCACATTGGGGTTGAGATTCGGACTTGGGGTGAGTCGAGGGGTAATTTGGGTACTAGGTGTGTTATGGGATTATCGGGGCATGAAAATAAATATTTGGAGATATATTTGAGGATAGAATGTCTAGGTGGGAATATTTGGGAGATTTACCATTTTGCCCTTGGGGACGTTTTGGTACCCCGAGCCTTGAGGTAACCACATAGACTTAAGTGAATAAAACAAAATTGAGGAATAGTTCAGAAACTTTAGAAACCGACTCATACTTCCTCCCAACTGAAGATAGCTCTTACTTCTCTCTCTCTCTTTCACTCTCTAAGGAAAATTCAAGGGAAACTTAAGGGAAATCAACTTGAAGCTAAAGTTTTCAGCTGGGGAAAATTTAAGGGAACTTGAAGCTTGAAGATTGTGGTATAGGGGGGACTGGTTCAGAAGCATAATTCAGTAAGAGGTAAGTTTTAATTATTGAGATTTGGTCTTGAATTTCTGCTGGTTTTGAGGATTGCATGTTAGCCAAGCTTGGTCTACATTTGGGTTCCTTAGCTGAGTTTTGGAGCAGATTTCTGGTGGGTTTTAGTGTTGATATTGAGCTGGTATGCATGTGTTATTTATCTGGGTTTGTCAAGTAGGCTTTAAATGAGTTAGCTTGAGGAAAAGGTAGGGAAGAAGATGGAAAATTCTGGGTTTGGAGGTGAGAACCGCGGCCCTAGGAGGGGTGCGCCGCGGCCCGTGTGCGCGCGCGGCCATGGGAGGCCGAGAAGCTCATGCGCGTCACGGCGCTTGGTGGGCGCGTTGCGGCCCGTGTCGGGGTCAGTGTGGTGCTAGCCTCTGTTTCGAGGCTAGCCGCGACTCTTGTGGGTGGGGTCGCGACCCTTAGTGCCAATCTGAGTTTTTAAGGGTATTTAGGCTTGGGAACTCAATGGGTAAGGCTCGGGATGGATTTTATCACCCGGATTGATAGAGTTCAAGGTCCCGGAGGTTAGGGTTATGGCTCGAAGTTATTTATAGGATTAGAATTTGATGGATGGACATTGTTATGTGCTGTGACTAGGGTTTCGACGAGGCTCACGTTAGAGGACTGTGCTCGGGGCATCCGTGCTCAGAAAGCTTGGAACTCAGGTAAGAAAACCCTTGTTCCCATAGAGCTTGTGTGCAGGGCTGAGCCCAATGTATTTGAATAGGATTGATATGCTGGGCCGAACCCAATATGTTAGAACTGTGGGGCATAGCCCTTTAACTGAATATGCCAGAATTCTATACTTGCTTGCTATGCTATGTATGTTGTGATGTGAATGGTCGGCTTGAGCTGGGAACGGTGTAGACCGAGAACGGCAAGGGGCCGGGAGCAGCGTTGAGCACATGGTTGCGAGCTGCCAGGGTGAGTCCCTAAAAGGATATCTGGGATATCCTCACGGCAGGGTCCGCGAACCCAGGGCTTGGCAAACGCCTGGGACGGCCAGGCCGTATGTGTTTAGCCATTGGTGGCCTATTTATATGCCTGATATATGTGTTGCATATGTTGTCTGTTTGTGGGTTTTCTTGCTGGGCTTCGGCTCACAGATGCTCTGTGGTGCAGGTAAGGGTAAAGAGAAGATCAACCAACCATGAGTACAGCAGGCGTGAGGCGGCGTGTACATGTTTGGCCAGCCTGGCCGCCACAGCCAGAGGATTTTGGGAGATGCTTGTAAATAAACCTAGATTTTGTCGTCTAGTCGACTTGGTTCACTTTATTTTTTGTAAATATTTCTAAACTGTATTTTGGGATCCCAAGTGTAAAACTTTTATAATTTTCTATGGAAATTACTATTTCTCAAGTCTTTCCTTTGTTTATGGCTTAATTACACTGTTTGACTTAAAACCTCGATTAGCGAGTTGAAAGCACGTTTTTAAACTCACTTATTAACGGCTCTAAGGAAGTAGGGCGTTACAAGCATGGTTACCACGGGTGTCTGGTAATGAGAGGGTGGCTTGTGCCACATATATGTTTCGGGAGGATGCTTGAATTTGGTGGGAAGTGATATCCCAGACTAGAAATGTCATTGCTCTAAGTTGGGCAGTGTTTTAGACTCCGTTCAATGAAAAGTATTATAATGATGTCATCAGGGTTTCAAAGACTGAAGAGTTCAGCAGATTACTTCAGGGAAACACATTAGTGACTGAGTATGCTCTGAAATTTGATAGATTGGAAAAGTTTTCCATGGAGCTGGTGCCCACTGATGGGACCAGGAGGGAGAGGTTTCTCCAGGGGATACAGCCTAGAATAGCCCGGGATGTTCATATCACCACTGTGGCTGGAGTTACTACTTATGCACAGGTGGTTGAGAAGGCGCTCACAGCTGAGAACACAGCGAACAAGATCTGGTGAGACAATGCAGCCAAAAGAGAATTTAGGAGGACATGACCTCCATGTATGGGTTCAGGTAGGGGCGGAGGCCCCAGTGATCAGAAGAGGAGGGCTCTTGATGCCTTCCTAGCTCCAGTTCCTGACAGGCGAACATGTGGTATTTTAATGGGCTGCTAGGGTGGTACTGAGGCCTGGAGGACTTATCCTGAGTGCCCTAGGTGGAAGAGGCTCCATATGGGAGAGTGTAGGGAAAAAGCTTGCTTCTTATGTGAGGCAATGGGACATTTCAAGAAAGATTGCCTGAAAGCAAGGAAGGAAGATCCATGGAAGGCGGACAGCTCGACCCCAGCTTGAGTGTTCACATTAACTCAGGCAGAAGCTGAGGCTTCCCCCTCAGTAGTTACAGGTCAGCTTTTTAGTGTTGAAACCCCTTATACTGTTTAGATTGATTCTGGTGCTACACATTCTTTTGTTTCAATTAGAATTATTGATAGACTGTGTAGACCATGTGATTATTATGTTTTGGGGTTCAGGACCTTATAACCCACTGGGGAGCTAGTAGTATTCAGGAGATGGGTCCGATCACTGCCAATAACAGTAGAGGGCAGAGAGTTGTCAGTTGATTTGATAGAGTTGGTTATGACTGACTTTGACATGATTCTAGGTATGGATTGGTTAGTGAAGTATGGGGCAACCATAGATTGCAGAAGGAAGATGGTAACCTTCGAGCCTGAAGGTTAGGATCCTTTTGTGTTTGTTGGCACTGTGCATGGACCCCATATACCTATGATATCCGTTCTGAGGGCTAGAGATTTATTGCAAGGAGGTTGCATAGGATTCTTAGCCAGTGTGATTGACACCACTCAGGCGATACCAGTGGGACCAGAGGAGACCAGACTAGTCTGTGAGTTTCTGGATGTGTTTCCAAAAGATTTACCAAGGTTGCCACCACACAGAGAGATTGAATTTGTGATAGAACTGGCACCAGGGACGAAGCCAATGTCTATATCACCTTACAGAATTGCCCCAGCAAAGTTAAAATTACTAAAGGTACAGCTGTAGGAGCTGTTAGACTTAGGTTTTATCAGGCAACTTTTCATCGTGGGGTGCACCAGTTCTGTATGTGAAGAAGAAAGATGGTTCTCTGAGGATGTGTATTGATTACAGAGAACTGAATAAGTTAACAATCAAGAATAAGTATCCTTAGCCAAGGATAGATGAGTTGTTTGATCAGTTGCAAGGTAAAAAGGTATTCTCAAAGATAGACATTCGATCTGGTTATCATTAGCTGATGGACAAGGAGGGAGATATACCGAAGACTGCTTTTCACACTAGTTATGGGCATTATGAGTTCTTAGTCATGTCATTTGGATTGACTAATGCCGCAACAACTTGGATTTGATGAACAGAGTGTTCAAGGATTATTTGGACCAGTTTGTCATCGTCTTCATTAATGATATTCTGGTTTATTCTTAGTCAGAGTTAGAGCATGAACAACATCTGAGGTTGGTTTTATAGAGACTGAGGAAACACTAATTGTTTGCAAAATTCAAGAAGTGTGAATTCTGGTTATCTCAAGTAACTTTCCTTGGACACATTGTCAGTAAGGAGGGGATTAAAGTAGACCCAGCTAAGATTGAGGCGGTCAGAGATTTGACAAGGCCAAAGAGTGCTTTGGAGGTTAGAAGTTTCCTTGGGTTGGCAGGTTATTATAGACGTTTCGTGGAAGGGTTCTCAAAGATTGCCACTTCATTGACTGAGCTGACACCCAAGAATCAGAGATTTGTGTGGTTAGACAGGTGTGAGAATTGCTTCCAGGAACTAAAGCAGAAGTTAATTACAACTTCAGTCCTGAGTCTTCCTACAGATCAGGAGAAGTTTGTGATATACTGTGATGCCTCACATCATGGTTTGGGTTGTGTTTTGATGCAGTCAGGGAAGGTGATTGCTTATGCCTCACGTCAGCTAAAGGAGTATGAACAGAGATATCCCACTTATGATTTAGAGTTGGCGGTTGTGGTCTTTGCATCAAAGGTAGGGAGGCATTACCTTTATGGGGAGAAATGTGAGATTTATACTGACCACATAAGCCTAAATTACTTCTTTACACATAAAGACTTGAACATGAGACAAAGGCATTGGCTAGAGTTAGTAAAAGATTATGATTGTGAAAATCTATATCATCCAGGAAAGGCCACGTGGTAGTAGATGCTTTAAGCCGGAAGGGTCTGGGATAGATTTTCAGTGCGAGACTGATATCCAGAGAATTAGCAGAGGATATGACCAAAGCTAGTGTAGAGTTACTGGTGGGCCAATTGGCCAACATTATGATACAGTCTACGCTGTTGGAGAGAATCTAGGAAGGTCAGTTGGGTGATCCACAGTTGACCAAGATCAGAGAGGATGTTTTGGCTGGAGTGTCTAGAGATTATTCAGTGTCAGACATGGGCTTGTTGAGATACAAAGGTAGGATATGTATTTCGTTAGACACTGCTTTGAGGTGAGAGATTCTGGATGAATCTCATACTACTCCTTACTCTTTGCATCCAGGCACCACAAAGATGTATCAGGATGTAAGATTGTTGTATTGGTGGCCTGGGATGAAGAAAGACGTGGTGGAGTATGTGGCTAACTACTTGACATGTCAATAGGTCAAGGTTGAGCATCAGAGGCTGGCAGGACTATTGCAGCCTCTAGACATTACAGAGTGGAAATGGGAGGACATCGCGATGGATTTCATGGTCGGGTTACCCAGGACTGTAGGTCAACATGATTCAGTATGGGTTATTGTGGATTGATATACCAAGTCAGCTCACTTCTTACCAGTGAGGACTACTTTTACATTTGACCAGTACATAAATCTCTATGTGAGAGAGATAGTGCGCCTCCATGGAGCACTGATGTTGATCGTGTTAGAATGGGAACCCACATTCACTTCCATGTTCTGGGGAAGCTTGTAGGAGGCCATGGGAACACAGTTAAATTTCAGTACTGCTTATCATCCTCAGACAGATGGACAATCTGAGAGGACAATTAAGATATTAGAAGACATGTTGTGAGCATGTGTACTGGACTTTGGTGGGTCCTGGAGTAAGTATCTACCTTTGATAGAGTTTTCCTACAACAATAGCTATCAGTCGACCATTGGGGTGGCTCCTTATGAGATGTTGTATGGTAGAAAATGTAGATCTCCCATTCATTGGGATGAGACAAGAGAAAAGAGATACTTGGGTCCTGGGCAGTTCAGCGGACCAATGAAGCCATTGAGAAGATTAGAGCTTGGATGCTCACTTCTCAAAGTAGACAGATAAGTTATGCAGATCCCAAACGTAGGAACGTGGAGTTCCAAGTGGGAGATTATGTCTTCCTTAGAGTCTCGCCATGGAAAGTGGTGAGAAGATTTGGGAAGAAGGGCAAGCTGAGCCCTAGATTTGTAGGTCCATTTGAAATCTTGGAGAGGATTGGTCAGGTGGCCTATAGGTTGGCTTTACCACCGGCATTGTCGGCTATGCATAACGTATTTCATGTTTTAGTTCTTTAGAGGTATGTACCAGATGTGACTCATGTATTGAGTTATGAGGATTTGGAGCTTGAGACAGATCTCTCCTATGAGGAACAAACAATCTAGATACTAGAAAGAAAGGACAAGGTCCTGAGGAATAAAACTATACATTTGGTTAAGGTATTATGGAGGAACAACAAGGGTCGAGGAAGCGACCAGGGAGCTTGAGTCAGATATGCAAAGTCAGTATCCCGAGTTGTTCAGGTAAATTTTGAGGTTGAAATTTCTATAAGGAAGGGATAGTTGTAAAGTCCCAAATTCCCTAATGTGGCTTAATGCCTGGATTAGGGGGAATGAGGGCCATAATTGATTAAATGCATGATTGTGTGAATTATATGATGATAATTGAATGCATGTGGGTCCACTTCTTATTAGAAAGGCTTTTTCGTAATTTGGTCTTTGAGGGCATATTTGTATATTTATGTGCATGTTGGTGATTTATGGGTGAGACCACATTGTTATGTGGATCTGTCTGGGCTATTCGGCATGAGACGATCTTAGGTTGCAAGATTAGCAGTTTGTTCATAACGGGATTTAACTGCCGGGCTCGGGGTGAGCCTGGGGGTAATTTGATGTTTAGTACATTACCGGGAATGAATCGGTAGTGGGATATGATTTAATTATTATTTGAGAATATTGGGAATAACAGAATTTGAAGGACGTTAATTATAATTAACGGCATAGACGGGAAATGACTATTTTTCCCTTGGGTAGCTGTAAAGGTTTTAATTGGGCCTTGGGGAATTTTGGTCTATTGACCATGGGATATACTTAAGGTTAGTGGCTATAGAAGGGTCTAAGGCTGAAGCAAAATAGAGGTTCTCTTCCTCACTCATGATCATCTCTCTTTCTCTCTCTCGGGTTGAGATTTTGAAGCTAAATTTGAGGATTTAAGCTTGGGAATTAAGGCTTAAGAGTTTTGGGTTGTGTTCAGCCATTGGAAAGGGTTCGATTCAAGTTTGAGGTAAGGATTTCAGTTTAAATTCCTGGTTTTTACTCTATTTTTAAGGTTAGTTTAAAGCTTGAGGTTTTGATCATGGAATTGGGTATGTGTTGATGTTTTGAGTGGTTTAAGGCTTAGGTTTTGTTGATAAACTCATGGATATGTTGTGTTGATGCTTGGTTTTGATTGTGGGAATGATTTGTTGAGGTTTTGGCTGGTTTTGAATTGAGAGAAAGGTAGGGGAGTTGGGTTTGCAGGGTCAAGTTGCGACCGACTTCATGCAAGTCGTGACCTGGACCCATTCCAGAGCCTCCCCTGGGCTCTATCTAGTAGGCCGCCGCGACCCACTAGGTCAAGTTGCGGCCCACCCTTGGTATCCCAAACAAAGGGGTTTCTGTCTTGGAGGCGCTCTGTGGCCCTTAGGGGCAGGTCGCGGCCCGCCCCTCCCTTTTGTGCCCGGATGGGTTTTCAAGAGTTTTGAGCGCGGGTTTTCATTTCTTACGGCTCGGGATCGAATCTACTAACCATTTTAGTGCAATTTAAGGTCTCGAGAGCGGGGTTTAGACCATGAACCTTTTATTATTTATTTTTATTGATGGGATTTCATATTTGGTTATGACTAGGTGACTGCTAAGGGACTTAAGGACCGATCATTCTAAAGGGTCATTCTTTTATTATTTCACGCTCGAATTACAGGTAAGAAAGCTGCACCCAGTATGTGACATTCATGGTTATTGATGAAGCATGTTGAGTGCTCTATATATGGACATTGATTGCATTGTAAATGCATAGAAGCTTTGCTTACTTGTGAATGGCACTGACTTATTAGTCAGGGAATGACATTGGTGTTTAGTATTGATCGTGAAGTTGTGACTTATCAGTCAAGATCAGTGGTGGTACTGAGCACTGGTCGTATGGTACTGGCTTAAGAGTCAAGAACGACATTAATTTGTTTAACAAAGGCTGAAATGATTAGATCTAATCAACATGAGCATGAAATGCTTGACCGACCTAAAGGTCGAAGAAAACTAAAGTGCTTGTCTAGTGAAGAAAACTAAAGCGCTTGTCTAGTCTAAAGGCTAGTTACTTAGAGGCAAGGCCAAAAGGCTCAGATGATTGAAACGTCACGTGGCTTAGGGTGCAAAGCCCCAGAGTGTGACTCATTAGTCACCTATACAGAGTGTTACTCATTACTCACCTACCCAGGGAGTGACTCACTAGTCTCCTATCTGATTAGGGCTGCAAGCCCCAGAATTATTACATGATCATTTATTAATATTACATACATGCAGTAATAAGTTTTCTTGCTGAGCCTTGGCTCACGGGTGCTATGTGGTGCAGGAAAAGGGAAAGAAAATCTCACCCAGCCTTGAGTGGAGAGCTTAGGTGGCAATGTATACATATGCAGTCGCTTGACCACCCCGGCCAAGGTGTTTCTCAGAGGAACTAGGGTTTAACCTTATTTTTGCCGCTTAGGTCAGCGGGTTGTAACTTTTATACTATAATGACAAATTTGGATTGTAAATAACTTTGTAAACACTTTTATGGGCCCATGTACAGTTTAATGTTTTAAATAAAATATATCCCTTCCTTTTAACCGAGATTTTTTTTCACCCTGGCCTATTAATGACACCTAGATGCTCATTTATAACCAAATGACTTGTTTAGTGAGTTAAGCAGTGTTCAAAGTCCACAATAATGGTCGTGGAGTAACCAGAGCGTTACAGTATCTAGTAGAGTGATTGATAGGTTGTGTAGAACATGTGAGTACTATGCAGTGGGAATTGGGACTTTATTGCCCACTGGGGATCTGGTAGTCTCTAGGAGATGGGTCAAAACATTACCAGTAGAGGTGGATAGTAGAGAGCCATCAATAGATTTGATTGAGCTAGTCATGGGGGACTTTGATATGATTTTGGGTATGGATTGGCTGGCCAAGTATGGGGAAACCATAGACTATAAGAAAAAGATGATAACCTTTGAACCCGAGGGTAAGGACCTGTTTGTACTTGTGAGACCTGTGCACGGACCCTGTATTCCTATGATTTCAGCATTGAGGGCTAAAGACCTACTGCGAGGTGGTTGCATAGGATTCCTAGCTAGTGTGGTAGAGACCACTAGGGTTGTACAGTTGGACCCGAGGAGACCAAGTTAGTCTGTGAATTTCTGGATGTATTCCCAGTACAGTTACCAGTGTTTCCACCTCACAGAGAGATAGAATTTGTTATTGAATTGGCACTGAGGAAAGAGCCAATGTCTAGGGCACCATATAGGATGGCTCCAGCAAAATTGAAGGAACTGAAGGTTCAGTTACAGGAGTTACTGGACTTGGGTTTCATCAGGCCTAGTTTTTCGCAAAAGGATGGTTCTCTGAGGATGTGTATTGATTACAGAGAGTTGAACAAGCTAACTATCAAGAATAGGTAGCCACTGCCAAGGATTGATTATTTGTTTGATCAACTATTGGGCATGACTGTATTTTCAAAGATTGATCTTCGATCTAGTTATCACCAGCTGAAGATCAAGGATCTGGACATTCCGAAGATGACCTTCCATACTAGGTATGGGCATTATGAGTTCTTGGTCATGTCGTTTGGATTCACTAATGCCCCGACAACCTTTATGGATCAGATGAACAGAGTGTTCAAGGATTACTAGGTCAGGTTTGTGATAGTCTTCATCGATGACACCTTGGTTTATTCTCAGTCGGTGGTAGAGTATGAGCAGCACCTCCGGTTGGTATTGTAGTGGTTGAGGGAGCATAGATTGTATATAAAGTTCCAGAAGTGTGAGTTCTTGTTATCTCAAATGATATTCCTCAATCACATAGTCAGTATAGATGGAATTAAGGTTGACCCGACCAAGATTGAGGCAGTCAAGGATCAGCCAAGGCTAAGGAGTTCTTTAAAGTTTAGAAGTTTCCTTGGATTGGTAGGGTATTACTGACGTTTTGTGGAAGGGTTCTCGAGGATTGTGACACCACTGACAGAGCTAACACACAACTACCTGAAGTTCATGGTCAGATAAGTGTGAGAACAACTTCCAAGAGTTGAAGCGACGATTGATCACTACTTCGGTTCTGAGTCTTCCTTCAGTTCAAGAGAAGTTTGTTGTCTACTGTGATGCATCGAAGCAAGGGTTAGGTTGTGTCCTTATGTAAGTTGGAAAGGTGATTGCCTATGCATCACGACAGTTAAAAAATTATGAATAGTGGTGCCCTACACATGATCTGGAGTTAGCAGCGGTGGTCTTTGCCTTGATGGTATGGTGGCACTACCTTTATGGCGAGAAGTGTGAGATACACATTAACCACAATAGCTTGAAGTATTTATTTACCCAGAGAGATCTAAATATGAGACAGAGGCGTTGGCTAGAGGTGGTGAAAGATTATGATTGTGAAATTCTTCACCACCCAGGGAAAGCCAACGTGGTGGAAGATGTCTTGAGTTGGAGAGGTCTGGGACAGTTGTTTAGCTTGAAATAGATATCAAAGGAGTTGGCAGAAGAGATGACTAGAGCAGGTATAGAGTTGGTGGTGGGCCAGTTAGCTAACACCACCTTGTAGTATACTCACTTGGAGAGGATTAGAGAAGGGCAAATGAATGATACTCAGTTGATCAGGCACAAAGAGGACATCCTAGCTGGAGTAGCTAGGGATTACATTCTCTCAGAGATGGGTTTACTTAGATATCTGGAGCGAATTTGTGTTCCGATGGACTCTGCTATCAGAGGGGAGATTCTGGATGAATCTCATACCACATTGTACTTGCTCCATCCAAGCACCACGAAGATGTATCAGTATTTGAGATCATTGTATTGGTAGTCTGGGATGAAGAAAGATGTAACTAAATATGTGGCTAGGTGCCTAATGTGCCAGCAAGTGAAAGATGAACACCAGAGACTAGCAGGGATGTTACAGCCTTTAGGTATCCCTGAGTGGAAATGGGAGGACATTACCATGGACTTCATAGTGAAATTACCCAAGATCGTAGGTCACATGATTCAGTATGGGTGATTTTGGATCGGAATACCAAATCATCCCATTTCTTGCCAATGACCATGATTAATGGGAGCATGAGGAAGATTATCGTAGTCCTCGGAGAAGGTCACATCGAAGCACCTTGGAATGGCCTGTAGACCGCAGGAATGAGAGGCCATGTCGCGGTCCAGAGGGACAAAAGGAGGACACCCCCTGGGGGACGGAGATGACCGGGGTGGGCGTCTAGATTCTGGGGAAACCTCCGCAGGCACCCACTCCACATCACCCCCGTCCGAGTGAGGCTCGACTAGAGTCTCCTTCTTTCATTCGGAAATATGCAACAGCAAATCGGGCTCCAAAACTGTGGATAAACCATAGCGGTTAAGGTTGGCCACAGTGAAGAGATGGGCGGCCATTTTTATAGCGGGATCGGCATCAAGAAAGGTGTCCACTAGTGCTGCCTCTGACTCAAGAACGTCAGGGATACTGAAGCTCTCTGAACAATAAACACATTTATCAATATGAGCATAAGTTCCAAAATAGAAAATTCAATGTAAAAGGAAAAAAGCTTGAAGTACTTACTTGGGGATGAGCGAAAATGTTCGCGTACGGAAAGGGGGCCTTTTACAAAGAAAAAGTCCTGCTTCCAAGAACCCGGGTTGGACACGGAACCCTCTATCAGAGAGACCTAAAAATTGGCTTTTTGCAAGAAATAAAAGCCTTTGGATTTACGGGTGGGCATGAGGTTGTACATAAAGTGCACCTCTTAGGTCGTAGGAGCACGACAGTTAAGCTCCATAAACGCCATATATAGGCAGCTCAAAGTCAACCAGCTGTTAGGCGCCAGCTGGAGCAGAGCAAGGTCGAAGTGGTTGAGGACCATGATGAAGAACGGGTGTACGGGAATGGTCCCAACTGCCTTCAGGATGTGCTCACTCATGGCCACGTACCCCTAGGGGGGATTATCGGCCCGACACTTGTTGGAAGGAACGTACAGCTTGTACTCCTTGCCAATATGGTATTTATCGGATAACAACAACAACCGGTTCTCTGACACGTTGGACACGATAGTAGACGCCAACAGAGGACCAGAATCTGGCCTCTCAGGAGCCACCTGTCACCACATTCTCTTTGCCATATCTGCAAAACCCAAGGAAAAAGGTGAGGTCGAAATAGGGTACTTTACCCTCTATTTTTTCTTTCCAGCAAGAGTTTTCAACTGAGGCATTGAGTGTGGAAGCATCGAACACAGGTGGATCGAAGACAAGGGTTGAGGGGAACCTGAGGTGACCTCATGGCAACTATAGGGGAGAACGAGGTAGGAGGTTCAGGTGGGAGGTTTCCCTTCATGAACTCCAACTCCATTTGTAGATCCAACAGGTTCACTCTAAGGTTTGCAATGTGGTCACTAAGGTCAAAGGGAAAAGGACTCCATCACCCCTCAAAACCGAATCTATTTCGCTCTCCACCGCCCAGATTTTATGCCTAAGCTCGACCATGTGCTCAAGGTGACATATACGAGCATTCCTCAAAGTGTCATAGTCTTGGTAAGGGTTGTTCTCGGGGGACCCCGAATCTGAAGATAAGTCTACAAACTCAACCCCCGGAGGAACGCCAGACGATCCCTCACATGCCATGAAACCTCGTCTCATTGGTAATAAGGGTGCAAGTGTAGGTGAAGGGGGTGCTACAAAATACAAAGGAATAGGCTCAAAACCTCTAGACACAAGTGCTCAAAATGACCAACCACGGGGTACAAGCAAGGGCATGTGTGTGGACTAGCTCACGAGGAGCTCCGGCCAAGGCAACCCATCCCGAGTAGTGCTAATTTAGACCCATTGAACATAAGAAAGAAAGAAAGACAGTACACTTTGAGTAAGTAAAATCGTGCACCGCCGCGGTCGAAGGAATGCAAAGGGTCGAAAGCACCGCCACAATCAAAAGAAGGCCAAGGGTCAAAAGCACTGTCACAGTCGAAAGAAGGCCAAGGGTCAAAAGCACTATCGCGGTCAAAGGAATGCAAAGGGTTGAAAGTGTGTGTCTGCAAATATAAAGGAGAAAGGTATTTTAGTCTCCAAGCGCCTACATATACTTTTGCATAAAAGAAAGGAATTTAAATAATAAAGAGGAAAGAAAGCCCAAAATGACTTTGTAAGGAATTGAACTCCTTACCTCTTGGAGGAAGTGAAGGCACCAATACCACAAAGCTAAGAAGAGAAAATATAGATATTATGCTTGAGATGAAGGTCTATTTATAAGAACCACAAACTCATCTTAGTCGTTGGATCCAAGGCTTGATCAATGGTTAAGAAGGGGGCTTGGCACTCGCCTTGGGATCCGCAGAGCACAATGATAGGCTCACATTCACTCTCAAAATATCATAATAGTCTTCAATTCCAAAGTGTGTTTTTCTATAATGTCAAAATGAAGAAGCAAGCTAATACCTCGCGGGCATCCCAAAAACATCGCACCTTGAAGTCTACCAGAGAACCTGAAGACCCTCTCGTAGATTGGGGGGCAAGTGTGGATGCTAAAAATTCCACACCGGTGAAAGACCCACATCTCGTGCTGATGTTCCCTTGAAGGTCCAAAGCAACCATGACCAACTCCCCATTGGTCTCTTGGAGCACTGCTCGGTGAAAAAGGCATCAAACATGGTCTCAGCATTACCATCGTTTCGACCTTGCATCATGCATAACACAGTCGTTTCACGCGAGTGGTCCCGCAAGGCGCTCACCTCACGCTTGACTCAAAGGTCTCGCTTGGGTGCCTAGAAGCCATGATGGCCTCGCATAGTGGGACACGCCTCACTTCGCCCAGGCACCCAGATGCCGCGACCCCGTCTCTCCAGCACCACGCGAGACGCCATCGCGCCCTAAGTCAGCGCCTCACGACCCCGTCTCGCCAGCACCACGTGAGATGCCATCGCACCCCAACTCAATGCCTCGCGACCCCATCTTGCCAGTACCACGCGAGACGCCATTGCGCCCCAAGTTAGCACCTCGCGACCCCATCTCACCAGCACCACGCGAGACACCATCGCGCCACAAGACCGTGCCTCGCGACTCCGTCTCGCCAACACCACGTGATATGCCATCGCGCCCCAAGACCGCGCCTCGTGACCCCATCTCGTCAATGCCACACGTGACACTCTCGCACCGTGCACCTCGCACCAGGCGCCACGTGCCACCAGCCCACATCTCGTGCCACACCTCGCGAGACACCACAACCTCGTATGCGCAGGCTTGCCTCGCACCACGGTCTCGCGAGAACACCTATGTGACCTGCCTCATACGCCTACGGAGCCACACTTTGTGCCCAGAATATGTGCTTGGGGTTGAGAGGCCCTTCTCATCTCATTTTCATAGGGTCATCTCATGAGATCCTTGATTGCCAGGCATCTGGGAATAACATATAAGGATTTCAGCACTTGAAGCCTTTATGAATAAGGTACCTTGCGAAGGTAAAAACTTGTGGCTCAAGGAGCTCGTACAAATACGGAATGTACCTACAAACCAAGAGGAGGCGAAGTATGTACAGGGGTACGACCCTGAATACCCCAGGTGTCTGACCCTAAACACCACGCTAGAAAAGTAGTGGTCATACGAATAGGGAACCTGATGTGGTCCTTCCCAGCCAACCTCTGATGTTCGTACTAAACAGATGGTGGAGGTATAACTAGGTACTAAAGTGGAGGTGCTCCCGTAGACCCTCAGCATGTACTGGAGCTGACCACCACGCTCCTGGCACCACTAATATCTGTAGATTGCATAAGCAGAGTCGTGTCCCCAGGGACCACCATGTACAATGAGCCAATAGTACTTAACTATAAATATGACCTCCCTTCACCTGGGAAAAGGGAGAGAGATAATTTTGTAACCACTCATTGTTAATGGAAAGAGACACTCTACATTCTCTCTATTTTTCATTCTAAAATTTCAGCATTTACATTTTGTGTTCCTGAAATCATAAGAAAGTTTGCTTGAAGTTCATTTGATTTGAATCTACTTATTTTATAACTCACAAAGTTCTTGATCTAACTTAGTTGATGAGTTCTTACCATCAACACATATGTACATGTTGCCACCAAAGCTCTCCAACTCATGGCTGGTCTAGCTTCCCTTTTCCCATACATGTTGTAACGACCCAAAATCACTAATATAGCTTAAGGGCCTTGATTAGTGTGTCGGGAGGGAATAATTGATTTATGTGTGAATTTATTGATTTAATGCATGATTATATGATAAGCATGCTTGTATGATTATATGAATGTAAATGTAGTTATGTGCTTTAAATTGTGAACCACATTATTATGTGGGTAAATCTGTAGCAAGTGACTTGAGGCGATCCTAGGGAGCTAGATAGCGGGAAAGTCACAACGGGGCTTAATACTGACTTTGGACAAGTCAAGGGGTATTTCAGGTATTGGATGGTTATTTAGAATATCAGGTTATGGAAATAAATAATTGGAGATATATTTGAGGTTAGGAAGTCTAGGTGGGAATATTGGGGAATTTTACCATTTTTCCCTCGGGGACGTTTCCGGTACCCCAAGCCTTGGGATTAACTTAATTTCTTAAGGATAGAATAAAGAAACTTTAGAAAATAGTAGAACATAATAAACCGACCCTTTCTTCTTTCTCCCTTTCTCTCTCAAAGGAAACTCTTGGACTCTAAAGGAACTCAACTGAAAGCTCTGTGATTTACGCTTGGGTCTTGAGGGATTAGCTCAATTTTAGCAAAGGAATTCAACCAGGACTAAGGTAAGGATTGATTCCCACTTTTTGTTGTTGAAATCTGTGGTTTTGATTGTGTTATAAGAGGTTTTTGGGTTTTGAATTTGAAGACTGAATTGAAGCTAGGAATTTGGAAGTTAGCTCAGAAATTGCTTAAAGGATTGATTCTGCAGTGAAGGTAAGTTCGAATTTATGGTTTAATGGCTGAATTTTAGTGTTTCCATGGTTGGTTTTAGTGTTCTTGAGTTAATAGGTTTCAGAGATTGAAGTGGGTCATTGATGGGTTTCTAGTCTAGGTTTCAGCTGAATTGTGTAGCTGGAATTGTGTTAGAGGTGTTGGGATGATTGAGTTGTGGAATTGGGATGGTTTTGGATGGGTTTGAGTGAGGTTTGAGAGTAAAAAATGGAGGTTTTTCTGGGTTCAAAGGGGTCAGGCTGCGGCATAGTTCTTGGTGAGCCGCAGCCCTCTGAAGCTGAGGGATGTTGAGGAATGAGGGCGGGTCGTGCATGGTCTGAGTAGGGCCGCGACCCGTGTCTGGTTTTGGGTGTGGGGGAGCCTCTGGTTGGGGCCATGCCACAGCATGGGTGGCTAGTGCCGCGGCCCTTAAGCGATTTTTGGATTTTGAGATTTTAGGCATGGGAATTTAACCTAGGGTGCTCGAGGTTGAATCTTTTACCATGTTTGGTGGAGTTCAATGTTTTGGAGACTAGAGCTTTGTCTAGAAGCCCTTTTAAGATTGTTGATGGTATCCTTTATCTTGGTTGTGACTAGGTGCTAAGCTAGGGCTCGAGATCGGATCGCGCTCAAGGAGCATCGCTCATAGTCAGTACACTCGGAAGCCAAAGGTAAGAAAACTGCACCCTGTTGTGGATTTGTAATGGGACTAAGAGCTCCCTATTATGTATGCTTTGAAAGGATGGTATTATGCCATGTAAACAATAAACCAACGACCTAAGAGTGCCAACGTTTACACTAGCGCATAGGGTGCGGCTCGACCACTGGTAGCCGAGGACAGCTTATTATGCACTGAGCTCGGTTTAAGCGGGCCGGAGTCAGTGGGGTGAATAGAGGGTGTGGCCTAAGTTGTCGGCCCTAATTATCATGTGACTTGATTGTTATTAGTGATTAGCTGCATCATTGGTTCTGATTACATGCTATGTGATTAATGTGGAATGTTAAGTGTTTGATCACGCTTAAAGGATTATTCATCTGTTATTGTTGTTTGTGATGTATATTATGTTTTCTTGCTAGGCCTTCGCTCACGGGTGCTACGTGGTGCAGGTAAAGGCAAGGGAAAACTTGATCAGCCATGACTTGGAGAGCTCTGTGAGCTTAATGTACATGACCAGCTGCTCAGCCGCCACGGTTGTGAGGATGACAGGAACATGAGAGCTATAAACATTTGTTTTGCCTTAGAGTGGCCGATGGTTATCTGTATTTTGGAGATTTTGTAAACCGACTTTTAAACACTGTTTCTTTTTGGGATCCCATGTGTAAAACTGTTTAATTATATAAAATGTATCTTTTGAGACCAAAACCCTTTTTAACCCTAGCACATTTATGGTTTAGTGACACGTTTTTAACTAAATCACTTGATTAGCAAGTCCTGTACCTTTATAAGTACACAGTGTAGCGATCTTGGCTATCCAGGGCGTTACACATGCACCACATAGTACCTGTGAGCCAAGGCTCAGCAAGAAAACTTAGACATGCTCATAAGCAGTTAATAGCATATCACAGAATCATAATCGCAGTAATAACCATACTCATGTATGCATTCGATTTATAAAAGTGACTAGCAAAAATAAAGACTTTCAGACCGAGTCCTAGTCTCCGGGACCTCGAATTCTATTAAACCGGGTAGTAGAATCCTTCCCAAGCCCTTAGGTTTGAGTTCCTGCCACCCAAGACCTAACTTGGCCAAAATGTACAATTTGAGGCGTGACGCCCCTCACAGGCGTCGCGGCTCTCCTCGAGTCAGAGAGCCTAGACCTCTTTTTTTAAGACACGGGCTGCGGCGCTGCCCATCAGGTGTCGTGTCACGATGGCGGCTCATGGAACCGCCCTGGCTTCTGGATTCATGAGGGTTGTGGCTCCGCAAGAACAGGGCCACGACATGACCCTGCGAACCCAGTTTATCAAATGTTTTCTCTGAGCCAATTCCTCCAAAACTCACCCCAAAATGGTACCAAACCCATAATTGAGTCCAAAAACATCATCAGTACATCACATGCAGTAAAACCCAACTCAAAATCGAATCAAACACTCACCATAATCATAAAATTCAATCAAAGCTTAAGAAACTTAAAAAGACAAAACTCAGAAACTTGAAAGATCAAATTACCTCTGATAAATTCGTTTTCTAGCTAAATCCCCAGGCTATAAAGCTTCTAATCTTCCCTGGAATCGTTATGATTCTACCTTCGC
Organism: Humulus lupulus; assembly: GCF_963169125.1. Classification (NCBI taxonomy): domain Eukaryota; kingdom Viridiplantae; phylum Streptophyta; class Magnoliopsida; order Rosales; family Cannabaceae; genus Humulus; species Humulus lupulus. Next base: position 142,569,234 of record NC_084802.1, on the reverse strand, counting down.
TTGAATCTGAGCTCTAAAACTCGAGTTTCCTTTGAAAACGCTCATGAGCTATGTGCGAGAGAACGAGAGAGAGAGAGATTTTGTCTTTTCTGAGTTAATGAACTCAGCCTTAACCTTATATTCGAAAAGTCCCAAATGACCAAAATGCCCCCACTCAACCTGCTTCTCCCTCAACACCCCATAAGGGCAAAAATATCATTTTCACTTTCTAATCCCGCTCTATACCCAAATCTCCTCAAATGATTATGCTAAACTCGGAATAATGCTATTTCTCCCAAAATACAACTCACGCTACAATGAGTCCCGGTGACTCTCCTGATCACCCAAAATACCCATTGGCTTGCCCCAAGTCAGGTATTTATCCCCGTTGTGACTAAACCACTAACTTGCTCCCTAGGATCGTCTCGCGCCGAATAACTCAAATGTATCTACATAATAATGTGGTCTCAATCATATAACACACACACATATATATATATTCAAATATGCCCTTAGTAGGCCAAAATTACGAAAATGTCCTTCTAATAAGAAATGGGCCCACATGCATGCTTAATACACCTAAACATGCCAATACAGTCGTATTATAATATAACTCACATAATACATATAATCATGCATATAATCACATAATGCATAATTAAATCAATCATTGCCCTTCTAGCCCCCTAATCAAGGCACTAAGCCTTAGTAGGGAAATCGAGACATTACAAATAGTGATATTCCGCGTTTAGCATAATTAATTGAGCTTAGAAGTATAGTGTGGGGCGCGAGTGTAAATGACATTTTTTCCTTTTGGTCTTAAAGGAAAGGCCTTACTTGGCAGAGGCATTTTGGTCATTTTGAGGCCACTATGTTAGACATGCCAAGCTGAGGGGTTTACTCAGAAAAAACACACCCCCCCCCCCCCTCCCGCTCTCTCTCTCTCTCTCTCTCTCTTGTTTCCTCTCTCTCTCTCTCTCTCTCTCTATGTTCCCTTGGTGTTTAGTAGAGAATTTGAATTTTTAAGAAGATTAAGGGAAAGTCGGAAGTTATTAAAGATTAAGGAGTATAGCTGGATTTGAATCCTATCAGAGATAACTCAATTATTTGAATTTTGGTTTTTATAGTTACTAAAAGTTTTATTGAATTCTAAAGTTTAAAAGAGTTTTGAATGAGTTTAAGGTTTGTTTTGATGTTTCTGAGCTCCTGGGACCATTATTATGGTCGAAACTGGTTAAAATCATGCTTTGGGATGATATTTGGGAGTTTGGCAATTCTGAAAATCGCTGGAAATTTGAGTTCGCAGTGTCGCGTCGTGGCCCTTATGAACTCAGAGGGACAAGGAGGTGCCTTGAACCACCTTGGTGCCGCAGCGCTAGGCGGGATGCGTCGCGACGCGTGCCCTATGGTTCTGGGCTCGGGGCTCTCTGGTTTGTTGCGCTACATCACTTAGTGGGGGGGATCGTGACTCTAATTGGGGAAATGTTAGGAAATAGGTTTTGGGAGCTGGGAACCCAAATCTAAGGGCTTAGGAATGGTTCTACTACCCGGGTTAGTAGAATTCAGAGTCTCGGAGGCTAAGACTTGGTCTGGAAGCCTTTATTAGTTTGTTTCCTGATAATTATTCCTTGATATGGTTGTGACTAGGTTGAACCGTTAGGATCAGGAGGAAAAGACCATACTCGGGGTCGTCATACACTATTTACTCAGGACCTGAGGTAAGGAAACTACACCTGGTCTGTGTTTAGGGCTTGGCCTGGCTATAGAACATGCTTATAACCATGCTAAGAATGTTTTATTAAACTTGTTGATTGCGTTGTGCTTACTTGTGTTAAGTGATGACTTTTTATTTGTATGTCTGATTAAAAACCCCGGCTTATAAGTCGAGGATTTATCAATTGTATCTGATTAAAAGCTCGGCTTATAAGTCGAGGACCTATCTATGGTATTTGATTAAAAGCTTGGCTTATTAGTCGAGGATATATTTGTTTACAAGGCTCGGCTTATAAGTCGATGGTTTACAAGGCTCGGCTTATAAGTCGAGGGCTTAAAGGCTCGGCTTATGAGCCGAGGGCGAAAGTAGCGTGCTGAACGCTGGCCGATGAGGTTAAACTAACCCGGAAGCGTGATATACTCTTGAACGACCATATGGCCGCTTGAAATAATAAGCGCCAGGTACGCTTGGCCATCCCTAAGGCTGGTTATACATGGAATCGGGCAATGGGCCCTGGCGTGGCTTTATAGTCACTTATATGGAGTGATTGCATGCATGAGTAAGGTTATTACTCCTAGGCATGCTAATTATAATTCTGTGATTTGATGATTTACTATTTATGAGTGTGGTTATGTTTTCTTGCTGAGCCTCGGCTCACGGGTGCTAAATGGTGCAAGTAAAGGAAAAGAAAAGTTGGACCAGCCATGAGTTAGAGAGCTTTAGAGGCAGGGTGTACATATGCAGCCCGCTCAACCGCCATGGCCGAGGGTATCCATTGGAACTAGGGTTGGACCTTGAGTTTTCCGCTTAGGTCGGCTTTTGAATTCATTTTGAGTTGTAACCGTTTTAAACTCTGCTATGATCCCATGTATTGCACTCAAACTCTTTTTATGAAATGGTGGACTTTTGACCAAAAATTTTAGTACCTAAACCTGTGGTTAGTTTCTATTACACGTTTTAAGTCCAAATGTCTCGTTTAGCGAGTTAAGCACTATTTAATTACATAGTGTAATTGTCCTTGATTAGGAAGATGTTATAGGCCCTACCCAATCGCCCTAACTAAACACATAAGTCGAACGAACACACATCACAAAAATTTTCTCAAGTCGCCATCGGACATAGCTGATCCCCGAGGCACCTCACTGGTCGTTGAGGCCCCTCACTGCTTACTGGTGGCCCTCGCCACCCGAGCCTCGTTCCGCACCCGAGTGCGCCTTTAACCATTAAATGAATAGGAGGCGTCGGACTTCCATTTTTGGTGAGACACAAGTCTATCTCCAAGCCAAGTGTACCAAGATTTAGCTTGATCGAGAAACAAGGTGCCACCGTCAGCCCAAACCATCTCCACCACTATAAATAGTGCAACCCGCACAGTAGCAACGAAGGGGGGGAGGGGGGAATCTGAGAGAAAAAACAAGTTAGTAATTGTTCATTTTCGGAGAGAGCTTCTACTCTCCATCTTTGTAACTTCCCCAAGAGCAAGATCAAACTCAGCTTGCTCCTGAGGGTTCAAAGTTCATAAATAATACTGATTAAAGTGGAAATAGGTAATCTTTTTTGGGTCGAACCACTATAAATCTTTGTCTTATTCATTTATTACCGCATTTATTTCTCTTTTCATTAGCTGAATGTTCATCATTAAGATCCACTCTGAGGTATTACACACAAAACGACTCATCATTTATCACTCTATGTGAGTTGACGAAAACACGAATCAACAAAAATCAATTGTTTTTTAAATTTAATTTTCTTAAAAAAAAATTCACTCTACAATGACGACATATCGTTGCAGTAGAATGACTATGGAATGCCAAAAAAATTTGTTGATAACACCCTACTGCGACCACATGTCATCACAGTAGGGTAGAAAATATATTATCATCGCAGTAGGAGGAATATATTTTCTACCCTACTGCAACGACATGTGGTCATAGTAGGGTGTTGTCAAATTTAAAATTTTTAAAATTTGAACAACCTACTGCAACGACTTATTGTCACAATAGATCAATATTTTCAAAAATACAATGCTACTGCGACCGCCATGTCGTCATTTTAGAAGAAATCTACTGTGATGACATCATATGTCGTCGCAGTTGAGATCTATACATAGGTATCTACTGCGAAGATATGTCGTTTTTAAATACCTTTAGGAGCAAGTTTCCTGCGACGACAAAAATCGTCAAAGTAGACCTCTCTTCATGTAGTGATAAATAGATAATAATATGGACCACATTTTATTATTTTGCGATTAGACAAAATTTTATAACATGGGTCAGTAACTTATATACAACTACTATCACACACAACTCCTTAATATTCTTCTAATTAGTTGTATTGCCAAGAAAGAAGAAAAAGGAATATATTCCAACTTTAAGAACGTACGTATATAGAGATATAGATACCACCCCACATGGAAAAATTTCACGAGGGAACCAGAATATATATATATATATATTATTTTTTGAAGATTAATGAACAATAATTAATTTAAACTTTTAATTATTATTATTAATTTATAACTAAGAGAATATCACATATGTGTCTTAATTTTCTCTTTTTGCTAACGAGAGAACAAGAACAAATAAAAGGAGAGAGAGGTGTTGGGCACAAAAAACAACAATGAGAGTAAATGAATTACCAATATTAGAAAATATAATTTTATCTTTTAATTACGCACTTAGTATAAATATTAAAAGCTAGCTACAGGACTCTTTTCCCAAAACATTCGAAATTGATACATTGTGTCCCATCATAACCACATGTCATTATATGTAACTTATTATCATGACTCATCTTATCAAGCTAGCTTTTTTATATAAAATAAATGAATGAAATCAGTGTTAAAATATAAAAATTACAATACATATTATTTATTACTACAGTCATCTTTTAGAAATATATATAAAATAACAATAAACAACATAAAAGTAATATGGATAGCAACAATATTAAAAAAACTAACTAACAACACAACATAAACTTAGAAGCAGCAATATAAATACTAAAAATAGCATAATAACAACGAGAGTACATTTGTTTTTGCCTTTTGTTAGTAATAAAGGGTAACTAACCAAGACAGGAAGGCATTGATCATCTACAATATATTCTTAAGCTTAGTCTTACATGTGTTACATGATTTATATTTTTCTATTATTAATTTAATTCTATTTACTACAAATTACTTACAATCATAACAAAGAGTAGAAGATTTTTTTCAAGAAGTAATAACAAACAGAAAAATGAAAAAAAAAAAAAAACTTTTATGTAACGCCCTGGGTAACCAAGACTGTTACACTGTGTATTTAAAATAGTACAAGACTCACTAATCAAGTCATTTGAACATAAATGTGTTTCTAAAGTCAATTTGATAAGTTAGGGTTAAAAGATTTTGATTGTAGAATGGTTGACTTTCATTAAAACAAGTGTTTGATACATGGGATCCTAAAAATAGTGTTTACATGGCAGATACAACCCTCAAAAGTTAATACAACAATAGCCAGTCTAAATGGCAAAATACAGTTTTGAGCTCTAATCCCTGTAAATCCCTCGGTCGTGGCAGTCGAGCAGCTGCCAATGTACACACCGCCACTAAAGCTCTCCAACTCATGGCTAGTCCAGCTTTCATTTGCCTTTACCTGCACCACGTAGCACCTATGAGCCAAGGCTCTACAAGAAAATCATAATCAACAAGCATAAACATCAACAAGTGTATATAACAAACTTTAGTTCAATCAGTTCAATTAATCAGTAGAATAAAAGTATTAAGCTAGGCAACGATAAACACATATACTTCAAAACATATAATTCAATCTTTAATACAATATTTAGGTGTCGGCACCCTTAGGCTGAGCCCTCTTGTTATTTAGCTAATCTTGGCTCGCTTAGGCCGAGCTGCGTCCAGTACGCTTTTCATCAGCCCCAGCTCCCGGTCATACTCTTACATTACACATAACGGATATATAAACTACATAACACATATATTCATTTACAGGGAATCTCAGTCCCATTCACAACCACTTGGGTGCAGTTTTCTTACCTTAGTCGAGCGAAGGATAAAGAGCGGTCCCGAGCACGATCCTCAGTCCTGAGCCTTAACGATAACCGTAGTCACAAGCAACAATGGATAACTATCAAATTCTAATCCAATTAAATGTTTTGGAAACAAATACTAGCCTCCAGGACCTCGAATTCTACTAAACTGGGTAGTAGAATTCATCCCGAGCGCTTAGGTTTAACTCCCCGAGCCTAAAATACTAACCTAGGTTATGGCTGCCTAGGCAGGCCACGACCTGGCCCTAAAGGTCGCAGCGCACCTCAAGTCAGAGGCGCCAGCCTCTTACTTCAGGGGGGAGGCGGGCCGCGACTTGCCCCCCTAGGATCGCGACGCGCCCACAGGTCAGCAAGCCCCTAGGGCCTTCTGGGACACACGGGCCGCGGCGCCCATGAACTGGGTCGCAACGTGCCCCCGTGAACCCAGAATTCCCTGGGTTTCTCCAACCTTTTCCCAGCTCAATTCAACCAAAAATCCCTTGCAACCTTCCACCAAACCCAGAACTGAGTCTAGGACTCTTAACCACATAGTTTAGGCATAACAAATAACCCCAAAACCTACTGAAATTACTACCCCAAATCAGAAATCAATCAACATCCAAAAACCAGTCTAAACTCAACCTAACAATCTGAATTCCCAGTAGAAACAAGACAGAATTCTTACCTCAGTTTATAGCCTCAATCCACAGCAATTGCTTGACTAATCCTAGCTTAATTTCTCAGACTTCCCTACTAAATTCCCTTTCTTTTTCCTTCATAAATTCCCTCATCTTCAAGGCATTCCAAAGGGAGAGAGAGAGAGTGAGAACGTGAGGGCAAGAGAGAGAGTTTAAGGTATTCTGATATGTTTCACTAAGTTCTTATCTCTCCAGCCTAACTCTTCCCACTATATCTCTTTAATTAAAATGACCAATGTTATCCCTAAAATAAGAAATGAATGACATGGCAGGCATTAATTACACGTGGCTGACACCTGGCAGAATCTGTGTTCGGCTGTCGACCAGGGAGACATCCAATATCATGCGATCGGTTTCTTCATATGACCAGACTGGTCGTACGAAGATTATACGCGGAGGAAATCTTAGGCAGTTATGATGGAATCCAACATTATTTCCCATGATTTCCTGAGTATCCGATTATTTAGGAAAGAATATCTATAACAAATCAATGTAAATCTTCCCTGAGCTTATAAATAGAAGAAGATGGCTCAGGGAAGAGGACCAGATCCTTTTCTTTTGAGCAAAAAAGGTCATTTGAGATTAGAGAGAGATTACACTAGAATAATTGTATTTTCTTCTTCAGAGGTTAGTGAAACTCATTGAACCCGAGTTCTTTGATCACCCCTTTGGATCTTATTTCAATAACAATTCAAGTGGACGTAGGTTATTACCATATCCTGGGGCCGAACCACTATAATATCTTGTGTCTTTATTATTTTCGTCATCACATTCTTTTCAACGTTTTTATCCACGTCAAGCGTATTTTGACTCTGTGTCAGTTGGCAAAAATCTGGGTCAACATTCTAGTGCTTTCATTGAGAGCTTGATATAACATCGTTGAGAAAACCAATGGCGAAAACTACCAGGAAAACTGGACAGGCGGCCGCCGCTGCACCATCTAACCCGCCTCCTCCTCCTCCTGCAAACGTGGCTGAGGATGAGCCACATTTGGATTTTGATGAGGAAGAAATGGACGACGCGACGCTGAAGAGTACCCTAGGGGCGCTGCATGAAGAACTGACCAATCTAAGGGCCAGCCAGGAAGGTGCTGCTGAAACCATGGCGCGGTAGCAACAAGAAATTGAGCGGCAGCGCCTGGAGCTGAGTGAAAGGCAGGCGGAGATGGACTGTCGCTAGAGGGAGGCCATGGCAGCCCTCGAGGCAGCCTTACAATTGGCTAGGAATCAGGCTGCACCTGCCTCATAGCCTGATCAACTTGCAAATGGGCCACCCCACAAGGGTCCCAATCCTAGCCCGCCTATCCAGCCCTCGAGCCCACAAAGGCCCGAGCAGCCACAGGTGCCCCATGACGATGTCCCGTTGATGGACCCTGAGGAGCAAACTCCATCCCAAGCTGGTCGCCGCCATCCCCAGCAGCAGAGGCAGAATAGGAACGAGCAGCAGCCTCGTAGTTCTAGACGCCATAGGGGCGATGAGCCAAATCTTCCAAACAGAGGACAACATCCTCCTGGTAACAGGAGGAATTCAGAGTTAGGCTCTGCGGTCCAAGGCCCCCCACGACATGATAATGCATGGGGACCTAACGACCAACGCAGACCACCCTCTAACGCTCGGGAGGTTCCAGCCCAGGAGGGCCATCGAGGGAATAGCTGATCCCACCATAGCCAATCAAGATTCAGAGATGGCCATGGTTATAACAAAGCCGACTCAGGCAGAGGGAATGCTGGTCGGAGGGATGAAGAAAGAGGGGGAGGCAGAAGCCAGCCACCTCAGGATGACAAACTCGACAGACGGGACGCTGGGGGGCAGCCCAGACAAAATAATGTCTTCAACTGGCTCGGAGCTAGCGAGCAGCAGAGAAGAGATGAGGATTTAAGAGATATACTCAATGATCGCTGCGAGCGGCACGGCAAGTACGTCCCCCCAGCACCAGAGGCCACGGCGATCTCCAGCGCTGTGCAAGCCCAGATAGATGCCCTCAACCAGGCAGTGCAGCAGCTGGTCGAGGGAAGAACATCTTATATCGACCATGATAGGAGAAAAGGTACTCCTTTCATCCAGAGGATAGCCATGGCGGAAACTCCTAGCAAGTTTAAGATGCCTACGCTTCCAAACTTTGACGGGTATGGTGACCCGGTATCTCATGTCAACAAATTTGAGATACAAATGGACATTCAGAAGGTGTCTGAAGACGCATGGTGTAGGATCTTCCCTGCAACACTTTCTGACGCTGCACAGGAGTGGTTTTTTAAATTCCCTCCTGCAAGTATAATTTCCTGGGAAATGTTCGTGAAGGATTTTTACGGACAGTTCTATGCGGGTCGTGTGCACCCTACCGAGGAAAATCAGCTGGTCGAGATACGCCAGCAAAATGGAGAATCGCTAAAAGACTACGTTCAGCGTTTTATGCGAGCAGCCGCTGGAGCAAAAACAGTGGGTGATGAAGGCAAAATGATGGCCATAACGGCAGGGGTTAAGCGTCGTACCCCTCTCTGGGAGAGCCTCAGAAAGCATGGGGTTAGGACGACCCAGGAATTCTAGATTGAGCTGATTGTTATATCAAGCTCGAAGACGCCATTGCCAATGAAGGAAAACCCCCAGGCAGAGATAAGGAGACAGCCGAACCCGCCAAAGCCGCCAATGGGTCGAAACCCAACGGCAACGGGAACGGTAACGGCAATGGCAAGAATGGTGGAAAACGGCCACACAACGAGCCTTCCACCTCTGACAACAAAAGGACCAAGGGTAATCGTTATGAACCCCGGTTCACTAACTATATTGCCCTTATTGAATCTCGGGGAGAGGTATATCAGGCCACGAGTTCCAGTGTGCCTTACAAGAAGCCTGCCCCCATTCGAAAGGACATTTCGAGGAGAGACACCACCAAGTTATGTCGTTATCACAACGACTACGGGTATGACACCAATGAGTGCAACCAGTTGAAGGATGAGATCGAGTTCCTTATCAGACAAGGACACTTGAAAAGATATGTACAGGCCTCGGGAAATTCCCAACGAGAAGCTCCAGATGGCAACGAGCAAGCGCCCACACGCCAACACTCGCCACCTTTGCAGCCTGATCCCATAGCCGACACCCTATTAACCATCTGCGAAGGCCCGCACCTCACGGGAAACAGCGGCAAGGCCAGGGAACGATATGCTCGGACCCTGCGCCACGACCAGGACATCAAGATGATGGCTGTGGAGGACCGCGCGCCGAAAAAGGCTCGATCAGAAGAGGGCGAGATAGCCTTCTCTGATAGCGATGCCCAACATGTCCGGTTCCCACACTCCGATCCACTGGTCGTGGACATCCAAATGGCCAATATGATGGTGAAGAGAGTGCTAGTTGATACAGGAAGTTCAATGAACATCCTGTACAAGTCTTCTCTGGAATGCATGAAGTTGTCCGTTAAGGACTTGGAGCCTTGCAACCAAACAATATACGGCATTGTAAGCCGAGGGACTCGCCCCTACAGGGTCAATCAGACTTCCAGTGACAGCAGGTACAGCACCTGCTACCAGGACATTACTTGCTACTTTCATAGTGGTCGATTGTCCCTCGGCGTACAATGCCGTCATTGGAAGACCTATACTGGTAGACCTACGGGCCGTCACCTCCATATGGCACCTAGCCATGAAATTCCCAACAGACGCAGGGGTAGGACGCGTGTTGGGAAACCAGAAGGAGGCCAGGGAGTGCTACAACGCCTCGGTCACGAAGGCGAAGAAGGGAACATCAAAAAGCACTCCCTCTGAAAGGTTGCAGCTGGCAATTGATACGCAAGCCCAATCCGGTGAAGGAGTCACCAAATAGGGTGTTGCCCAAAGTGAGGATAGAGATTTAAATCCTCGCTTTGGGGATTTTGAGGAAAATGTTGGACCCATTGAGGACCTGGAAGAGGTCCAACTTGACGAGAAGGACCCGACCAGAGTCATGAAGGTCGGGAAAAACTTAGAACCCACTGCGAAACATGCACTGGTGGAATTTTTGCGGAAGAATCAGGAAGTCTTTGCCTGGTCGCACAAAGACATGGCTAGGATAGATCCTGCAGTCATAAGCCATGTCCTGAATATAGACAAGAGTTTTCCGCCCGTGCAACAGAAGAGAAGGCTTCTCGATAAGGATCGGTCGAGAGACTTAAAAGAAGAAGTGGAGAGATTAAAGGAGAATGGGTTCATCAAGGTGGCGTTTTACCCATCATGGGTCTCCAATCTAGTACTGGTTCCCAAGCCTAATGGCAAGTGGTGAACCTGTGTGGATTTTACGGACCTCAATAAAGCCTGCCCGAAGGATTGTTTCCCACTACCAAGGATCGACCAGTTGGTCGATGCTACCGCGGGACACGAGATCCTCTCTTTCATGGATGCATATTTGGGCTACAATCAGATTAGCATGTATCCCTCTAATGAGGATCACACCAGCTTTCGGACCGATACGGGATTATACTGTTATAAAGTAATGCCCTTCAGACTGAAAAACGCAGGTGCGACTTACCAGCGACTAGTTAACCACATGTTTAAAGAGTTGATCGGCGTAAACATGGAGGTATACGTGGACGACATGCTGATAAAGTCAAAAAAAGCAGAAGGACATGTGAAGGATTTGCAAGAATGTTTCGATGTATTGAACAAGTACCAGATGAAACTAAATCCTCTCAAATGTTCCTTCGGAGTTGGATCAGGGAAGTTTTTGGGGTTTATTGTTAATTCAAGAGGAACCGAGGCCAACCCCGACAAGATAAAAGCCTTGATCGATATGAAATCGCCAGAAAAGATCAAGGATGTACAAAGTTTGACTGGGAGAATTGCGGCCCTAAGTAGATTTATTTCCAAATCAACGGACAAGTGTATCCTTTTCTTCAATCTACTTAGGGGCAACAAGAAATTTGAATGGACAGGAGACTGCGAGCAAGCTTTCCAGGCATTGAAATCCCATATGGCACAACCTCCCATTTTATCTAAGCCAATCGAAGGAGAAACTTTGTTCATTTACCTGGCAATCACTGAAGTTGCTGCTAGTGCGGTACTAGTACGAGAGGAAGAAGGCATACAAAAAGCGGTTTACTATGTAAGCAAGAGGCTAATCGGAGCAGAACTGAGGTATCCACCGATCGAAAGGCTAGCATATTGCTTAATCCTAGCCTCCAGGAAGCTACGTCCTTACTTCCAAGCCCATCCTATCACAGTTTTAACCAACCAGCCCCTTCGGCAAGTCCTCCAAAAACCAGAGGCGGCTGGGCGTCTATTAAAATGGGCAGTCGAACTAGGGCAGTTCGATATTACGTATTCACCATGAGCAGCAGTAAAGGGACAAGTCTTGGCTGATCTCATTGCAGAGTTTACCGAACTCCCGGACGATGAGCAATGCAAAAAATATAATGCGCCTGAGCCTCATGATCAAACTCCCTCATGGAAGTTGTTTACGGATGGGTCGTCAAACGAATCTCACGCAGGAGCAGGAGTGATATTGATAACGCCAGAAGGGCATCGATTTCACTGCGCCATTAGGTTTGACTTCGTAGCCTCGAACAACGAAGCCGAATACGAGGCCCTCCTCACTGGATTACGATTGGCAAAAGACATGGATATAAAAGTGCTCGATATTTACAGCGATTCACAGTTGGTGGTGAATCAAGTTCTAGGGGAATATCAAGCACGGGGTCTCAAAATGGGAGCCTACCTAAATAAAACTAGAAATCTATTGGCACAGTTCCAGAAGTATACCCTCCAGCAGATACCTCGAGACCAGAATTCGAATGCAGATGCCTTAGCCAAACTCGCAAGCGCGAAAGATGCTGACACTTTGAACATTGTGCCAGTAGAAAGATTGAGCGAGCCGAGCATACGAGCAGATGTGACTAGCATGGAAATCCAGATGGAAGACACATGGATGGCACCTTACTTGGAGTATCTGACCAGCGGTACACTGCCGAAAGATAGGAACAAATCCAGAACTCTTCAAATGCAGGCTGTGAGATATATATTGGTCGATGATGTTTTGTATCGAAGGGGATATTCCATGCCACTGCTCAGATGTATTACACCCGAGAAAGCTAAGGAACTGATGAAGGAAGTACATGAGGGCTTTTGCGGAGATCACGCTGGGGGGAAAAGTTTGGCGAAGAAGATCCTAAGGCAGGGCTATTTCTGGCCAACTATGAACGAAGACTTTGCGGAGTACGTCCGGAAATGCGATAAGTGTCAAAGGTTTTCCAAAATCCCACGAGCAGCTCCAAATGAATTAAAACAGATGCAGAGTCCTTGGCCTTTTGCAGTATGGGGAATAGACTTGATTGGATCATTGCCAACAGGGAAAGGTGGAGTAAAGTATGCAGTCGTAGCAGTTGACTACTTCACCAAATGGGCCGAAGCTGAACCACTCGCTACCATAACGACCAAGAAAGTTCTTGACTTTGTCATCAAGAACATTGTTTGCCGATATGGTTTGCCTTGAAATCATCTCAGACAACGGCACCCAATTTGACAGTGACCTGTTCACCGACTTCTGCAAAAGACACGGGATTATCAAAAGCTTTTCTTCAGTTGCTCATCCACAAGCGAACGGGCAGGTCGAAGCAGTGAATAAAACGCTTAAGGACACCCTGAAGAAAAAACTTGAAGACGCTAAGGGGGCGTGGCCAGAATAGCTACCTGAAGTCCTATGGTCGTATAGAACTTCTCACCAAACAGCGACAGGTCATACTCCGTTTTCCTTAACATACGGATATGAAGCCATGTTGCCAGTCGAGTTAGATCTGCCCTTGCATCGATGAATTACATACGACCAGGATCAAAATAGCTAATTGATGATGGATTCCCTAGACTCAATAGAAGAAAAACGAGAGAAAGCCCAACTCCGTGTAGCTGCGTACCAGCAAAAAGTCGCCCGGTACTTTAATTCAAAAGTAAAAGAAAGAAAATTCAACGTCGGAGATCTAGTGCTACGACGAGTTTTCTTGAATACCCGCGACCCCACTGCTGGAGTACTCGGACCAAACTGGGAAGGACCGTACCAGATCGAAGAAGTCCTTCACCCGGGCACCTATAAACTTACACGCTTAAATGGAGATCTCGTTCCACATTACTGGAATGGAGAACACCTGCGCAAGTACTACCAATGAACAGTCCTTCTTAAAGGACTGGCTTGTATTAATTCTTACTTTTTACAAGTTTCGAAAAAGGGTTAGCCATGTTGTATGGCTAATCGCTTATAAGTGTAAGATCTTGTTTAAGATCCCTCGTACAGACATGTTTAGTCCATTTTAATACGAGATTATAAGGGACTGTGCGCAGCCAGTCATTCTTGCCAACCTTTGTAAATTCATTTTTACAAGTATTTGTTCATTACGTGTGTTGTTTTGTTGTATTACAAGTGTTGAATTCTATTACGAGCAGCAATGTTCGAACAGGTCGTGGTCAAGGAAAGTGACCAAGGACCTAAAGCTCCTCGATCACTTGGGGGGCATATAAGGTACATCGATAGCAAAGCGTACCATAAGGTATGTAAACACATGAACAAAATAAGTGAAAGCATGCTACGGTACTTAGAGTATTTTTCAAAATTTATGTTTTGAAAAATCAAACCAAAGTATTATGCTAAGTTTGGTCATGCGAACAGGTATTATAATAAAAGAAATATTGTAATATCAGCAAGGCAATCGTTTACACCGCGAGCATTAGTGCTCGGATGTAAATATGTAATTAAAAGAAGAAAAAAAACCTTTTACACCGCGACCAATACTGCTCGGATCTAATCGTTCAAGTATAAGTAAAAAGCTGCCCTCGCAGCAATGAAAGATAAATTGTCTTTACAAGTAGGCCCGTGGGCCATAAAAACTGTGAAAAATAAAAAGAAAATTACTGGGGAGCAGGAGGGTCTTCTGGATTAGGAGCACTCTTGTCAGCCGAAGGATCAGCCTTAGCATCAGCAGCAGGGGTCTTGGCCTTAGCTCTCTCCTCTGCCTCCAACCGAGCAGTGCACTGCGCCATCAGCGTTCTTTGTAACCGCTCGGAGAGATAGTTAATTTTGGCCCCTAGGTTGTGCTTCCAGAAATCGTAGAAACTGAGGAAGGCGGCTTCCTTGTACTTCTTCAGATTTCTGGCCCCATCCTCCTCGAGCTCCTGAGTGCGCCCTTCAAGCTCCTGAACGCACCCCTCAAGTACCTGCACCCGTCCCTCGAGCCTCTTCGCCTCATCTCTGCTGGCGATCAGATCAAGATTGAGCTGCTTACACTCTTGGGTGTTGAGTACAGCACTTTCCCTCCATTTATTTCTCTCCTCGTTGGCTTTCTTCAAGGCCCCTTGACTCTCCTAAAGCTCTTGGGTGAGATTGGCTTGGTCCTCGCAAAGTTGCTCGTTCAGCTTAGACAACTCCTGGTTCTCCACGAGCAGCTTGTTGTTATCAGCCTCAAGCACTTGCTTAGCCTGGGCAAGCCTGGAGTCGAAGTTATTCTCTCGAGAGACCATTGCCCCAGCACGGCGCTAGCTAGCAGTCAAAGACAAAAACCCCTGAAGAAAAGATGAGAGTTAGGAAGGGAAGTCTAGCATAAACGACAAAGCAGCAAAAGATGACTTACGCTGGCTATCTCATTCAACCCTCTGTTAATGATCTGGTCGATGTCCATTGTGGCAATGTCATTGATGGCGGTCTGGCTGCGTTTGTGCTTCGAGAGCCAATATATTCTCTCCCTGGCCATGCCAACTATGTGGCTGGACAGGGAGCCTTCGGATGAGTGGTCCAAAGTCTCTTTGTCTGCGGCCTTTGAGGAGGGCCGTGGATTGACAGGCGCAGGGGTCATCTGCTCAGAGCGGGGCGGAGGAGGTAAGTCCTCCTTGGAAGGGGCTGTGGCATGAGCATCTTCTGTCCGGGCCTTCTTTGAAGGGGTCTTGCTACTTTCCCCTTGAGCCCTTTTACTGTCCTTCTTCGGGACTATTGATTCAGCGGCAGCTTGGTAGTGGTCAAAGAAGTCCCCGGAGTCCATACCTGCACAAAGAGAAACAATTCAAACAATGAGATTAAAGGGTCGCGAGAAAACAGAGATTAGAGTAGAAGGATTACAAAAGTAAGGTACCCGAGCTACACCTACTAGTCGTAACATTATCTACTGAACTACCTAGTTCCTGGAAGAAATCTGAATTTAAAGAAGGGGCGTTCCTAAAGTTGCCATCCCCATCAAATAGATGAAAAGGGATAGGCAGATTATTCAAAAACGAGAATGATGTACCTGTTGACGCGGTTCTTCGGCAACAGGTAATTAAGAGAAGAAGAGAAAGAGATTAGTACTTAAAAGTAGAACCGTCGCAGATATGAAATCTTTGTGAGAAGAACTAGGTGACCCTAAACACGTTTTTAAGTGGTTCGAAGGTTAAAATCCTTCTACTCCACTAGTCAATATTATTGATCTTTTCTGGGTAATTGGTTTACAAAATATATAGTTCTTACAAGACTATTTTTTCCAACCCCTATCAATTCCCAGGGTCTCCATATTTATAGGAGAAGGCACCTGGAAATTGGTAGGGAGGTCATCCCGTGACCTTACCATTTGTCATATCAAGTCTGTGATATTCATGATTACTTCCTAAACCTGACACACAAGTGTGGTCTAATCAGTATGGAAGGAGATAATGGGCCGCACGGCCCAACCCGTCCGTGGGTGTCTGAATACGCACGTTCCTGCGGCGTGTCCGAGAAGTCAGGGGGATATCGGACACGTGATGGCAGGATTATGCACGTTTATCTTGCGTGTTGACTTCCCATAGGGTCAGAGCTTCCTGAGAAGCTCGCTACCGGAGCAATCCATAACCCGAGCTGATCCGTCAGTGGTCGTCGGATGTTGTTCCCAGCTCCTGGAACAACAAGAAGGAGCAGGAAACTCCATCCCCTCGAGCTAGAAAGGGCCCGTCCTGAAGATAAAGCCTCTGGCCTGTGGGAGCCTCGGGCTAAATCATGTTTAGTCCGAGGATCGTCCTGCTAAACAGCCCGTGGGAAATCCAGGGCGTACATCTGCCCCCCAAGCTCCTGCTCGTGGTCCATGACGTCAGACATGGGAGACCACAGTAGGAGCTTTTAGACTTCTCCCACAACCCTTCGCATTCCATGCTTTTCGCATGCGTCTGATACGTGGAACGCCGTGGGTGGCGACGGTACACTCTACGAGAACCGCATTAAATGGCCTAGCCTACTGTCCAGCCGTCGTTTCATATTTCGAGTGGAGGGTCTCCCAGGAGCCTTTTACACGTGATCCCCCCTTGTATAAAAAGGGGGTGGTCATCCCACGCACGGACCACCTTACCATTCAGAACCTCTCAAATTTCCTTCTTTTCTCTCTGACCTTCCGAAGAGCAAAACCCTCATTTCCATTGCTCTCATCTTCTCCGTTCACGAAGCTTAAGCGTGCGAGTTCCTTCAAGGCCTTGGAGACTACTATGCCAACGAAGCTCCTACCAGCGCAGCAACCTCGCTCACCATCCAACCCTATACTGTAAGTCTTTTGTCCCTGTTTATTTTTGAAAGCATGCCACTGTAGCCTAGGTAAAAAATTTTACTGTAGCCACATGCAGAGGTTTTCTGGGTCGCGCGGATATGGAGGGTGATGGCCCTTCTTTGATTAGGGCACACTTGCCATGGGACATCGCCTTAGAACATGGGTTCCATGATTCTTTCTTAGGAACAATTTCTGGGTAGGATCCGTAGGAACTTTGGGTGCAAAAACCGGGTAGCTTAGGGAATACGCCTTAAAAGCGGTTTTGCCACGCCTTGCCTGTTGAAACTTTCCCCCCAAGGCAAATTTTTTTTTCTTACTCTGAGCCATCTGACACACGAATTCCGAGTAATCTGGGATCTGTTGAGGGCATAGGCGCGTGTTCCTTGGAACGCGTGGCACCACTCTCCACGGGCTGGGCTTACCCCAGCTCGTGTACTTAATACTTGCCTCACTCTCCTGCTTGGGTCGCCTTTTCTAAAGTGTTTTCTTTTGTTCGATAGGCGACCAGATGGCTCCAAAGAGAAATCTGCCACAGAAGAATGTGGGAAGTTCGGCCTCCCAGAAGGATAAAGGAAAGGCGGTGGTGACCAGCTCGCCAATTCCTCACTTTGGACCGGTGGTGGAGAAGCAGGCCGAGGTGGCTCCTGACGCGTTTTTCGAGGCGGAGAGAATCGTCTCGAAGATAACCAGCCAGGCAAAGATCACCAAAATCTTCCTTAACCACAACATTCCTCTGGGGAAGACCTCCGTGATCGCCCGACCTGCTGCGGATGGGGAAAGGAGCTGCACGCCGCTCGACGAGTCGTTCGCGGCCTGGAGCGGGGAACACTTCAAGGCAGGGGCCTTCCTCCCCCTGGATCAGTATTTTGCTGATTTTCTGAACTATGTGGGGTTGGCCCCATTTCAGCTCCCCCCCAATTCCTACCGTCTGCTGGCGGGACTGAGGTATTTGTTCCAAAAGCATGAGTGGGAGGTCCCCACTCCTGCTGATATCTTATATTTCTTCTGCCTCAAAGCCAGCCCGGACCAGCGGGGGCGAGGCGACGGGTTCTATTACTTAACCCGCTTCCCTAACACAGCAGCAGTGATCGAGCTGCCGAGCCATCCAAACGACTTCAAAGACCAGTTTTTCATGTCTACTGGGTTCCGAAACTGCGATCATCATTATTTCAACCGCCCTCGTAAGTAATCCTCCATTTAGCTCGCCTTTTAACGGTTATCTTATTTTAGCTCGTCCCTTATTCCAATTCTGATTTCAACCAACCTTGCAGCCATCTACTCGAGGACCGAAAAGTCCGTGACCCTCGGGGGTCAATACGATACATTGGCGAACTTTCCCCCCAGTGAGAAAGACTACCGCGTGCTCGTGACGGACGAGACGATGGTATTCTGCAAGCTGATTTTCCCAAATCAGACTTTGAATTTGAAAAGGCCCCGGGGGCCTCCCCCAGCTCGCGACAACAGGCCGATCGTCGCGGAGGAGGTCGCAGATAACGAAGGCGAGGAAGAAGGTGAGGAAGTTCCTCTGGTGAGGAACAGGAAGAGGAGCTTGGAGGTCGCCCAGGGGATGATCGAGGAGAGGGCCCAATCCGGAGCAGCCGCGGGTCCTTCCGGTCAAGGTAACTTTTACTTATTTAAGAACGTAGATAGGGCCACTGCAGACCCCCGGCTGGTTAGGTTCAACCCTAGGCAGCTCGTCCATCGTCACCCAAGGAATCCGAACCTGGACACGCTTCTGCTCCACTGCGTTGACCAGCTCGTGCTGGACAACCAAGAGAGTCGGCCCAAGGGTACCGTAGTAGTAGATAATACCCTAGCCTTTAGGTCGGCCATTTTTGAGGAGTACGGGACCAATTTACGCACGTGGCCTGCGCTTCAGAGGGGCGTCTACGCTCCGGGGATTAGGCAGTACGTAGAAGAGTCCAGCCCCGATTCAGAACCGGACCTAGAACCTTCGCCAGTTCGTGAGATAATCGTCCTAGGCTCTTCCAGCTCGGGGGGTAGGGCTCCCTTAGTATTTGCTTTCTTATTGCCTTTATTTCTGTATGATTGCTGATAACCGTGTTTTTTGCTCTTTGGCAGAAGAGATGTCTCAGCCCGGGAATAGTCTGCGGGGCGTTGTGTTTGGTGGGAATCCCCCAGCGGGGCCGAGGTTAAAGAGGCTTCGCGAGTCCAAGAGCTCGACCGGGGTCTCCACCAAATCCCCAGCTACGGAGAAGGAGAGAGACCCGCCATCCCAGGTCGCGGGGGCGAACCTCCCTGTCGCCAGGACAGGACTCATGCATCCACCACCCCAACGATCTCCACTGGCCGCCCAGGACGGGGTAATAGAGGTCGGGAATCTGGCCGCGGCAGCCCCGGACGTGCGTATCCCGGTCGACCCCCGGGCTCTGGAGAAGATGCCCGAAGCATTCCGGGGTACGGTGTACGAGTCGGCCAGCTACGCCGTCAGCCACTATTACAATATCAGGGAGAAGGAGCTCCGGGCCATCGAAACAACGAGCCCGGTCCGAGTTATAGAGTCCGCTATGGACATGACTTTAACGGTAAAGTGCCCCCTTCTTCTAAGGCTTTGACACTCACACGCCGCCTTTCTCCTTCCAGTTTGCTAATTTATCACTCTTTTCTTGCAGGGCATGGCTGCCGCCTATAGAGGCATCGTTAGGACCAAGGCCCAGCTCGAGGGTTTGGAAGCAGATCGCCAGACTGCCCTCCAGGAGTCTCAGGAGGCGAGAGACGCCCTAGCGGCCTCCAAAGCCGAGTTAGAGAAGGTCCGCTCGGAGAACCAAGAGCTTAAACGCTCCCTGGCCGCATCTGAGCTAGAGAAGCTTCGCTCCGAGAACCTAGAGCTTAAAAACTCCCTGGCCGCATCGCGGGCAGACCTTGAGGTGGCGAAGGCCGAAGTCCAGACCTCCCAGACCGCCATGAAAGACGAGCGGGTCGTGTCGGAGCAGTCCTTACAGGACCTATTCTATCACTGCTGGTCCCACAATCCGGATGCGGACTTCTCCTTCATGCCGCCGGACCTCTGGGCATTCCTGTTGCCGCGGCTTCAAGCCCGCCTGAATAAGGAGGCTCCTCCATCGGAGACTGGAGAGGCCTCTGCCGCGGTGGAGCAGGGTGAGACCGCGACCTCCAAAGGGCCAGCTGATGGGGCTTAGGATGCTTCTTGTTTTCGTATTTTGAACACTCCCTTTTTTTTTATTGTAATTCTCTTTTTTATGTGAGGCGTTTCCGCCTCGAGACAATTTGCTCAACCAGTTTTACATATATATTTTCATGCATTTGGTCATAATTTATCTCTTTATTTTTATGAACGTAGTTCGAGTTAACTTTATCCGTATCCCGGGCTCTTTAAATAAGATCCGCGTTCAACAAATTTCTAGTTCACTCCTAAGTTTTCTGACCTGGTTAAGACCAGGAACTTATTTTGAAAAAAAACTTAGTTCGCGTCAACTTTTATCCGTATCCCGGGCTCTTTAAAGAAGAACCTCGGTCAACAAATTTTAGCTAACTTCTAAGTTTTATGACCTGGTTAAGACCAGGAGCTTATTTTGAAAAAACTCAGATCGCGTCAACTTTTATCCGTATCCCGGGCTCTTTAAAGAAGAACCTCGGTCAACAAATTTTAGCTAACTTCTAAGTTTTATGACCTGGTTAAGACCAGGAGCTTATTTTGAAAAAACTCAGATCGCGTCAACTTTTATCCGTATCCCGGGCTCTTTAAAGAAGAACCTCGGTCAACAAATTTTAGCTAACTTCTAAGTTTTATGACCTGGTTAAGACCAGGAGCTTATTTTGAAAAAACTCAGATCGCGTCAACTTTTATCCGTATCCCGGGCTCTTTAAAGAAGAACCTCGGTCAACAAATTTTAGCTAACTTCTAAGTTTTATGACCTGGTTAAGACCAGGAGCTTATTTTGAAAAAACTCAGATCGTGTCAACTTTTATCCGTATCCCGGGCTCTTTAAAGAAGAACCTCGGTCAACAAATTTTAGCTAACTTCTAAGTTTTATGACCTGGTTAAGACCAGGATAGGACTTAGTTTGTGATAACTCTTATCCATAGATAAAAATTAACACCTAAGTCGTTAAGGAGACCTGGATATATCCGGGTACCATATGCCCCCCAAGTAACTGGGAAAGGGTCTTTCGTTGTTACTTTAAAATTACCCTTGCAAGTAACGAGAAACATTTGATTTTTATTTATACATGGGAGGTGACCTTCTAGGTCTTACACATGTTTATTGATAATATTTCTTTAGGTGGATTGCATTCCAAGTCCGCGGGACCGCCCCTCCACCAAGTCGAGCTAATTTATACGTCCCTTCTTTGATGACTTCGATGACCTGGTATGGTCCTTCCCAGCTTGGTCCCAGAACCCCATCTTTGGGATCTTTCCCGGCCAGGAAAACTCTCCTCAAGACCAAATCGCCGACGCTAAAGGCACGTCTTTTGACCTTAGCGTTGAAGTAGCGAGTGATTTTCTGTTGATAATGGGCGAGCTGGAGTTGTGAATCCTCTCGCCTCTCATCCATCAAGTCTAAGGAGTGGCATAGGAGCTCGTGGTTCTTGTCCTGTTCGTAGGACCGGACCCTGTGCGACAGGACCTTTACCTCCACGGGGAGGACCGCTTCACTTCCAAAGGTTAGGGAGAAAGGAGTGTGACCCGTGGGAGTCCGATGTGAGGTCCTATAGGCCCACAGAACTTGGGGGAGCTTTTCTGGCCAGATCCCCTTTGCCTCACCTAACCTCTTCTTGAGGCTTGCCTTCAGAGTTTTATTGACAGTTTCGACCTGGCCGTTCGCCTGGGGATAGGCCACGGATGAGAAACTTTTCACAATTCCGTTCTTTTCGCAAAATTCGGTGAACAGGTCGCTGTCAAATTGAGTGCCATTGTCGGAAACGATCTTCTTGGGTAGGCCGAATCGACAAACGATGCTTTTAACCACGAAGTCTAGCACCTTTTTCGATGTTATTGTCGCCAACGGCTCTGCTTCGGCCCACTTTGTGAAGTAGTCAATGGCTACCACGGCGTAACGGACCCCGCCCTTTCCGGTGGGCAGGGCGCCTATTAGATCTATGCCCCAAATGGCGAAGGGCCAGGGAGACGATATCATTTTTAGCTCGCCCGGGGGTGCTCGTGCAACCGCGGCGAACCGCTGACATTTGTCGCACTTTTTTACGTATGAGATCGAGTCTTTGGACAGAGTCGGCCAGTAAAAACCCTGCCGAAGGATCTTCAAGGCCAGGCTTTGCCCCCCAGTGTGATCTCCGCAGAATCCGTCATGAACTTCCTGCAGGATGGCCTTCGCCTCACTTGGAAGAACACACCGGAGGAGAGGTAATGAATGCCCACGTCGGTACAACACCCCCTCGACGAGCGTATATCTCGGAGCTTGATAAAGGACTCGCCGTACGTCGTTGCGCCCTTCGGGTAACTTGCCCTCGACGAGGTACTCAACAATGGGAGTCATCCAGGTCGGCCTGATGTCAATCATCTCAATATCCGCTCGATCTCCGTCTATGCTCGGTTTGTCCAAGAACTCAATTGGCACCAACCCCAGGGTTTCTGCCTCCCCCGAGGTGGCGAGCTTGGCGAGAGCATCTGCATTGGCGTTCTGCTCCCGAGGTATCTGCTCGATCGACCCTTGCCCAAACGTAGACAATTCGGATTTTACCTTAGCCAAATAAGAGGCCATCTTGGGACCCCGCGCCTGATACTCGCCTAAGACCTGATTCACCACGAGCTGGGAATCGCTGAAGCATTGGACAGAGCTTGCCTTTAGCTCGCTAGCTATCCTAAGTCCGGCTAACAAGGCCTCGTACTCTGCCTCGTTGTTGGACGCCTTGAACCCGAACCTCAGCGCCGAATGGAATCTATGTCCTTCTGGGGATATCAGAATGATTCCGGCCCCGGAGCCGTTCTCGTTAGATGAGCCATCAACGAAGATCCTCCACGATGAGCCTGAGGATGTGAGCTGCTGTGAATCTTCCGATGGGATCTCACGGAATCCCACGCATTCTGCCACGAAGTCGGCCAAGGCTTGACTTTTTATGGTAGTTCGGGGAGTATAGAAAATCTCGAACTGACTGAGTTCGACCGCCCACTTTAGCAAGCGTCCCGAGGCTTCAGGCTTTTGCAAAACCTGCCTTAGAGGCTGATCGGTCATGACGTGTACAGAGTGGGACTGGAAGTATGGCTTGAGTTTTCGCGAGGCCGTGATTAGGCAGAACGCCAGTTTTTCCATCAACGGGTACCTTGACTCAGCTCCGAGGAGTCTCTTGCTGATGTAATAAACCGGTTTCTGAGCCTGGTCCTCTTCTCGCACCAGAACGGCACTAGCTGCGTCCTCAGTCACGGCCATGTAGAGGAAAAGAGGTTCTCCTACCCTGGGCTTTGATAGCACAGGTGGCTCAGCTAGGTGCATTTTTAGGTCGAGGAATGCGCCCTCGCACTCTACTGTCCATTCGAACTTCTTGTTTCCGCGGAGAAGGTTGTAGAAGGCAGGCACTTGTCGGTCGATTTGGAAATGAACCGGTTCAGTGCCGCCACCCTTCCTGTGAGGCCTTGGACATCTTTCCGCGACCTGGGGGATGGAAGCTCGAGCAGTGACCTGATCTTGTCGGGATTTGCCTCGATTCCTCGGGTATTGACTATGAAACCCAAGAACTTCCCCGATGCGACACCGAAAGTGCATTTCTGAGGATTGAGCCTCATGCCATATTCTCGCAGTATGTTAAAACATTCTTCCAGGTCGGCAACGTGGTTGGTGGCAGTCTTTGACTTGACAAGCATATCATCGACGTACACTTCCATGTTCTTCCCGATCTGATCCGCGAACATTCTATTTACCAGCCTTTGGTAGGTTGCCCCGGCATTCTTAAGACCGAACGGCATGACCTTATAACAATAGACATTAGTCGGGGTCATAAAGCTGGTATGATCCTGGTCTGCTGGATTCATCGCGATCTGATTGTAGCCCGAGTACGCGTCCATGAAGGACATGAGCTCGTGCCCCGCCGTGGCATCCACCAGTTGATCGATCCTCGGCAACGGAAAGCAATCCTTGGGGCAGGCTTTATTCAGGTCGGAAAAATCAATACAGGTCCGCCACTTGCCATTGGGCTTTGGAACTAACACGGGATTGGCAACCCAAATGGGAAATCTGGCTTCGCGGGTAAAGCCACATTTTTTGAGCCGGGCCACTTCTTCTTCAAGGGCCTCGGCTCGGGTTGTCCCTAAACGCCTCTGCTTTTGAGACTTTGCAGGGACGCTTTTGTCTAGGTGGAGCGTGTGCATGATTACGCTCGGACTGATCCCTATCATGTCCTCGTGCGACCATGCGAATACGTCTAGGTTCTTTTTCAGAAACGCGGTCAGATCCGCCTTTCTTCTATCGCAGAGGTTCTTTCCGAGCTTCACCGTCCGTGAAGGATTTTGTTCATCGATGCCTACCTCCTCGAGATCTTCAATAGCTTGGAGCTCGGACCTGTCCTCGCCTACTCGGGGGTCAATGTCCTCGCTTAAGGCGAGCTTTTCGTCTTCGGAAACCCGAGGTTTTTCAATCTCAGGGGCCGCCTTAGGTCCCTGCGATTCCTCTTCATCCTGAATGGCCATCGCCACCTGCCCGGGTTTAGATTTTCCCTTCATGGAAATGTTGTAGCATTCCCTGGCAGCGAGCTGATCGCCCTTGATAGTGCAGACCCCTGTCGAAGTAGGGAACTTCATGGCGAGGTGCCGGACGGATGTGATAGCTTCGAAAGCAACGAGCGTTGGTCGGCCCAAAATTGCATTGTAGGCAGCGGAGCAGTCAATGACTACGAATTCGAGCAGTTTGGACACTGTTCGGGACTCGTCGCCTAGGGTGATCACCAGCTCGATCGTTCCTATCGCTGCTGACCCTTCGCCTGAAAAACCATATAGCATCATCGAGGTTGCCTTTAGCTCGGAGACGGTCAGACCCATTTTTTCTAAGGTTGAACGGAATAGGAGATTCACCGAGCTCCCATTGTCCACTAACACCCTCCTTACTCTCCGGTTGGCGAGCTGGACTGCTACGACCAAGGGATCGTTATGAGGGAATTGGACATGGCCCGCGTCCTCCTCCGTGAAAGTGACTGGTTGTTTCTCTAATCTTTGTTGTTTTGATTGACGCTGTTCCGGGACGAACTCCCCTCCATTGTGGGCCTTCAACTCATTTATGTACCTCTTCTGGGCGCCTCTGCTCGTGCCAGCCATGTGTGGCCCTCCAGAGATGGTGGAAATCTCTCCCTCGACCACGGGGGGAGGGACGTCCTGATCTACTCGAGGTCCAGGTTGACTGGCTGGGATCTCCGGAGCGGGTCGACCTGTGGGGACCCTGTTCCGCGAGTATTGCGCCAACGGACCTGCTCGGATGAGAGTCTCGATTTCATCTTTGAGGTGCCTGCAGTCGTCGGTATTGTGCCCGACGTCGTTATGAAAACGGCAGAATTTGGAAGCGTCTCTCTTTCCCTTAGGGTGCTTTATTGGCTCCGGTCTTCTCCAGGGGACTCGCGTAGCGTTGGCCAGGAAAATATTCTCTCTGGTTTGGGTGAGCTCGGTATACGCTGTGAACACGGGCTTGAATTTATCCACGGACTTATTCTTCTTTTGACCGTGCTGGACGTTTTCACCATTTCCTTTTCTTTTGCCGCCACCGGGCTGGTTGCTCTTCGTGACGTCGGGAGTCGCTACTATGATCTCTGTTCCCGCCCCAGCGGGCTTCTCGAGGACCTGGCTGGTCCCCGCGGCTGAAGCTTCAGCTTCCTCCAAGTTTATCCATTCTTGGGCTCTGTTAAGGAATTCACTAACTGAGCTGACCCCCCTCCTTTGAATATCCTTCCACAGATCTCCGCCTACTAGGATCCCGGTCCTCATAGCCATGAGTTTGGAGCTGTCGTCGGCGTCTCTGGCTCGAGCAGCGACATTTACAAATCTACTCAAGTAGGCTTTTAGCGTTTCTCCAGGTTGCTGTCTCACGTTAGCTAGGGAGTCGGCCTGGACCCTGGCGGCCTGAGAGGCGCGGAATGCCCTCTTGAAGTCAGCCGAAAAGGTCTTCCAGGAGTTGATTGACTGCCTTTTACTTTGTTTGAACCACTGCCTGGCAGGTCCAGTTAGGGTGGAAGGGAAGACCAAGCAACGAAGCTCTGGCCCGATGTTATGAGCCATCATTAGGGTGTTGAACATCCCTAAGTGGTCAGATGGGTCTCCATCCCCGTTGAACTTTGACAAGTGAGGCATACGAAAGCCAGAAGGGTATGCCGTTGCTGCTATGCTGGGGGCGAAGAGCTCCATCTCATCCCCTGAATCATATTCGTCTTTTTCTTTCTCTGACAGGAGCTTCTTCATCAGCTCCTCCATTTGAGTTAAGCGCTCTAAGGTTTTGTCCTGAGATCATGGGTTATTCCGGGGCTGTTCAACAGCTTCGGACCCATTGTACATATTAGGCGGGTTATTGCCCCTCCTATCTGGAGATAGGTCATTTGGGGCATTCCCGCCAT
The DNA here is from genome assembly GCF_963169125.1 of Humulus lupulus. NCBI lineage: Eukaryota > Viridiplantae > Streptophyta > Magnoliopsida > Rosales > Cannabaceae > Humulus > Humulus lupulus. The sequence continues at coordinate 142,542,801 of NC_084802.1, read as the reverse complement.
TACGTACTTCGGATCGGACCCCAACTGAGCGGGCCTGGCTACCATCCCTAACTCGATCCTCTCTGTGAGAGTTGAGGCGATCTCGAAGGTCGCCTCCCTGGGTATTATGGTGACTTTGTGCTGAACTTAGTCGCTGTCGCAGGTCTCCTCCCGAAAGATCACTCCGTGCACTACCGGTCCAGTGACTCCTGCTGGACAGGCTCGATGGGCGTCTTTGGCGGCTCCGACCTGATCCTTCCCCCGGCACCCTGCTGCGCCGGGAAGGCCCGGCCGATGGCGGGTCTCTCCTACTATTTATGTAGGTCGGGATTTCTCGGACGGGCTGAGGAGACGGGCATCTGATGGGAGAAGGAGGATGCCTGACAGGAGAGGCGATCCTAGTGCCGTCTGGACGGACTAAATTTGGTGGGGGCCTCTCGGCCCTGCCAGCTTGATGGTTTCGCGCTGGGCGATCTGGACGAGGAACTGGACGCTCTTCGGGGACGGGCTGACGTCTCCGGATCTCCTCGGCCCTCCTTTGGGAATTTCCCCTATCTCTTCCGGGTGTCCTCGAGGAAGGCTGAGAGCTAGGGGTTGATGTCCTAACCGAACGGCTGTACTGCTGCGGTTCGGTCTGAGGCATTTCCCTGAATTTCGCCTCTTGATGGCGTGATGAAGGGGTGGAGTTGGCTGCAGGGAGTCTACCCGAACGGCTATACCTGGATCGATTACTCCGGCGAGACTTAGGAGCCTCGCCTTGCCTCTCTCCAACGTTACCGTTGGTTGTGAGAGGGGGTAGTCGACTCAGAATATCCTGGATTTGCTGACCAGCTGCTGCTAGCTGGCTCCTCAGTTGAGCATTCTCCATCTCCACCGCAGTATAATAACCTGGATTCGGATTAGGCGGCCGGGGCGTCGAACTACCAGTGTCGTCTTGGCCGGCCGGCTGCTTTCCTGGCCTTTGCTGGACTTCAGGAACTTGCTCCTCGGGGAGGGCAACATGGCGGGCCTCCTGCCCATCATGCTGTTCTGTCTCGTTGCCATGTTTGGATCGAGTGGTCACCATAGTTGTATGTTTGTGGTAGTACTAATTGGACTTGCTCTCAATGAAAGCACCAAACTGTTGACGCGGTTCTTCGGCAACAGGTAATTAAGAGAAGAAGAGAAAGAGATTAGTACTTAAAAGTAGAACCGCCGCAGATATGAAATCTTTGTGAGAAGAACTAGGTGACCCTAAACACGTTTTTAAGTGGTTCGAAGGTTAAAATCCTTCTACTCCACTAGTCAATATTATTGATCTTTTCTGGGTAATTGGTTTACAAAATATATAGTTCTTACAAGACTATTTTTTCCAACCCCTATCAATTCCCAGGGTCTCCATATTTATAGGAGAAGGCACCTGGAAATTGGTAGGGAGGTCATCCCGTGACCTTACCATTTGTCATATCAAGTCTGTGATATTCATGATTACTTCCTAAACCTGACACACAAGTGTGGTCTAATCAGTATGGAAGGAGATAATGGGCCGCACGGCCCAACCCATCCGTGGGTGTCTGAATACGCACGTTCCTGCGGCGTGTCCGAGAAGTCAGGGGGATATCGGACACGTGATGGCAGGATTATGCATGTTTATCTTGCGTGTTGACTTCCCATAGGGTCAGAGCTTCCTGAGAAGCTCGCTACCGGAGCAATCCATAACCCGAGCTTATCCGTCAGTGGTCGTCGGATGTTGTTCCCAGCTCCTGGAACAACAAGAAGGAGCAGGAAACTCCATCCCCTCGAGCTAAAAAGGGCCCGTCCTGAAGATAAAGCCTCTGGCCTGTGGGAGCCTCGGGCTAAATCATGTTTAGTCCGAGGATCGTCCTGCTAAACAGCCCGTGGGAAATCCAGGGCGTACAGTACCGTTTACATCCGACGAGTCGTCAGATAGCTTGGTAGGCTCAGCAGCCTTTTGTTTCCCCTTGCCCTTGGGGACCAATGATTCCGCTGCTCGATGTGGAACAGCAGGTTCCCTGATTGTAAACCCAGTTGGCCTCCTCCGAGGAGGGGATGCCTGAGGTTGCTGCTCGGGTCCCTGCTCAGATTCCACATCGGCATTGACACCACCCACCGCAGGTTCGTTAGTCGCAGGTTGGGAGCCCTGAAGGCCAGCCAACCTAAGGTTAGCCTCATTAATTAAGTTCTTAATACTCTTAGCAGCACTTGGCATGCTGGCTAAGAGTGCTGCCCTCGACTCCATTCCTGGAGTGGGGGTCGGACGTAACCATGGACCTGGAACACATTGGAACAACAAGGTATTATGACAAGAAAAGATCAAAGTACAGAAACTATTGGTTCAAGGATTATTATTCTCTTTACCTCCTCGAGTGAAGACCAGATTTTCCGCGGCAATGTCGGGCGTAAGGAAGTACTCTTGATGGTACTTCTCCACGTTGGAGATGTGAGTGGTGTCGGACAGAAAGGTGCATCCGGTCTCCTGGTGGCAGAAATGGAAGAACCCCGTACCGTCTTGGTTGGGGTTGGACTTGAGGTCGAACAGAAAATTGACCTCATGAGGAGTAGGAGCTGGCCATTTCTTGAGCTTATAGAGGATATAGAGCGCGGTCAGCATCCTATACCCATTTGGGGTGATTTGAAAAGGGGCCATCCCAAAGTAGTTTGCCACCCTTGAAAGAACTAATGAAGAGGCAGGGTGGCGCCCGCCTCGATATGGTATCTCGACCAGGCGCTATAAGCCCCCCCTGGCAGGTTGGCTCACTGGTCGATGGAAGGTCTGACCAGGGTCACCCCCGTCAGATTGTATTTGTTTAAATAGTTGGCGATCATACGAATGGTCACCGAACTTGGGGAAACGACGTGCCACTCGACAGCCGGCTGGTCGACATGACGAGGACGGGCACGCCTCTGAACTTCGGTTTTAGGAGGGAATTCACCTCGACCACTGGTTGAGGGGGCATCAGCAGAAGGCTGACTCGGAGAGTCAAGGTTGCGTCTTTTTCTAGCTTTGGTTTTAGTTCTGGCCATTTTCTGGTTGGGAACTGGTGGAGGATTTGGGTTAGGATGTGAAAAGGGGATTTCTGGAATCAGTATGTGTGGATTCTCTTCGCCTTCGAGCAGTTGGGCCAAGAGTTCGTCTTCAATAGGTCTTTCTCCCCCCCAAGGGTCTTGCATATGAACTGCAAACAGACAATGGAGGAGATAAGACACAATCCGTGAAGTAGTGTGGAAGATTGGGATAACGTTGCTCGTGCCTAGATAACCAGCAGTATCCTAATCCTATGCTAATTTCAATGCGGGTAGTTTGAAAAACAGATAAAAACAAAAAGGAAAGTAAACTGTTTTCTGAAAAGAGAACTCTTTCGACTCCTGAAGGGCGGGAAAAAATTTCGGTTTTTTCACCTTGCTTAAAGGTTGAATCTTTCGTCAACCTAACGTCCCAAACCAGAGATCCTAACTATCAAACTATAGTCCTAACCTATACAAAGCATAAAAACGCACTCTTACCAAGCAATAGGCGGTTTATAGCGAAAAACCCTTAAAACCCTATTCAAGAACACAGAAGTCGTAGAGCATAAAAACGGCATGCATGGCGTAATAAAGAGCTTAAAGAATGGAGTTCTTACCTGGGCGAAGATGGAGATTCGGAAGAAGATGAAAACTCGAACTGGAAGACCTTCGGCTAAGCGTCAGACTGGTTTTCAAAGCTCTAAACTCTAGTGCAAGTTCTTGAAAATTTTGGCAAAGATGGTGAGTAAAAATTTATTAAAGGGGAAGAAAAGCCTACTTATAGGGATCGAAGGAATGGCCAAAAGGCAGTAATCATCACTTCCCACTTTCGAAACGTGGGGAAGTGTATAAGCCGTCAAATTGCCTTTTTGGAAACTGAAAAGGCTTGATTAGACATAATTATGTCACAGTTTTCGAAAATGCACAGGGATTCTGACAGACATCATGGGAATGTGAACGGTTGTTTCTTTAAGTTTCTTTATTGCTGGTCGCACTAAACAAACTTGGGGGGCAAATGTTATCCCTAAAATAAGAAATGAATGACATGGCAGGCATTAATTACACGTGGCTGACACCTGGCAGAATCTGTGTTCGGCTGTCGACCAGGGAGACATCCAGTATCATGTGATCGGTTTCTTCATACGACCAGACTGGTCGTGCGAAGATTATACGCAGAGGAAATCTTAGGCAGTTATGATGGAATCCGACATTATCTCCCATGATTTACTGAGTATCCGATTATTTATGAAAGAATATCTGTAACAAATCAATGTAAATCTTCCCTGAGCTTATAAATAGAAGAAGAGAGCTCAGGGAAGAGGACCGGATCCTTTTCTTTTGAGCAAAAAATGTCATTTGAGATTAGAGAGAGATTACACTAGAATAATTGTATTTTCTTCTTCAGAGGTTAGTGAAACTCATTGAACCTCAGTTCTTTGATCACCCCTTTGGATCTTATTTCAATAACAATTCAAGTGGACGTAAGTTATTACCATATCCTGGGGCTGAACCACTATAAAATCTTGTGTCTTTATTATTTTCGTCATCACATTCTTTTCAACGTTTTTATCCACGTCAAGCGTATTTTGACTCCGTGTCAGTTGGCAAAAATCTGGGTCAACAACCAAAATGCCCCTTATGCTAACCCAGCCTCCTATTTGCCCTTAGGGGCAAAATGGTCATTAACTCCGATTCCTGCTAATTCGTCGAGTCACCCTACCAATTTCTAATTAATCACCAAATAATTACCCACTACTCGATAAATCTCAAATACACATTAAACTTCTCAAAATGCCCCTAAGCTCACCCCAAGCCGGGTATTATACCCTGCTGTGATTGTTCCGCTAATCCGCTCACTAGGGTCGCCTTGAGCTGTATACTGCAAATATATCTGCATAATAATGTAGTTTCAATCATTAAACACATATAATCACATTTATGCCATTATCGAGCCAAAATTATAGATATGCCATTATTAACAAGAACGAGTCCACATACATATTTAATACTCATAAGCATGCAATTAAATATATTCGTATCATCATATAAATTATGCATGTCACATAATCACGCATTTAATTAATAAATCGCACATATATCTAATTATGTTACCGTGACTCGCTAATCAATACACTAAACCATATTAGTGTTTTTTTTTTGGACGTTACATTTTATTTCTTAGCTAGAAAGTTGCAAGTGATTTTGTGAATGAGAAGAAAAATAAAAAAAGAGATAGAAATGCTAATAATAATATTAATAAAGAATAAGAAAGTTGGAGAGTAATAACAACAATAATAATAATGTAGAGAATAAGAATAAGAATAGTCAACAATAGAGGATGGGGAAACGTGTAGAAACAAGTAGAGTATTGGTGATAAGGTCAAAAAATAGGGTAATAAGTGGATGGAGAATAAGAAATAATAAAAAAAATGAGAAAAAACTTAAATACTGGTGAGTGGGCATACGCAAAGTTATAGCAAAACAGTATATTTGAAAACAAAATATTAAAATATCGTATAAATGTAAAGTAATGATAGAAAAAAAAAAAGTTAAATACTCCGTCACACAGTAAAAATGTAAGAAGTTGACTATTTTGGACATTTTATGTAAAAATTTCTTTTCTAAATATAGTATTTATCGATCTTTACAAATAAACGGCCAATAAATCTAATAACTTTAATTATTTTGATTAATTAAAAAAAAGACAGATATGCCCTAAAATATAGACCCAATATTCTTGGATGCAAATATAACAAAATAGTATACAAAGTATATGGAAAACTTTCAATTAAATAAGATTAATTTTGATACAACATCTAAGAAATGATTGAACGTAACGAAACTAAAGACAATTATTCTTCTATCGAAAATGATCTGTTTTAATTTAAAGCATCGGTCCAATTTTCAAACAGCGTTATATATATGATGTGAACTCATCAATAGTTATCTTAATATTACTTGATACGCTTTGTTAAATGTATACATTATGAGAAAAAGCATCATGGCAAAAAGTCGAAGCATCTGATAATGATTAATCATGGTGATGATCACAATTCTCAACCTCTGATGGAGGAGATGGCAGAGGGGTCAATGAAATAAAAAACAAGGCATTGAAAACGAATCCAGTTTCATTGATTCTTTACTTCTTATTTTCTTATACAAAACAAGGAGACTATCTTGCTCACTGTCTTTTAGACTCTAATTTGAAGATATGTGTCTTTTTTAAACTATATTTATTTTTACAATATAACTAATCAGGATATTTTAATTTTATTATAATTAGAACAACTTTAATTATACTCTCTAGTTTTTAGTTAAATTTTAGTTAAAAAACTATTTTAGAAGCCACTTTTAACTTAACTTCTCCACTCACACTTTTTATTATAGATAGCTATTGAATAATTCAATATTTTTTATAAAATACACTTTGGTTCCATAAATAATTTTTTTTATTAAAATAATAATCAAATAGTAATAATAATAAAATATAATTTATCTAGTCATGGAAGCTTTCTATATTTAGAGAGCCAAAAAGATAAAAATTAAAATAGCTAAAATATAGCTAGCTTCTTGGAGTGATGAAAAAAATACAAAATAAGTTACTTTTTAGTCATTTTAGCTAAAAAAAATATAATTTGGCTAGTGTAGTTGGAAATGTTCTTATACCACTATTAAATATTTATTATTCTATATTAAAAAAGTGAATATGTAAAAGAAAAATGATATGAATAATAACAGCCCACTACATATAATAAGTTATAAAAATAAATAAATAAGGCATATTATCTAGTGCATGCGTATGTAAACATATAAACATACATATATTGTATATATAATACATCTGTAAAATATGAAGTTATGATTTTTGATTTTGTTTGAAAAAAAATTGAATAGTGATATTTAGATTCAAGACAATTTGTATGTAATTGGATATTTTTTTATGACTTATTATATGCGTACTGAATGATGAATATTTTACTAAGTATAGTTTTAATTTATTATATGTGTACTAAATGATAATATTTTACTAAGTATAGTTTTAATTTTTAAAAATTTCTTAAGATACATTATTAGCAAGACATATATTATTAATGTAAGCATAATAATGAATATATAACTGAATGGTTTTATTTAAATATGTTTTTAAAATTTATTTTTTTAATATAGAAAAATAAAATAAGTGTGGTAGCATAATTGTAATAAAACTAAAACATTATGACTAATTATTTGTATAAATAGAACTACTTTAAAAGATGATACATATCATATAATTATAAAGAGAGTGTAAAATAGAATAAGCAATAGAGTTTCATTAGCACTATATAAATATATATATATATATGTGTGTGAAAAATGTTAATTATACTCTATTTTACACTATTTTGTGTACTCTCTTAAATCAATAAATGATACATAGATTTCACTAATGATTTAAAAAAAATATTAAAATATAAAATATTGAATAATACATACATATCATGCATGGATAAAAAAAGTCATGTAAAAGAGCAATAGAAAGAGTTTATTTAACACTCCTCATATATATATATATATATATATATAGTTTCTTAGGTAGGGAGATCACTTTTGTCCCTACCTCATAGACGTTTAATATCTTTAGTATTTTGATAAATTATAACTTAATTTTTTTTTTTGTATGATCACATATATTATAGTTAAAATAAATACTATGTTAATTTTTAATAAATTTAAAATAATTTACAATGCTGAAATTAGAATTTAAATAGTCTATTTTCTATGCGTATAAATAAAATTAAGTATACATATAACTCACTATTTTAATTTTGATTTAGATATTATAAATTATTTAAAATTTTCTAAAATATTTTGAGTTGTCTATCTTTATTCACAAAAAATAAAAAAATTAGTTATATATAAATATATTTATATGTATTTCCAAGCGAGAGGTAAGAATTGGAGGAGGGTGGACTTTTCAAAAGAAAGAGCAATTACCCAAGTCCAAAAAGGAACCGGCCTAAGAAAAAGGTGCTTGGTGGGACCCTAAATATGACAGACGGCAGTCGTAGACCCTTGAAAGGATCATTTTTCCTGCCTCTTATCGTTTATTAATTCTCTCTGTATATATATATAAAAAGAAAATTAGAGAAATAAAAATAATAAATGGTGGGTTTTCACCTTGCCACTTAAAAATCTCCAAATGGATGGACAAGACTAGTTCCTAATTAAATAAAGAAAAACAAGAGTGGAGTGGGGTTCGAGAACACACTCACACACACACACCATAACCACCATCAATGGTGCTGAAACGCCCGACCCCCTCTCAATAATTCCTCCTCAACCAACCATATATACATATTTTAAGTCCTATAAATTTTAAATTCTTACATTTCTTTCTTTCTTTCTTTAAAATTGTTGATGGTAATCATTATAATCCTACTATCAAATAATTATCTCACACTAAAAGTGTGTTTCGATCAAAAGGACAGTACGTGCCAAAAAATAAAAATAAAAAACCAATTTTATTTGATGAATTTAAGGTTCGGTGGTATGGTTTTGTTTAAATATAAGAAAAACATTTACATATGGAAGAGATACATTGGATAATAGATTTTAAAGTCCTCAATTTAACCTATTTCAACTATTTAAAAGGTTCTATGTTAAACTTGTTCACTCTCAAGTGGTATATATATAAAATCATATATTGAGTGTGTAATTCATTAAAAACAAACATATATTTATGTATATATTATTGGACTATATACAAGCATTATTACTATCACTAACTTGTGACGCGTTTCGACCTATTTGCAAATAGATATATGTCTGGATTTTATTAATAATAATAGAATTTATTAAATGCATGTCATACATGTTGTATAAGGAAATCATATTATATTAAATAAGTAGAATATTATGTTTGGATTAAATTTTGTATTGTATTAATTATTACAATTACAAATTTTAATACAATTGCAATTGTATTATTAAATACATAAGAAATGGTATGTGTTAGCTCGTATTATAATATTTTCTAAATTAAGTTGTATTGTGGTAAGGTCTGGAACCAGGGTTCGGGATCTAGGTCCGGGGCTAGGTCCAGGGTACAGCTTTGGGCCTGGGGCTGAGTCCGGAGCCTGGGTCCAGGTCTGAGGCTGGGGCCTAGGCCTAATCTGGGTCCAGGGTCCAAGCCGGGTCCGGGTCTAGTTCGGGGCTGGACCCCAGCGCCAATGTCCGGATTCGGGGCAGATGTTCAGGTTTGGGTCTGGGGCCAGGGTCTGGGTCCGGGGTCAGGGCCAGGGTCGAGGTCGAGATCCCTGCCAAGGTCGAGTTTCGGGGTTTGGGCCGGAGTCGGGTAGTGTAACGACCCAAATTTACTAATAAGGCTTAAGGGCCTTGATTAGTGTGCCCGGAGGGCATAACTGGATTATATGTGATTTAATGGTTAAAAGCATGTTATATGATTATTTGAACATCTGTGATGCATGACTATGTGTATTAGTATGCATGTAGCCTTGATTAGGTTAGAATGACATATTCGTAATTTTGGCCCGATGAGGGCATAAATGTAAATAACTCTGATAAATTGTTGAGACCACATCATTATGTGGATATATTTGTAATCTGTGACTCGAGGCGATCCTAGTGAGTGGTTTAGCGAAAAAGTCACGGCGGGGATTTATACCCGGCTCGGGGCGAGCCTGGGGGTATTTCTGGGAATTTAGGGAATATATTGGAGTCTATTTTTATATTGAGGAATATAATTGGTGATTAGTTAGGTGTCGGGAAGTAAGAGGTAAATATTAGAACATTCGAGGAATTAGTGGGAATTGAGTGTAATGACTAAAATGTCCTTAAGATGTTTAAAAGCCTAGTTTTAAATGGGAGGGCAAATTGGTCATTTGAGTTAAAAGCAGAGATAAGTATTATTAAGCTTTATACCTTAGTGGAATATGTAGAAGGTTTTAGAAGTCTGAAGAAAAGAAAGAAAAGAAAGAAAAGGAAATAAGGAAGAAGGAAATAGAGGTCTTCTCTCTTGTACGGTTTGGGATTCCCTCTTCAATTCTTGAGGTCTCTTGAACCTAAAATTCAGAGGAGCTTTAGGCTAAGACTTTGCACTTGGGATCTTGATCAGGTTTGGGAGTTCAGCAGGGGTTATTCATCACTTGAGGTAAGGTTTTGATGTTGATATTCAGTTCTTGGTTTTGGTATTGAATTGGTTTTCTAAGCTGAGTTTCTGTGGGAATTCTAGGGAATTAAACCTAAGGGTTTGAGGAGGTGAAGGCTAAGGAAGTGTGGAGATAACCTAGGTCAAATTCATCCACCAAAGGTAAGAAATCCTAGCTTTAAGTTCCGTGATTTCAGTTGATTTCTGTTGAGTTTTTGAGCTCTAAGTTCATCCAAGGTGAATTTTTTGTTTTGGGGTGCATGTGATTGAATTTCTTATGGTTGGGTCATTTGGGGTGAGTTGGAGATGTTGGTAGGCTTGTTTTGACATTTGGTTGAAGTTTGAAAGAGTTTTGGAAAGGTTTGGTTTGGGGAAAATCGAAGGAAGAAAATGCAGGGTTTGTTGTGCTGTGACTAGCGCTGTAGCGCTAGCCTTTGGGCGCTACAGTGCTAGGCTTTGTGGTCTGGGGCATTTTTTGCTCTGGTTGTAGCGCTGTAGCGCCCACTTTAGGGCGCTGTAGTGCTACCCTGTTCCCATAAAGGGATTTTTGGGTTATTTCTTAGGGTTTTTGCCCAGGGGCTCGAGGTTTGATTCCACCACCCCGTTTGGTGGAATTAGGGCTTCCCGAGGGCTTGGGATTGGTCCTGAGGCTAGGTGTAACGACCCAAAATCTCTATTGTGTCCAAGGGCCTTGATTAGTGTGCTAGGACGGCATAAGTGGCTTATGAGTGTGTTTATTAATTTAATGCATGAGTATATGATAAGCATGCTTGTATGGTTATATGAATGTAAATGTGATTATATGCTATAATTGTGAGAACCACATTATTATGTGGGTAAATCTGCAGCTTGCGACATGAGGCCATCCTAGGGAGCTAGTTAGCGGGAAAGTCACAACGGGGCTTAATACTTGACTTTGGGCAAGTCAAGGGGTATTTCAGGTATTGGATGGTTATTTAGGCTACCGGGTTATGGAAATAAATAATTGGAGATATATTTGAGGTTAGGAAGTCTAGGTGGGAATACTGGGGAATTTTACCATTTTGCCCTCGGGGACGTTTCCGGCACCCCGAGCCTCGGGATTGATTTAATTAACTAAGGATAGACTAGGTAAAACTCAGAACTCGGTAGAAACATAAAGAACCGACCCCTTTCCTTCCTTTTCTCTTCTCTTCTCTCTCTCAAGGAAAATTACTGAAACCTAAGGAAATTCAGCTAGAACTCTGTGATTTGAGCTGAATTTTGAGGGATTAGTTCAGTTTTAACTAAGGGATTCAACCAAGACTAAGGTAAGAATTGAATTACACTCTTGATCATTAGAATTCTGTGTTTTGGCTGGGTTTTAAAGTGTTTATGGTTTTGAAATTTAAGGACTGAATTGAAGCTAGAAAGCTTGGGTTTTGGCTCAGAAATCGTTAAGGGAGTTGGTTCTGCAATGGAGGTAAGCTTGAATCTATGATCTAATGGTTGAATTATGGTGTTTCATTACTGTTTTTTTATGTTCTTGAGCTTCTGTGTTTCAGGAATTAAAATGGGATTTTAATGAGTTTTTAAGCTAGGTTTTTGCTGGATTATGTTACTAGAATCATGTTAGAAGTTTTGTGATCAATGGGTTTTGGAATTAGGGTGTTTTGGGGTGGTTTTGAGCAAGGTTGGGATGTTAGGAATGGTTGATTTTCTCGGCACGAGGGGCTGGGCCGCGGCTTTGTTCTAGAGTGTCGCGGCCCTACAAAGCAAAGTAGAGCCAAGGAGGCTCTGCAGTGGGGAAGCGTCGCAGCGCCATAGGGCAGGGCCGCAGTGCGTGTCTATGGTCAGAGAGGCCTAGCCTCTGTTTTAGGGGGCGGACCGCGGTGCAGGTCTTAGGGGCCGTGGCCCTTAAGGGCATTTTTGGTTACTTAGAGGTTTTAAGCATGCGAACCTAACCTAGAATGCTCGGGATCGATTCCACCACTGTGCTTGGTGGAATTCGATGTCTCGGAAGCTAGAACTTTATCCAGAAACCCTTAATCGAATATTAATGGAATATCTTATCTTGGTTGTGACTAGGTAAAAGCTAGGGCTCGGGAGACGGATCGTGCTCAAGAGGCATTTCGCATAATCAAAGCGTTTGGAAATTAAAGGTAAGAAAAATGCACCCGGTTGTGGACTCATAATGGAACTAAGGGTTCCTTGCTTTGTATGCTTTATAGAGGATGGTATTATGCCATGTAAATAGTAGACAAGCGGCCTAAGAGTGCTGGAGTTTACATTAGCGCATAGGACGCGGCTCGACCACTGGTAGCTGAGGACAGCTTATTATGCACTGAGCTCGGTTTAAGCGGGCCGAAGTCAGTGGGGTAAACAGAGGGTGCGACCTAAGGGTGTCGACCCTAATTATCGTGTAATCTAGTTGTTGTGGTTAACTGTTGAGTATGATATGCTGGTTGGCTAATTGTTAGCTTATGAATTATTGCTTATGTCGGTAAGGTATATGTTTGTTAGGGATTGCTAAATGTTTAAACATGCTTTAAAGGTTTATGATTTTTATCAGTGCTTGTGTTATGATATTACGTTTTCTTGCTGGGCCTTGGCTCACGGGTGCTTCGTGGTGCAGGTAAAGGCAAGGGCAAGCTTGATCAACCCTGATTTAGAGAGCTCTAGGGGCAGAATGTACATGAACAGCTGCTCAGCCGCCACGGTTGAGGGGAGACAGGGACAGGAGAACCATAAACATCTGTTTTTCCTTTAGAATGGCTAGTGGTTGTTTGTACACTATAAATTTTGTAAACAGACTTTTAAACGCTATCACTTTTGGGATCCCATGTCTTAAAATGTTTAATTATATGAAAAGTTTCTTTTGAGACCAAAACCTTTTAACCCTAGCACATTAATGACCTTAGCAAACATGTTTTTAACTAAATGACTTGATTAGCAGGTCCTGCACCTTTATAAATACACAGTGTAACGGTCTTAGCTATCAAGGGCGTTACACTAGGTGTTGGAATTGAAGTTTGAAGTTGGTTCTAACTTGTGACCGTGACTAGGTGTACGCTAGGGCTCGGACATGATCGTGCTTGAGGGTTGAACTGAACAAAGCTATCGGGATCTAGAGGTAAGAAAACTGCACCCGGTTATGTGTTTGTGATGGGACTAAGAGCTCCCTATATCTGTATGATGTCATAGATGGTATTATGCCATGGGACATTTGATAAACGACCTAAGAGTGCCGTAAATAATACTTGCACACAGGGCGCGGCTCGGCCACTGGTAGTTGAGGACAACTTAATAATCACTGAGCTCGGTTTAAGCAGGCCGGAGTCAGTGGGGTAAATAGAGGGTACGGTCTAAGGGCGTTGACCCTGTTTATCATATGTGTAAATTGATTATCAATATGAAATGATGTACTTGGTATGCTGAATACTTGAATAACGTGAATGTTTGAACTGTTGAGTATATAATTATACTGCATGAGTTATCTAGTTGTTTGCTTGATAATTATGCTCTGTTATTGTGTTGTTTTCTTGTTGGGCCTTGGCTCACAAGTGCTACGTGGTGCAGGTAAAGTCAAAGGCAAAGTGGACCAGTCCTGAGATGGAGAGCTTTGGGGCTGAATGTACATAGTTAGCCAATCGACCGCCACGGCCGAGGAGTGGTACAGGATGAGAAAAGCCTAATTGTCTGTTTTGCCTTAGAATGGCTTGTAACTGTATTTTTAATCCTGAAATTTTGTAAACTGTCTTTTAACTTTACTACTTCTGGGATCCCATGTAAAGAAAATGTTTGATTATAAGGAATGAAACTTTTGGGGTCAAAATCCTTTAACCCTAGTTCAACTATAGTTTCAGTAACACGTTTCTAACTAAATGACTTGATTAGCAAGTCTTGCACCTTTATAAACACACAGTGTAACGGTCTTGGCTATCCAGGCATTACAACTTGGTATTAGAGCATCCTAGGTTTAAGGGTTCCTGAAGACTTGCTGGACATGTACATTCGCCGCGAAAGACAAGCTCGACTCAGGGTTTGGTAATTGTGTATACATGACTACATGCTTAAATGATTTGAATGGAATATGACTATTGATATCTATTTGATTAATAGGGAGCATGATATATTGATAGGGTCTGGCTCTTGACTATTGCATGATGATATTGAGGCATGCTTATTAGCATTGCTATGCATGTGAATGAATATTTGGACGAATATTTGGATAAACTGTTATATCTTGATTGTTTGTGAATGTTTGAGTCCTAGTGGTGGATCATGGAAGGATTATTACCCTGTCATCATAGTCTGACTGCCGAGTCGTTGATTGCAGATTGACTTGGATAATTATGCGTTCAAGAAAATCTATGCGACTAGCCGGCATCAGGTCTGTGTTGGTTTTTATTAATCAAATCAGAGATTATGCGCAGTGGAACAACAATCAAATTGTCAGATTAATCCCATAAGATTTCTAGATCTACTTCTTCACACTTATATATATATATTGAATCAAGGACAAGAATAGAAAAATTACCTCAGGTCCTTCCTTGCTGCTATCTTTTCGTATGGCTGAATCCTTGAGATCTCACACCAAGATCTTCCAAAATGTTCTCAGGCACACAAAGAACGAGTGTGGGCTCGCTATACAAATAATAGGCAATAACTATTTATCAGATGTTCTCAACACATGAGATCTGATAAAGTTTGGACCTAGGTTTTGTGAAGAACAATGACCTTTGTTTTTGTCACTGTTCTCTTTCTCTGAGAGAATCCTAGATATTTTTCTATCCCTGAAAACTTACGTTCTGTGAAAACTGATATCCAATATTTAATAATATCCAATATATTAAAATATTTGTTATTTTAAACAAATTCAAAATAACTGGTCAGTTATCAAATTTTTGTTTAAATAATAATATTTTAATCATATTAAAATATCTCATTATTTATTTAATATTTAAATAACTAAAATTGTGGAATCAAGAGACTCAGTCCATCTCTTATGCGTGTAGCACAGTGCCTGTGCACTGTGCCACACGTGTACCACATGCATGTGCAGGCATGTGATTTTTCCCAATTTTTATTATTATTTAAATACCAAAAATCCCAAAAATAAATTAATTCAAAATTAATTATATTTTTGATAAATCAAATAATTAATTAATTCTTAATTAATTAATTACACACAATTAAACAATAATTATGTTTGATACATAGAAAAATATTTTACTTATCACATAAGTCCTTTTTGCCCATTTTTTGTATTTGCCTTTGACAGTGATTGTTTGAGCCATTTTGGGGACCATGGACCTATAACATTAAGCTCCAATAAATTAAAACAAATGTCTTTACATGCTTTTAGGACACACTCCTAACAGTCTGAGACTAGAGATGATGACCAGGGCTCGACCCCTCCGCCAGTCCCTGGGAACTGGCAGCAGCTTATGGCTGATATGCAAGCACGACTACAGATCCAGGAGGAACAAATTTGAATTCTGCGACAGCAGGCTCCATTAGGGAGTGTTGCCCCTATTGTTCCACCTGCAGTGGTACCAGTGGTACAACCAGTAAAAGTTGGGAACAGATGGGAGTCGTTGTATGAGCGGTTCAGGAAACAGCAGCCCCCGATCTTTGAGGGAGGACCTGATCTACTGAAGGCTAAACAGTGGATGACCATGATTACTACTATCTTGGATTTTATGAGGGTAGAGGGACATGACAGAGTGGCCTGTGCCACATATATGCTGAGAGAGGATGCCCGAATCTGGTGGGAAGTGGCATCACAGACTAGAGATGTTACTGCTTTGACTTGGGAAGGATTCAAGGACCTATTCAGTCAGAAGTACTATAATGTTGCCATAAGGGCAGTGAAAGTAAATGAGTTTGTGGGGCTGGTTCAGAGCAGCATGACAGTTACAGAATATGCCCTAAAGTTTGACAGACTTGCGAAGTTCGCACCAGACCTTGTGCCTCTGATGCAGCTAGGCAGGACAGGTTTATTAGAGGGCTTAATGCTATGATAGCCCGAGATGTGAGGATTACAATAGTTCCTGGAGGGATGACTTATGCCCAGGCTGTAGAGAAGGCTCTTACTGCTGAGGAAGCGGAAAATAAGATATGGAGGGAGAGTGCAGCAAGAAGGGAGAGTCGCAGGGCGGTGCCTCCATATTCTAGTTCTGGTAGGGGCGGAGGCCCCATCGATTTGAAGAGGAAGACCCCTGATGCTTCGAGTGCTCCTGGTCCTGATAGGAGAGGTCGGGGCACTCAAGGTGGCCGTCAGGGAGGCAGTGATTCATGGAGGACCTATCCTGAGTGCACGAGGTGCAGAAGATGCCATCCGGGCGAGAAGATGCCATCCGGGCGAGTGTCGGGCTAAGGCTTGTTATGTGTGCTGGGTGGTGGGACACCTCAAGAAAGACTGCCCGACAGTGAAGAAGGGAGATGCGGGGAAGGTGCACAGCTTGACTCCATCCCGAGTGTTCACCCTGACGCAGGCGGAGGCCGAGGCTAGTCCTCGGTAATGACAGGTCAGCTTTCTAGCGCTGGCTCTCCTTTTACTGTATTGATTGACTCTGGTGCTACACATTCATTTGTTTCTAGTAAGGTGATTGATAGACTGTGTAGACCTAGTGAGTATTATACTTCAGGGTTTGGGACTATTTTGCCTACAAGAGAACTGGTAGTTTCTAGGAGGTGGATTAGAGCACTGCCAATTGTTATCCATAAAATTAGCATGGGTGACGTGGCAAGTGATCCCTGGACACGTGGGTGACACCTGGAAACGTTCTGCTAGAGTATCGACTAGAGGACACATTAGAAGCAGTGTAAGCCTGTCTTACCCGCGACCAGTCTGGTCGATAGTTCCGTGTACAAGGAGACATTTATGGGAAGATCTTTATGAATCCCGAATTTATCTCACACAATCTCCTGGGTATCCGATGATTCAGGAGAGAATATCTGTAACAATCTTTTGTAATCCCCCTTGAGCCTATAAATAGAAAGAGATAGCTCAAGGGAGGGGACTTTTGGCTTTTGATACGTGAGAGATTACAGTGATTATCCTAGGAATACTGTATTGTTCTTTAGAAAGTGGTGAAACTCATTGAACCCTAGTTCTTTGATCACTCTTCTGGTTTTTATATCAATATCATTCTAAGTGGACGTAGGTCATTACCAGATCCTGGGGCCGAACCACTATAAAATACTGTGTCTTATTTACTTTTGTCATTACATTCTTTTCATCTCTTTCATTCATATCAAGCATATTTTGACTCCGTGTCAGTTGGCCAAATCTTGGGTCAACATTCTGGTGCTTTCATTGAGAGCTTGATTTATCGTTGTTGAGAAAACTAATGGCGAAAGCTAGAAAGAAAACTGGGCAGGCAGCCGCCGCTGCACCGTCAAACCCGCCACCTCCTCCTCCTCCTGCAAGCATGGGGGAGGATGAGCCACAACTGGACTTTGAGGAGGAGGAAATGGATGATGCAACGCTGAAGAGTACTCTGGGCGCGTTGCAGGAAGAGCTGGCTAATCTGAGAGCCAGTCAGGAGACTGCCACTGAAGTTATGGCGCGGCAGTAGCAGGAGATTGAACGGCAGCGCGCGGAATTGAGCGAAAGGCAGGCGGAGGTGGACCACCGCCAGAACGAAGCCATGGCAGCCCTTGAGGCAGCCTTGCTATTGGATAGAAATTAGACTGCACCTGCCTCGCAGCCTGACCAACCGGTGAATGGGCCACCCCAGAGGGGTCCTAATCCGAGCCCACCAATTCAGCCTTCGAGTCCGCAAAGGCCCGAGCAGCCTCAGATGCCCCATGACGATGTCCCACAGGATCCTGAGGCACAGCCACCATCCCAAGCTGCTCGTGGTAATCCCCCGCAACAGAGGTAGAATAGGGCCGAGCATCAGCCTCGCAGCCCTAGACGCCGTAGGGATGATGGGCCGAACCTACCAAACAGAGGTCAGTACCCTCCTGGCAACAGGAGAGACTCAGAGTTAGGCTCTGCGGTCCGGGGCCCCCCACGGTACGATGATGCACGGGGACACCACGACCAGCGCAGGCCACCCTCTAACATTCGGGATGGTTCAGCCAGGAACGGACATCGAGGGAACAGTCGATCTCACCATAGCCAGTCGAGGCTCAGAGATGGCCACGGATACAATAAGGCCGACTCAGGCAAGGGAAATGCCGGTGGGAGGAATGGAGAAAGAGGTAAAAGCAGGAGCCAGGTACCTCAAGATGACCAACCAAATAGACAGGATGCTGGGGGGGCAGCCCAGACAAAATAATGTCTTCAACCGGCTCGGTGGTAGCGAGCAGCGGAGAAGAGAAGAGGACTTGAGAGATGTACTTAATGATCGCCGCGAGAGGCACGGCGAGAACGTCCCCCCAGCAACAGAGGCCACCACAATTCCTACCACAGTGCAGGCCCAGATAGACGCACTCAACCAGGCTGTGCAGCAGCTGGTCGGAGGAAGGACTTCTTACATCGACCACGATAGGAGAAAAGGCACTCCTTTCATACAAAGGATAGCTAACGCCGAAACTCCCAGCAAATTCAAGATGCCTACGCTTCCAAACTTTGATGGCTATGGAGACCCAGTCTCGCATGTCAATAAGTTTGAAATTCAGATGGACATTCAGAAAGTGTCCGAAGACGCTCGGTGCAGGATCTTCCCTGCAACACTTTCTGAAGCTGCGCAGGAGTGGTTCTTTAAGTTCCCTCCCACGAGCATTGTTTCTTGGGAAATGTTCGTACGGGAGTTCTACGGACAGTTCTATGCTGGTCGTGTGCACCCAACCGAAGCAAACCAGCTAGTCGAAATTCGCCAGCAGGATGGGGAGTTAATAAAGGATTACGTCCAGCGCTTTATGCGAGCGGCGGCTGGAGCAAAAACAGTAGGAGACGAAGGCAAGATGATGGCCATTACCGCAGGGGTTAAACATTGCTCTCCCCTCTGGAAAAGTCTCCGAAAATAAGGAGTGAGAACTACCCAAGAATTCTTAGACCGAGCTGACCGCTACATCAAGCTCGAAGAAGCCATTGCTGATGATGGAAAACCCTCGAACAAGGGTAAGAAGGTTTCCGAACCCGCCAAAGCCGCCAATGGTTCCAAACCTAATGGCAACGGCAAAGGCAACGGGAACGGCAACGGTAATGGCAAGAATGGTGGAAAACGGCTGTATAATGAGCCTTCCACCTCCGATAACAAACGAGCTAAGGGTAATCGTTATGAGCCTCGGTTCACTAACTACACTGCCCTCGTTGAGTCTCGGGGAGAGGTTTACCAGGCCACAAGCTCAAGTGTGCCTTACAAGAAACCTGGACCCATTCGAAAGGACATTTCAAAAAGAGACACCACCAAGTTCTGTCGTTACCATAATGACTACGGACATGACACTAATGAATGCAACCAGTTAAAAGACGAAATCGAGTTCCTTATTAGACAAGGACACTTGAGAAGATACGTACGGGCCTCAGGAAATTCCCAACGAGAAGCTCCAGGTGGCAACGAGCAGGCGTCCACACGCCAACGCTCGCCACCATTACAGCCTACCCCCGTGGCTGGAACACTCTTAACCATCTGTGGAGGCCCGCACCTCGCGGGAAACAGCGGAAAGGCCAGAGAACGATATGCTCGGACTCTGCCCCATGACCAGGACATCGAGATGATGACTGTGGAGGACCGTGCACCAAAGAAGGCTCGGTCAGAGGAAGGTGAGATAACCTTCTCTGATAGCGATGCCCAACACGTCCGGTTCCCACATTCCGATCCGCTGGTCGTGGAGATCCAGATGGCCAATATGTTGGTAAAGAGGGTACTGGTCGATACAGGAAGTTCAGTGAACATCCTGTACAAATCAACACTGGAACGCATGAAATTGTCCGTAAAGGACTTGGAGCCCTGCAATCAAACGATATACGGCTTCTCTGGAGAGGGACTCGCCCCAGCCGGAATGATCAAACTCCCAGTAACGACAGGTACAGTGCCTGCAACAAGGACATTACTCGCCACTTTTGTAGTGGTCGATTGTCCTTCGGCGTACAACGCCGTTATTGGAAGACCCATACTGGTTGATCTACGGACCGTCATCTCTATGTGGCACCTAGCCATGAAGTTCCCAACAGACGCGGGGGTAGGACGCGTTTTGGGAAACCAAAGAGAAGCCAGGGAGTGCTACAACGCCTCGATCACAAAGGCGAAAAGCGGAACGTCGACGAGCACTGCCCCAGATAGATTGCAGATGGAAGTTGATACGCAAGCCCAATCAGGTGATGAAGTCACCAAATAGGGTGTTGCCCAAAGTGAGGATGGAGATTTGGATCCTCGCTTTGGGGATTTTGAAGAAAATGTTGGACCCGTCGAGGACCTGGAGGAGGTCCAACTCGACAAAGAAGACCCAACCAGAGTTATAAAAGTTGGGAAAAATTTAGAACCTACCACGAAGCACGCACTGGTGGAATTCTTGCGAGAGAACCAGGAATTTTTCGCCTGGTCACATAAAGACATGGTTGGGATAGTTCCTACAGTAATCAGCCATGTCCTGAATATAGACAAGACCTTTCCACCCATGCAACAAAAAAGAAGGCTGCTCGACAAAGACAGATCACGAGCCTTAAAAGAATAAGTCGAAAGGCTAAAGGAGAATGGATTCATAGGGGTGGCTTTTTATCCGTCATGGGTCTCCAATCCGGTGCTGGTCCCCAAGCCTAACGGCAAGTGGCGGACCTGTGTGGATTTTACAGACCTCAATAAAGCCTGCCCAAAAGACTGCTTCCCACTCCCAAGGATCGACCAGCTGGTCGATGCTACTGCAGGGCACGAGATCCTCTCATTCATGGATGCATATTCGGGCTATAACCAGATTAGCATGCATCCCCCTGATGAAGATCACACCAGCTTTCGGACCGATACGGGCTTGTATTGCTACAGAGTAATGCCCTTCGGACTGAAAAACACAGGTGCGACTTACCAACGGCTAGTCAACCACATGTTCAAGGAGCAAATCGGTGTAAACATGGAGGTATATGTGGATGACATGCTGGTAAAATCTAAGAAAGCAGAAGGGCATGTGAGGGATTTACAAGAATGCTTTAATGTGTTAAACAAGTACCAAATGAAATTAAATCCCCTCAAGTGTTCCTTTGGAGTCGGATCAGGGAAATTTTTGGGGTTTATCGTAAATTCAAGAGGAATCGAAGCCAACCCCGACAAGATAAAGGCCCTGATCGACATGAAGTCGCCAGAAAGGATCAAAGATGTACAAAGTTTAATCGGAAGAATCGCAGCCCTAAGTAGATTCATTTCAAAATCAACAGATAAGTGCGTCCCATTCTTCAATCTACTTAGGGGGAATAAAAAGTTTGAGTGGACAGAACACTGCGAGCAAGCATTCCAGGCACTGAAAGCGCATATGGCACAGCCTCCCATCTTATCAAATCCGATCGAAGGAGAAACTTTGTTTATTTATCTGGCGATTACTGAAGTTGCTGCCAGCGCGGTGCTAGTGAGAGAGGAAGAAGGAGCACAAAAAGCAGTCTACTATGTTAGCAAGAGACTGATCGGGGAAGAATTGAGATATCCGCCAATCGAGAGGTTAGCATATTGCTTGATCCTTGCCTCTAGAAAGCTGCGCCCCTACTTCCAAGCCCATCCTATCACAGTTCTAACTGATCAGCCCCTTCGGCAAGTCCTCCAAAAACCCGAGGCGGCTGGGCGATTGTTAAAATGGGCAGTCGAGTTAGGGCAGTTTGACATAACCTATTCACCGCGAGCAGCAGTAAAAGGACAAGTCTTAGCCGATCTTATTGCAGAGTTCACCGAACTCCCAGATAGCGAGCAGTGCGAACAGCCTGAAGCGCCCGAACCTCAAGACAAAACTCCTTCGTGGAAGCTATTCATGGATGGCTCATCCAACGAATCCCACGCTGGAGTGGGAGTGATATTGATAACACCGGAAGGGCATCGATTTCACTGCGCCATCAGGTTCGACTTCACTGCATCAAACAATGAAGCAGAATACGAAGCACTCCTCGCTGGATTGAGAATGGCAAAGGATATGAGCATAAAGACGCTTGATATCTACAGTGATTCACAGCTGGTGGTGAATCAGGTCCTTGGAGAATATCAAGCGCGAGGTTTGAAAATGGTAGCCTACTTAAATAAAACAAAGGACCTGCTAGCCCAGTTCACGAAGTACACCCTCCAGTAGATCCCGCGAGTTCAAAATTCAAACGCGGATGCCTTAGCCAAACTCGCGAGCACAAAGGACGCTGACACTTTGAACATTGTGCCAGTTGAAAGACTGAGTAAGCCGAGCATACAAGCAACTGAGTTCAGTATGGAGATTCGAATGGAGGATACATGGATGGCGCCTTACTTGGAGTATCTGACAAATGGTGCGCTCCCAACAGACAGGAACAAAGCCAGAACTCTGCAGAGACGAGCTGCTAGGTACATACTGGTCGATGGTGTTATGTACTGAAGAGGATTCTCAATGCCACTACTCAGGTGCGTTACACCTGAAAAGGCTAAGGAACTCATGAAGGAGGTGCATGAAGGCTTCTGCGGGGATCACGCTGGGGGGCAGAGTTTGGCAAAAAAGATTCTAAGGCAAGGCTACTTCTGGCCAACAATGAACGAGGATTCGATGGAGTATGTACAAAGATGTGATAAATGTCAAAGGTTCTCCAAGATTCCACGAGCAGCTCCAAACGAACTGAAGCAGATGCAGAGCCCGTGGCCTTTTGCAGTATGGGGGATAGATTTGATTGGATCCCTGCCTACAGGGAAAGGCGGAGTAAAGTACCCAGTTGTGGCAGTTGATTACTTCACCAAATGGGCCGAAGCTGAACCACTCGCAACCATCACGACCAAGAAAGTTCTTGACTTCGTCATCAAAAACATTGTATGCAGATATGGTTTGCCCAGGAAGATAGTTTCAGACAACGGGACCCAATTTGACAGCGACTTATTCACCGATTTCTGCGAGAGGCATGGAGTTATTAAAAGCTTTTCTTCAGTTGCACACCCCCAAGCAAACGGGCAGGTCGAAGCCGTAAACAAAACTCTTAAAGACACCCTGAAGAAAAGACTTGAAGAAGCTAAAGGGGCGTGGCCAGAGCAGTTGCCTGAAGTCCTATGGTCATATAGAACGTCCCACCAAACAGCGACAGGATATACTCCATTTTCATTAGCCTACGGATATGAAGCCATCTTGCCTGTCGAGTTAGATCCCCCCTCACATCGGCGTTTAACTTATGACCAAGATCAGAACAGCCAGCTAATGATGGAGTCCCTAGACTCAATCGATGATATACGAGAGAAATCTCAACTCCGAGTTGTTGCATACCAGCAAAAAGTCGCCCGGTACTTTAACTCCAAAGTTAAAGAAAGAAAATTCAACGTCAGAGATTTGGTGCTATGACGAGTTTTCTTAAATACCTGCGACCCTACTGCTGGAGTGCTCGGACCCAATTGGGAGGGACCTTACCAGAGTGAAGAAGTCCTTCACCCAGGCACATACAAACTTGCACGCTTAAACAGAGATCTCGTTCCACGTTACTGGAATGAAGAACACCTGCGCAAGTATTATCAATGAACAGTCCTTTTTAAAGAACTGGCTTGTGTTAAAATTTTTAATTTTTACAAGTTTTGCAAAGAGGGTTAGCCACGCTGTATGGCTAACTGCTCGTATATGTAAGGTTCTATTATAGAATCACTCGTAAAGACATGTTTAGTCCATTTTTAATACGAGATTATAAGGGACTGTGCGCAGCCAGTCATTCTTGCCAACCATTGTGAATTTACATTTACAAGTATTTGTTCATTACGTGTGTTGTTTTGCTGTATTACAAGTATCATTTTTCGCACGAACAGGAATGTTCGAACAGGCCATGGTCAGGGCAAGTGACCAAGGACCTAAAACTCCTCGATCACTTGGGGGGCATATAAGGCACATCGATAGCAAAGCATACTCTCAGAGGTATGTAAACACATGAAAAAAATGAGTGAAAGCATGCTACAGTACTTAGAATATTTTTCAAAATTTATGTTTTGTTAAGTCAAGCCAAAGTACTATGCTAAGTTCGGTCATACGGACAAATGTTATAATAAATAAAGATATTATAGCATCAAGATTTAAGCTTTTACACAGCAAGCATCGCTGCTTGGATGTAACTATTCGAATAAAAGAAAGATTTGTTGCCCGTGCAGCAAAGTTTAAAAAGAAATTATTGTCTTTACATCACGACCCGTGGGTCGTATAGCCAAAAAGAAAGAAAAAATAAATGAGAAAGTTTAAGAGGCATTTGGGGCCGGAGGGTCCTGGGCAGCATCCTGGTTGGTCGCGTCCTCGACAACTTCTTCTTCTTCCACACCAACGATGCTTGGAGAAGCAGGGATCCTCAATCTTGCCTCCTCCTCAGCCAGTTGGGCAGTGCAGCGAGCCAACTCAGTAGTCCTGACTTCCTCCGAAAGATAGCTGAAGTCGGCACCCTGATTATGTTTCCAGAAGTTGTAGAAACATCGGAGCGTCGTCCTCTTGTACTTTTCAAGATTTTTGGAGTTGTCAAGCTCCAGCTGCTTCACCTTGCCTTCAAGAGTGACAATAGCCTCATCCTTGGACTTGAGTGTCTCTCCCAGATGCTTGATCTCGCGAAGATGGGTTTGGTTGGAATCTCGATACTGCTGCCTCAACTTTACTGCGGCGTCTTTTGCAGCTTCAGCCTCTAACAATTTGGTCACCGCAGCATCCCTCTCTCGAGCCATTGCCTCCAGCTCCTTGGCGTGCCTAGCCTCGGCAGCCGAAAGCTCCTCAGCCGCCTTCACTTGATGCCTCTCAGTGGCCTTTGCCTTGTCCTGCTCGATAGAAGCCTGGATACAGGTACGAGCAGTGATAGCAGATAGCAAGGCCTGTGAACAAAGGAAAAAGTTAGAGCCTGCCATGAAGAATAAAAGACTAACGCTTAAAAAAGTGAAGAAGTACTCACACTGGAGATTTCATTCAGGGCCCTATTCAGAACCTGATCAGGCCCCAAGTTTTCAGCCTCGACCATCGCATCCCTGACACGGTCACCTTTGCCAATGCGGTCAAGGCGATCCCTAGCTGATCGAGGGTACAGCTCATGAGTTTAGCCCCGAGAGCTTCGTCACGAATAATTTCCTCTCTGGCGGGCGCAGCCGGAGGATTTGGTGGGGCAGGAGGAGTCTGCTTCTCAGTAGGAGCTGGTGGATGAGTTTGCCCCGTTGGCCCAGGAGTTTGCCCAGTTGGCGCGTCCTTGGGAAGGTCTTCTGTTCGACCCTTCTTGGCTGGAGGGCCTCAGCTGGATTCGCTAGTTCTCCTCTTGGATCTCCGCTGGAGTTGGGGAACCTTCTCTTCCTCCTCGGCCTGGTACATGTCAAAGATATTGGGAGTGGCCATATCTGCATGCAAGTAAACACAGGAAACTGATAAGAATAAGAGGCAAATGAAAATATATTATATGCAACAGAAGAAAGGCAACAAAGTGAATACCCGAGCTACAACTACTGGTCGCCACACTATTGACTCTATTAGTCATATACTCATTATCTGGCATGAAGAAGTCTGGCCCTAATTTTGGAGTATACGTAAAATTGCCTTCCCCGTCGAACAAATGACAGGGAATTGGCAAACCATTTAAAAGTAAAATAGTGTTACCATTATCATCAGAGGACTCTCCCAAGTCCACAGCTGGCTCTTTGGCCTTTTGTTTCCCCTTGCCTTGGGGAGCAAAAGGCCTTTCTGCGGAAGGATTGCCCGTGGGCTCCCTAATAGTAATCCCCGTTGGCCTCCTCCTCCGAGGAGACATGGGAGGTTGCTGCTCGGGAACCCCCTCGGTAGTGGCTTCGTCCACCACGGACCCTCTAGTTTCATGGCAAGGAGCCAGGAGGCCAGACCGCCTCAAGTTTTCTTCAGTCACCAGGATCTTGACGCTTTTTGCTCCGTCGGACATCCTGGCCAGAGTGTTAGACCTCAACACCATGTCTAGTGTTGGGGTTGGACGTAACCAAGGGCCTGAAAAACAGATTATGGTTTAAGAAAAACGAAAGGAGACACCTTGAGTAAAAGTATCGACCAGTCAGGAACGGTGCTTACCTCCTCGTGCGAAGGCCAGGTTGTTGCTGGATATGTCTGGGGTGAGGAAGTATTCCTTATTATACTGCCCCACGTTCGAGATATGCGTAGTGTCACTCAGGAATGTTCGATTGGTTTCCTGGTGACAAAAGTGGAAGAAACCCGTTCCATGTTGTTGCGGGTTAGACTTGAGGTCAAAGAGATAGTTGACCTCGTGGGGTGAAGGTTCTGGCCATTTCTTAAGTTTATACAGGATATAGAGTGCGGCCAGCATTCTGTATCCGTTTGGAGTTATTTGGAAGGGGGCGACACCGAAATAATTGGCCACCCCCACAAAAAAGGGATGAAGAGGGAGATAAGCTCCCGCCTCAATATGATACCGAGACCAGGCACTATTGACACCTCTGGGGAGGTTAGCCCTCTGGTCTGCGGCAGGTTGTATAATGGAAACCCCTGTGAGGGGGAATCTTCTGAAGCAGTTAGCAATCATTCG
Organism: Humulus lupulus; assembly: GCF_963169125.1. Lineage (NCBI taxonomy): Eukaryota > Viridiplantae > Streptophyta > Magnoliopsida > Rosales > Cannabaceae > Humulus > Humulus lupulus. The sequence continues at coordinate 142,516,114 of NC_084802.1, read as the reverse complement.
AAGAGTTACTGAACTGGCTGGGGAAGTATACCACTCGACATCAGGCAAGTTCTGATGGCGAGGGCTGGCCCTAATTTGGATATTAGGGTCAGGAACAAGATTTTCTCGACCACTGGTCGAGGGAGCCCTTGCCTGCGAATCAGGACGGGCAGGAGAATTTGAGTTGTTTTCAGACTCGGGCCTTTTCTTGCCTAAAGATTTGGAACGGGCCATTGAAGGAGAAGGATGGGGTCTGGAAGAGGATCGCGAAAAAGGTATCTCCCTGACACGGTTAGCTGGTTGTTCTTCTCCCTCAAGCAGCTGGGCGAAGAGGTCGTCGTCAATAGGCCTTTCACCTCCCCACAAATTTGGCATTAAAGTCTGCATACAGAAGAATGGGGAGGTGAGGATAGAAAACTTTTAAAAGCTTTTTAGAATAACGCTGGTCGAGTATAAAAATTAAGTTTTTATACAACAGCATTCTTACGAAAGGCTAAATTTTTCTATACGAATAGTTTGAAAAGCGGATCAAAGGGTGAAAGTAAAAAGTTTTTCTGAAAAAGCTTTTTCAACTCCCCTTAGGGCGGGAAAAAATTTATTTTTCAACTAGCCTAAAAATCGAATTTTTACTTCGATTTTACGTCATAAAAAGCATGATCCCGGATTTTAAACTAACTCGTAACCCTATTTCGCCTACAAAATATTCTGTCTACAAGCGTCTCAAACCAGAAGCAGATAAACTCAAACAGTGCACAATTAGAAGCATGCATCACAAAAAATTAGAAGCGTGGGAACTCGAAAACTTACCAAGAAAAGTGATCGTGGAGATGGAAGAAAGATCAAGGAGCTCTCGGACGGGGTCCTGAAAGTGCAGACGGAGTGGTCTTCAGGAACGTTAAGGGCTCTGGATTTTAGGTTTTCTTGTGGAAACGATGGCGTGCGTAAAAAGAAAATAAAGGCTTCAAAGCTCTTATATAAGTTTGTTTCTGATAGTAAAAAGTATAATCATTAGTTTCCCTTTTTCAAAATATGGGGAAGCGGGATGGCCGTCGAAATATTTTCTGGGGAACCAAAAGGACGTGATTGGACAGAGGTAGGTTTCTTTTTTCAAGAACACGCGAAGGGTTCTGACACGTCAGGTGGGGTTACCGAAGAGTCGTTCGTCCAAAAGTTTATTTACTGCTCGTGATAAATAAACTTGGGGGGCAAATGTTATCCATAAAATTAGCATGGGTGACGTGGCAAGTGATCCCTGGACACGTGGCTGACACCTGGAAACATTCTGCTAGAGTATCGACCAGAGGACACATTAGAAGCAGTGTAAGCCTGTCTTACCCGCGACCAGTCTGGTCGATAGTTCCGTGTACAAGGCGACATTTATGGAAAGATCTTTATGAATCCCGAATTTATCTCACACAATCTCCTGGGTATCCGATGATTCAGGAGAGAATATCTGTAACAATCTTTTGTAATCCCCCTTGAGCCTATAAATAGCAAGAGATAGCTCAAGGGAGGGGACTTTTGGCTTTTGATACGTGAGAGATTACAGTGATTATCCTAGGAATACTGTATTGTTCTTGAGAAAGTGGTGAAACTCATTGAACCCTAGTTCTTTGATCACTCTTCTGGTTTTTATATCAATATCATTCTAAGTGGACGTAGGTCATTACCAGATCCTGGGGCCGAACCACTATAAAATACCGTGTCTTATTTACTTTTGTCATTACATTCTTTTCATCTCTTTCATTCATATCAAGCATATTTTGACTCCGTGTCAGTTGGCCAAATCTTGGGTCAACACAAGTGATGGTAGATGGTAGGGAATTGTCAGTAGACTTGATTGAGTTGAGTATGGAGGACTTTGATATGACTTTAGGTATGGATTGGCTGGTTAGATATGGAGCTACTATTGACTGCAGGAAGAAGATGGTGACCTTTGAGCCGGAGGGCAAGGATCCCGTTGTCTTTGTGGGAGCGGTGCATGGACCCTGCGTACCCAGGATATCGGTGTTGAGATCCAGAGATCTGTTACAAGGAGGGTGTATATGTTTTCTGGCTAGTGTGGTGGATACCACCAAGGTTTCGCCAACAGGACCGGAAGAGACCAGATTGGTTTGCGAGTTCTTGGATGTGTTTCTTGAGGACTTGCCTAGGTTGCCGCCGCGTAGAGAGATTCAGTTTGTCATTGAGTTGGCGCCAGGGACGGAGCCAGGGTCGAGGGCACCATATAGGATGGCACCGGCAGAACTGAAGAATTGAAGATATAGCTGCAGGAGCTTTTGGATTTGGGGTTCATCAGGCCTAGCTACTCGCCATGGGGTGCTCCAGTTTTGTTTGTGAATAGGAAGGACGGGAATTTGAGAATGTGTATAGACTATAGGGAATTGAACAAGTTGACTATCAAGAATAAGTATCCCCTACCAAGGATTGATGACTTGTTCGATCAGCTACAGGGTAAGACGGTGTTCTCGAAAATTGATCTTCGATCTGGTTATCACCAACTGAGGATCAAGGATGAGGACATACCGAAGACGGCCTTCCGAACGAGGTATGGGCACTATGAGTTTCTGGTCATGTCGTTTGGTTTGACCAATGCCCCAGCAGCCTTTATGGACTTAATGAACAGGGTGTTCAAGGACTTTCTGGATCAGTTTGTTATTATCTTCATCGACGACATCTTAGTGTACTCCAGTTCTGAGGCAAAGCATGAGATTCATCTTCGACAAGTTCTGCAGAGATTGAGTGTAACGACCCAAATTCACTAATAAGGCTTAAGGGCCTTGATTAGTGTGTCTGGAGGGCGTATTGGGTATTATGTGTGGTTTTAATGATTAAGATGTATGATTATGATTTAAAGTATGTTATATGACTATTTGAATATTTGAGATGCATGACTGTGTGTATTAGTATGCATGTAGGCCCTGATTAGGTTAGAGGGGCATAATCGTAATTTTGGCCATTATGGGCATAACTACTTTGATATATGTGATAATTTTCGGGACCACATTATTATGTGGATATATCTGTGATCTGTGACTCGAGACGATCCTAGTGAGCAAAGTAGCGGAAAAGTCATGGCGGGGATTTATACCCGGCTCGGGGTGAGCTTAGGGGTATAAATGGGAATTTAGCGAATATACTGGAGTCTATTTGGACATTGAGGAACATTATTGGCGGTTAATTAGGTATCGGGAATTAAGCGGGAAATATTAGAGACACTCGAGGAGTTAGCGAGAATTGGGTAAAATGACTAAAATGCCCCTAAGTGGATTAAAGGGTTTAGAATTAATAGGGAGGGCATTAAGGTCTTTTGGCTTTTAAAGATGGGTATTACTGAGGCTTGTGTTAGTGGGATTTGTAGAATATTACAGAAGTCTGAAAAGAAAGAAAAAGGAAAGGAAAAGAAAGGAAGGAAAACAGAGTGGTTCTCCTTGAGTCGGTTTGTTGTTCTCTTACCATTTTTCTCCATTCTTCTTGAAGCAAAATTTAGAGGAGAGCTAGTTCAATTAAGCCACAAGGTTACTGAGCTAATATTGAGGGTTTTACAAGGGTTTAGCAAGGTTAGGCCATCACTTGAGGTAAGGTTCTGTAATTTCTTTAGTTGCTGGTTTGGTTTATGAACTATGGTGTATAAGTTGAGTTTGATGGGGAACTTTGGGGAAATTCAGGGCAAAGGTTAAGGAAAAGCAAGCCAAGGAGGCCTAGAGACAGCTTGTGTTCGAAATCCTATCAAAGGTATAAAGTCTAAACTCTAACTTTGTTGTTCAGCTAGTTTTTACTGAGTTTTAGTGTTTAGGAGTGGCTATGGTGAATTCTGAGTTTGGGGATGCATGTGCTTGAGTTCTAGGTATTTGGGGTGCTTGGGATGAGTGGAGCATGGTTATAAGGTTGTTTTTAAGTTTGGGAAATATTTGGAGGAGTTTTGGTTGGAGTTGGTTCGAGAAAATCGCAGAAGAGAAAAATTGGTGTTAGTCTGTCTGTGACTAGCGCTACAACGCTAGCCTTTGGGCATTGTAGCGCTAGGCAAGCTTGCTGAGGGAATTTTGGCTTCTGTTTGTAGCACAGTAGCGCCCTCCCATGAGCGCTGTAGCGCTACCCTGCCTTCTGAAGGGGATTTTAGGGTTGTTTGCAAGGGCTTTTGACCTAGGGTTTGGGGTTTGATTCCACCACCTTGTTTGGTGGAACTAGGACTTCTTGGGGGCTCGGGATTGGCCCCGAGGCTAGGTTTTGAACTTGAGGATTGATAATGATTTTGGCCATGATTGTGATTAGGTGAGCGCTAGGGCTCGAGGGGGATCGTGCTCAAGGAGTCGAGGGATCAAAGCTAGTATATTGAAAGGTAAGAAAACTGCACCCGATTATATGTTTGTGATGGGACTAAGTGCTCCCGAGAATTGTATCGTGTCAATGATGGTATTACGCCATGGGGCATGTAAAATGGCCTAAGAGTGCCGTACATAGTATTTTCACACAGGGCGCGGCTTGGCCACTGGTAGCCGAGAATATTCACTGAGCTCGGCTTAAGCGGGCCGGAGTCAGTGGGATAATGGAGGGAGCAGCCTGAGAGCGCTAGCCCTAGTTATCATTTGTGCAGTGATATTTGAATTGAATTGATATGCTTAGTATGTTGAATACTTGGTCATGCTGAATGATTATATGTTTGAGAGCTTATGATGCAATGTGAGTTATGGATTCGTCTGTTGATTGCTTATGCTCTGTTGTTGTGTTTTCTTGTTGGGCCTAGGCTCACGGGTGCTACGTGGCGTAGGTAAAGGCAAAGGCAAGCTGGACCAAGCCTGAGATGGAGAGCTCCGAGGTGGAATGTACATAGCCAGCTGTTCAATCGCCATGGTCAAGAAGTGGATCAGGACAGGGATTGCCTAATTGTCTATTTTGCCTTAGTATGGCTTGTTATTGTATATAAACCTTGTGTCTTTTGTAAATGGTCTTAAACTTAATATTTTTGGGATCCCGTGTAAACATATAACGTTCCTTAATGTAAAAGTGGCTTTTGAGACCAAACCATTTTAAACCCTAGTTCTTTTATAGTTCCAGTATCACGATTTTAATCTAAAGACTTGATTAGCAAGTCAGGCACTTTATAAACACACAGTGTAACGGTCTTGGCTATCCAGGGCGTTACATTGAGGGAGCATCAGTTGTACGCCAAGTATAAGAAATGTGAATTTTGGTTACCAGAAGTGACATTCCTTGGACATATTGTGGGTGCAGATGGGATTAAGGTGGAGGCAATTAGGGATTGGCCAAGGCCAAGGAACGCCTCGGAGGTGCGGAGTTTTCTTGGTCTAGTGGGTTACTACAGATGATTTATGGAAGGTTTCTCGAAGATAGCGGCACCGATGACAGAATTGACGCGGAAGAACTTGAAGTTTATCTGGTCAGACAAGTGTGAGAACAGTTTCCAAGAGTTGAAGCGACGACTCATTACTGCACCTGTGTTGAGTCTTCCTACAGGGGAAGGGAAGTTTGTTGTCTACTACGATGCGTCGAGGTTTGGTTTAGGCTGTGTGTTGATGCAGGACGAGAAGGTTATAGCTTATGTATCACGACATCTGAAGGAATATGAGCAACGGTATCCTACCCATGACTTGGAGTTAGCAGTAGTGGTATTCGCACTGAAGGTTTGGCGGCATTACCTATATGGGGAGAAGTGCGAGATATACACCGATCACAAGAACTTGAAGTACTTCTTCACACAGAAGGACTTGAACATGAGTCAGAGACGTTGGCTAGAATTGGTGAAAGATTATGATTGTGATATTCTTTACCATCCGGGGAAAGCCAACGTAATGGCGGATGCATTGAGCCGGAGAGGCCCAGGTCAGTTGTATAGTTCCACCCAGATCTCGAGAGAGTTAGCTGATAAGATGGTCAGAGCGGGGATAGAATTGGTGGTGGGCCGGTTGGCCAATATTACTCTACAGTCGACCCTGCTAGAGCGGATTAAAGAAGGTCAATTGGTAGTCGCTCAGTTACAGGAGGTTAGAGAGAATGTCTTAGCGGGAGTAGCTAAGGACTATTCTATTTCTGAGGTTGGTTTGCTTCGGTATCAGGGACGGATTTGTGTTCCAGCTGATGAGGGGATCAGATGAGAGATACTGGTGTTGACCCTGATTTTGGTCAACTAACACGGAGTCAAAAATGCTTGATGTAGACAGATATGTTGAAATGAGAATAATGACAAAAACAGTAAAGCACACAAGAATTTATAGTGGTTCGGCCCCAGAATCTGGTAATAACCTACGTCCACTTGAGCTGTTATTGATATAATGTTTCAAAGGAGTGATCAAAGAACTAGGGTTCAATGAGTTTCACCAACCTCTGAAGAACAAAACAATATATCGAATGTGATAGCTCTAGCTCACTCGTAAATCTCTAATCTCCAGTAATTAGAAAGCCAAAAGTCCCTTCCTTGAGCCATTTTTTCACTATTTATAGGCTCAAGGAAGATTACATTAATTAGTTACAGATATTCTTTCCTAAATAATCGGATACTCAGGAAATCATGGGAGATAATTTCGGATATGATCATAACTGCATAAGATTTTCTCCAAATATGACGAGTATACAACCAAGCTGGTCGTATATAACGATTAAGCGTTGCGCCGTGGAAATCTTTCTGGTTGATGGTCGAACAAGACTTCTGCTAGATGTCAGCCACGTGTACCAAATGTCTGCCATGTCATCCATGCCTATTTTTTGGATAACATTTGCCCCCCAAGTTTGTTTAATGCGACCAGCAATAAAGAAACTTTAGAGAAACAACTGTTCATATGCCCCACGAAATCTATCATAGTCTTCATGCGTTTTTGAAAACCGTGCCATAATTATGTCTAATCAAGCCTTTTCGGTTTTCAAGAAACCAATGTGACTGTTCATACACTTCCCCACATTTTGAAAATGGGAAAGTCATGATTGCCACTTTTTGCTATACTTCAGGCTCTATAAGTAACCTTTTTATCTCTCTTATAATCCTTTACTCACCATTTCAATCAAGAACTTTCAAGAACTTTGCTCCAGAGCCCAGAATTTCGAAACAATTCAGACGTCCTGCCGAAGATCTTTCCGACTCGAAATTTTTATTTTTCTAAATCTCCAACCTTTGCCCAGGTAATCTCTCAGTCTTTCAAACTTTTCGTGATGCCATGCATGTAGTTACTGTGCTCTGTGATTTCCTGCGTTCTTGAGTAGAAATTTATGAGGATTTTATATAAGCCATCTGATGCTTGGTAAGAAAGTGTATTTCTGCTTTATATAAGTTAGGAGCTAGTTCGATAGTAAGGATCATAGGCTTAGGGCGTAAGATCGACGTAAAAATTCAATCTTTAAGCTAGTTGAAAAAACTGGGTTTTTTCCCGCTCTTTAGGAGTTGAAAAAGTTCTTTTCAGAAAACATTTTATTTCCTTTTTGATCCGTTTTTCAAACTGCTAGCACCAAACTTAGTGTATGGGTAGGATGCTGCTGGTCAATAGACGCGAGCAACGTTATCCCAATCCCCCACGTAACTCCCCCAGGCTATGTGTCTTATCTCCTCCTTTGTCTGTTTGCAGTTCATATGCAAGACCCTTGGGGAGGAGAAAGACCCATCGAAGACGACCTCCTAGCTCAGCTGCTTGAAGGCGAAGAAAACCCCTCTACTCTGATACCAGATATCCCTTTCTCTCACCCTAGCTTAAATACTTCTCCAGTTCCAACCCAAGGAATGGCTCGTACAAAAACCAAAGCTCAAAAAAGGAACATCCCTAACTCCTCATGCCAGCCTACTGCTGATGCCCCATCGACCAGTGGTCGAGGCGAAAACGTTCCTGATGCCAATGTACAAAGGCATGCCCATCCTCGACACGCCGCTCAGCCGGATGTCGAGTGGCATGTTATTCCCCAGGGTAGAGTGACGATCAGGATGATCGCCAACTACTTAAATAAGTATAAACTGACAGGAATGACCCTGGTTAAACCTTCCCTCGACCAGAGGGCCAACCTGCCAGGCGGGGCCTACAGCGCCTGGCTGCGGTTTCACATTGAGACAGGTGTCACTTTGCCTCTTCATTCATTCTTTCAAGGGGTGGCAAATTATTTTGGAGTTGCCCCCTTTTAAATTACCCCAAATGGATATAGAATGCTGGCCGCATTCTATATCCTTTACAAACTCAAAAAATGGCCAGATCCCACTCCCCACGAGGTCAACTTTCTTTTTGACCTTAAGTCCAACCCTAACCAAGAAGGCACGGGGTTTTTCCATTTTTTCCATCAAGAAACCGGGCGCACTTTCCCGACTGAGACTACTCACATCTCCAATGTGGGGAGGTATCATCAGGAATACTTTCTTACACCCGACTTAGTCGCAGAAAACTTGGCCTTCGCTCGAGGAGGTAAAAATTCTTATGTCACTAGCTTCTTCGCTTAGTGTTTTTCTACCACAATGTTTTGAAATTTCATTGTGTTCCAGGCCCATGGTTACGTCTGATCCCAACTCCAGGGATGGAGTCAAGGGCGGCACTCTTAGCCAGCATGTCGAATGCTAATAAGAGTGTCAAAAGTTTAGTTACTGTGGCTAACCTTAGGTTGGCTGGCCTCTAGAATCCCCAACCAGCGACGAGCGAACCTTCGGCGGAAAACGCCCAAGCTGAAGTGGAACCCGAGCAGTAACCCCAAGTGTCTCCTCCGCGGAGGAGACCAACTGGGGTTACGATCAGGAAACCTGTCGTCCCTCACCGAACAGAGAAACCCTTGGCCCCTGAGGGCAAAGGAAAACAAAAGGTTGCTGAGCCTACCGAACTTTCTAACGACTCGTAGGATGAAAACGGTATAATAATCTCGCTGTTAAATCATTTGCCAATTCCCTCTCATCTATTTGATGGGGATGGCAACTTTAAGAATGCTCCCTCCTTAAATTCAGATTTCTTCCAGGCAGTAGGTAGTTCAGTTAATAATGTTACGACCAGTAGTTGTAGCGCGGGTACTTTACTTGTAATCCTTTTGCTTTCATTCTTTTACCCTGTGTGATCATTTAGTCTTACTGCTTGCGTTGCTTCCTTTTGTGCAGGTATGGACTCCGATGACGTTTTTTAGCACTACCAGGCTGCTGCTGCTTCTTCTGCTCAAAAGAAAGATAGCAAGAGGGCCCGAGGGGAAAGTAGCAAGATCCCCTCGAAGAAGGCTCGAACAGATGATGTTCCAGCCACTGCCCCCTCCAAGGAGAACTCACCACCTCCACCTTCCTCCGAGCAGGCGACTCCCACTCCTGCTGATCCACAGCCTTCTTACAAGGCTCCTCACAAAGAGGCATTGGACACTCAGCCCGAAGACTCCTTGCCCAGCCTCGTGGTCAGCTCAGCTAGGGAGAGGATATACAAGCTCTCCAAGCACAAACGCAGCCAGGCAGCCATTACTGAAACTACTTCCATGGAGGCTAATCAGGTCGTCAACAGAGGGCTGAATGAGATCGTCAGCATAAGTTTTCTCCTGTTACTTTATCATTTATTTATGATTTCTTGTACTTACTTAATCTTATTTTTTGTCTTCAGGGGTTGCTAACTTTAACTGCTGGCTGGCGCCGTGATGGGGCGTTGGTTTCTCGGGGAAAGAACTTTGACTCCAGGCTTGCCGAGACTAAGCAAGCACTTGAGGCTGACCACAACAAGCTGCTCGCGGAGAATAAGGAGCTGTCCAAACAGAAAGAACAACTGTGCGAGGACAAAGCTACTCTCACCAAGGAGCTTCTGGATGCCGAGATGCCCTGAAGAAAGCCAACGACTCCTGGGAAAAATTCAGGGAAAGTGCCAAGCTCAACACTCAAGCATGTGCTCAGCTTGAGCTTGACCTGATCGCTAGCAGGCAAGAGACGGGGGAGCTTGCAAAACGAGTGTAGGAGCTCGAGGAGGCCAGGGCCAAGAATTTGAAGAAGTACAAGGAGGCCACTCACCTCTGCTTCTATGAATTCTGGAAGCATAACCGGGAGGCTAACTTCGACTACTTGTCCGAACGTTTGAAGAGGACTCTGATGGCGCAGTGCGCCATCCGACTGGAAGAAGAAGAAAAGGCCAAAGTGACTGCCTCCCGAGCAGGGGGGATTGATGGTGCTGATGCTGAAGCTGGTCCTTCGGCCGACCAAGGCACTCCTCCCAACCCCCAGGATCCTCCAGCTCCTTAAGAATTTTTCTGTTTTTATTTCGTTTTCACAGCCCACAGGTCGTATTGTAAAGACAATTTGTTTTTGTTGCTGCAGGGGCAGCTTTTTACTTTTAATTAAACAATTACATTCGAGCAGTATTGCTCGCGGTGTAAAAGAATGCCTTTTGATATTATAATATTTCTGTCTATTATAACATCTGTTCGCATGACCGAACTTAGCATAGTACTTTGGCTTGATTTAACAAAATATAAATTTTGACAAATACTCTAAGTACCGTAGCATGCTTTCACTTATTTTGTTCATGTGTTTACATACCTCTTGGTATGCTTTGCTATCGATGTACCTTATATGCCCCCCAAGTGATCGAGGAGCTTTAGGTCCTTGGTCACTTGCCTTGACCATGACCTATGCGAACATTACTGCTTGGTAGGAAATTCAACACTTATAATACAGCAAAACAACACACGTAATGAACAAATACTTGTAAAAATAAATTTACAAAGGTTGGCAAGAATGACTGGCTGCGCACAGTCCCTTATAATTCTCGTATTAAAAATGGACTAAACATGTCTTTACGAGTGATCTTAAAAAGATCTTGCACTTATAAGCGATTAGCCATACAACGTGGCTAACCCTTTTTCAAAACTTGTAAAAAGTAAAATTAATACAAGCCAGTCCTTTAAAAAGGACTGTTTATTGGTAATACTTGTGCAGGTGTTCTCCGTTCCAGTAGCGTGGAACGAGATCTCCATTTAAGCGTGCAAGCTTGTAGGTGCCTGGGTGAAGGATTTCTTCAATCTGGTAAGGTCCTTCCCAGTTTGGTCCGAGTACTCCAGCAGTTGGGTCGCGGGTGTTTAAGAAAACTCGTCGAAGTACTAGATCTCCAACATTGAACTTTCTTTCTTTCACCTTTGAGTTAAAATACCGGGCAACTTTTTGCTGGTACGCAGCTACTCGGAGTTGGACTTTTTCCTGTTTCTCTTCAAGTGAGTCTAGGGACTCCATCATCAGTTGGCTATTCTGGTCCTGGTCGTATGTAATTCGTTGATGTGAGGGCGGATCTAACTCGACGGGCAACATAGCTTCATACCTGTACGCTAAGGAGAACGGGGTATGACCTATCGCTGTTCGATGAGAAGTTCTATACGACCAGAGTACTTCAGGCAGCTGTTCTGGCCATGCTCCTTTAGCGTCTTCAAGTCTTTTCTTCAGGGTATCTTTAAGTGTTTTGTTCACTACTTCGACTTGCCCATTTCCTTGTGAGTGTGCGACTGAAGAAAACTTTTGATGATTCCATGCCTTTCACATAAGTCTGTGAATAAGTCGCTGTCAAACTGGGTGCCGTTGTCTGAGATAATTTTTCGAGGCAAACCATATCGGCAAACAATGTTCTTGATGACAAAGTCAAGAAATTTCTTGGTCGTTATGGTAGCGAGCGGCTTAGCTTCGGCCCATTTGGTGAAGTAGTCGACTGCTACGACTGCATATTTTACTTCACCCTTCCCTGTTGGCAGGGATCCAATCAAGTCTATGCCCCATACTGCAAAAGGCCAAGGACTCTGCATCTACTTTAACTCGTTGGGAGCTGCGCGTGGGATCTTGGAAAACCTCTGACACTTATCGCATTTTCGCACAAACTCCATTGAGTCCTCATTCATAGTCGGCCAGAAATAACCCTGCCTCAGAATCTTTTTTGACAAGCTCTGCCCCCCAGCGTGGTCCCCACAGAAGCCTTCATGTACTTCATTCATTAGTTCTTTAGCCTTTTCCGGTGTAATGCATCTGAGCAGTGGCATAGAGTATCCTCTTCGGTAAAGGACACCATCGACCAGTATACACCTAGCAGCCTGTCTTTGAAGAGTTCTGGCTTTGTTTCTATCTGCTGGTAGTACACCATTTGTGAGATACTCCAAGTATGGTGCCATCCATGTATCCTCCATCCGGATTTCCATATTAATTTCGTCTGCTCGTATGCTCGGCTCGCATAATCTCTTTACTGGCACTATATTCAAAGTGTCAGCGTCTTTCGCACTTGCGAGTTTGGCTAAGCCATCTGCGTTTGAATTCTGATCTCGGGGAATTGGCTGGAGGGTATACTTTTCGAATTGCGCCAACATATCTCTAGTTTTCTTTAAGTAGGCCACCATTTTGAGGCCCCGTGCTTGATACTCCCCTAAGACTTGATTCACTACCAGCTGTGAATCACTGTAGATATCAAGCACTTTTATATTCATGTCTTTGGCTAACCTTAGTCCTGCGAGGAGTGCTTCATATTCGGCCTCATTGTTCGATGCGGTGAAATTGAACCTAATAGCGCAGTGAAATCGATGCCCTTCTGGCGTTATCAATATCACTCCTGCTCCTACGTGAGATTCGTTGGACGATCCGTCCGTGAATAACCTCCACGAAGGAGCTTTGACTTGTGGCTCAGGCGCACTAGGTTCTTCGCACTTCTCGTCGTCTGGGAGCTCAGTGAATTCAGCGATAACATCAGCCAAGACTTGTCCTCTTACTGCTGCTCGCGGTGAATATGTGATATCGAACTGCCCGAGTTCGACTGCCCATTTCAATAAGCGCCCAGCCGCCTCTGGCTTTTGCAGAACTTGCCGAAGTAAGGACGTAACTTCCTTGAGGCCAAAATCAAGCAATAGTCTAACCTTTCGATTGGAGGATACCTCAATTCAGCCCCGATTAACCTCTTGCTTACATAGTAAACCGCCTTTTGTACGCCTTCTTCCTCTCGCACTAGCACCGCACTGGCAGCAAATTTGGTGATCGCCAGGTAAATGAACAAAGTTTCTCCGTCCATGGGTTTTGATAAAATAGGTTGTGCCATGTGGGACTTTAAGGCCTGAAAAGCCTGCTCGCAGTCTCCTGTCCATTCGAATTTCTTGTTGCCTCTAAGTAGATTGAAGAAAGGGACGCATTTATCCATCGACTTGGAAATGAATCTACTTAGTGTGACAATTCTTCCAGTTAAACTTTGCACATCCTTGATTTTCATTGGCGATTTCATGTCGATCAGGGCTTTTATCTTGTCGGGGTTGGCCTCGATTCCTCTCGAATTAACAATAAACCCCAAAAATTTCCCTGATCCTACTCCGAAGGAACATTTGAGAGGATTTAACTTCATCTGATATTTGTTCAGAACGTTGAAACACTCTTGTAAATCCTTCACATGTCCTGCTTTTTTCGACTTTACCAGCATGTCGTCCACGTACACCTCCATGTTTACTCCGATCAACTCCTTAAACATGTGGTTGACCAGTCGCTGGTAAGTCACACCAGCATTTTTCAGTCCGAAGGGCATTACTTTATAACAGTATAACCCTGTATCGGTCCGAAAGCTAGTGTGATTTTCGTTAGGGGGATGCATACTGATCTGATTATACCCTGAGTATGCATCCATGAAGGAGAGGATCTCATGTCCTGCAGTTGCATTGACCAACTGGTCGATCCTTGGGAGTGGGAAGCAATCCTTTGGGCAGGCTTTATTGAGGTCTGTGAAATCCACACAGGTTCGCCATTTGCCGTTAGGCTTGGGAACCAGTACCAGATTAGAGACCCACGATGGATAAAACGCCACCCTGATGAACCCATTCTCCTTCAGTCTCTCGACTTCCTCTTTTAAGGCTTTCGATCTATCCTTATCGAGCAGCCTTCTTTTCTGTTGCACGGGTGGAAAACTCTTGTCAACATTCAGGACATGGCTGATAACTGCAGGATCTATCCCAACCATGTCTTTGTGTGACCAGGCAAAAGCTTCTTGCTTCTTTCTCAAAAATTCCACCAGTGCATACTTCGTTATTGCTTCTAAGTTTTTCCCGACCTTCACCACTCTGGTCAGGTCTTTTTCGTCAAGTTGGACCTCTTCCAAGTCCTCGACGGGTCCAACATCTTCCTCAAAATCCCCAAAGCAAGGATCTAAGCCCCTATCCTCACTTTGGGCAACACCCTATTTGGTGACTCCATCACCGGATTGGGCTTGTGTATCAATTGCCATCAGCAACCTATCTGGGGGAGTGCTTTTCGACGTTCCCTTCTTCGCCTTTGTAACTGAGGCATTGTAGCACTCCCTTGCTTCTCTCTGATTTCCCAACACGAGTCCTACCCCTGCGTCTGTCGGGCATTTCATGGCCAAGTGCCATACTGAGGTGACGGCCCGAAGATCAACCACTATGGGCCTTCCAATAACAGCATTGTACGCCAAAGGACAATCGACTACTATAAAAGTAGCGAGTAATGTCCTGGTAGCAGGCGTTGTACCTGCTGTGACTGGAAGTCCGATTGACCCTGCTGGGGCGAGTCCCTCACCTGAGAAGTCGTAAATTGTTTGGTTGCAGGGCTCCAAGTCCTTGATGGACAACTTCATGCGTTCCAGCGAAGATTTGTACAGGATGTTTACTGAACTTCCTATATCAACTAGTACTCTTTTCACTATCATGTTGGTGATTTGAACGTCCACGACCAGCGGATCGGAATGTGGGAACCGGACATGCTGGGCGTCGCTATCAGAGAAGGTTATCTCACCATCCTCTGACCGAGCCTTCTTTGATGCCCTGTCCTCCACAGTCAACATCTCGATGTCCTAGTCGTGACGTAGGGTCTGAGCATATCGTTCCCTCGCCTTTCCACTGCTTCCTGCAAGATGCGGGCCTCCGCAGATGGTGAGTAAAGTGCTAGCTACGGGGTCAGGCTGCAAAGGTGGCGAGCGTTGGCGTGTGGGCGCATGCTCATTGCCACCTGGAGCCTCTTGTTGGGAATTTCCCGAGGCCCGTACATATCTTCTCAAGTGTCCTTGTGACAGTCAGAATCCTGTGATCCGTAAGGGGAAAGACCGGGTAAGCTGTGCAATCCCACACCGCCTGGGGAAGGTCAAGTGTAATGATTCTAAGACTGTGTAGGTATGGGACTACACAGTTGAAGAGGGCTTAAATGGATTGATGGGTACTACCTATATCAGGAAGGTGCATCTTCTTTTCGGTAGCCCATCACTTGAGAACTCCATGGTTAAGCGTGCTTGGCCTGGAGTAATCTAGGGATGGGTGACCTCCTGGGAAGTTTTCCAGGAAGTGTGCGAGTGAGGACAAAGCACGCTGGAAAGACTTGTCTTGGTTTGTAGGGCTAGTCATCATTCCAGAAAGCAGCCATAGTGATGTGGGGCATCACAGTCCTTGTCTAATAAGGAACTTGATTTCATCCTTTAGCTGGTTGCATTCATTTGTATCATGTCCGTAGTCGTTATGATAACGACAGAACTTGGTAGTGTCTTTCTTCGAAATATCTTTTCGAATGAGAGCAGGTTTTTTATAAGGCACACAGGAACTCATGGCCTGATACACCTCTCCCCGAGACTCAATAAGGGCAGTATAGTTAGTGAACCGAGGCTCATAACGATTACCCTTGGCTCGTTTATTGTCAGAGGTGGAAGGCTCATTATGTGGCCGTTTCCCCCCATTCTTGCCATTGCCATTGCTGTTCCCATTGCCTTTGCCGTTGCCGTTGGGTTTTGACCCATTGGCGGCTTTGGCGGGCTCGGCAGTCCCCTTATCCTTGCCTGGGGGATTTCCTTCACTGGCGATGGCATCTTCGAGCTTGAAGTATCGATCAGCTCGATCCAAAAATTCCTGGGTAGTCCTGACCCCATGCTTTCTGAGGCTGTTCCAAAGAGTCGTACGGTGCTTAACTCCTGCAGTTATGGCCATCATCTTGCCTTCGTCTCCCACTGTTTTGGCTCCAGCAGCTGCTCGCATAAAACGCTGGACGTAATCCTTCAGTGGTTCTCCGTCTTGCTAGCGTATTTCAACCAGCTGATTTGCCTCAGTTGGGAGCACACGACCCGCATAGAATTGTCCGTAAAATTCCTTTACGAACATCTCCCAAGAAACAATACTTGCAGGAGGGAATTTGAAAAACCACTCCTGTGCAGCATCAGAAAGTGTTGCAGGAAAGATCCTGCACCGAGCATCTTCAGACACTTTCTAAATGTCCATTTTTATCTCAAACTTGTTGACATGAGATACTGGGTCACCATGCCCGTCAAAGTTTGGAAGCGCAGGCATCTTAAACTTGCTAGGAGTTTCTGCCATAGCTATCCTTTGAACGAAAGGAGTGCCCTTTCTCCTATTGTGATCAATATAAGACGTTCTTCCCCCGACCAACTATTGCACTACCTGGTTGAGGGCATCTATCTGGGCTTGCACGGCGCCAGGAATTGCCGGGGCCTTTGCTGCTGGAGGAATGTACTCATCGTGTCGTTCCCTGCGATCGTTGAGTACATCTCTTAAATCCTCATCTCTTCTCCGTTGCTCGCTGGCTCTGAGCCGGTTGAAGACGTTATTTTGTCTGGGCTGCCCCCCAGCGTCACGTCTTTCGGGTTGGTCATCCCTAGGTGGTGGGCTTCTGCCCCCACCACTTTCTTCATTTCTCCAACCAGCGTTTCCTCTACCTGAGTCGGCCTCATTATAACCATGGCCATCTCTGAACCTTGACTAGCCATGGTGGGATTGACTGTTTCCTCGGTTGCCTCCTCGGGCTGGAACGTCCTGAGCGTTAGAGGGTGGCCTGCATTGGTCGGTGGGTCCCTGTGCATTGTCGTGCCGTGGGGGGCCCTGGACCGCAGAGCCTGTCTCCGAGTTCCTTCTATTACCAGAAGGACGTTGCCCTCTGCTCGGTGGGTTAGGCTCTTCGCCCCTATGGCGTCTAGGACTGCGGGGCTGCTGCTCGGCTCTATACTGCCTTGACTGCGTGGGATTGCCGCGACCAGCCTGGGATGGAGGCTGCACTTTAGGATTCCTTAGAGGGACATCTTCCTGAGGCATTGGTGGCTGCTCGGGCCTTTGGGGGCTCGAGGGCTGGATCGACGGGCTAGGATTAGGGCCCCTTTGGGGTGGCCCATTTGAAGGTTGATCAGGCTGCGATGCAGGTGCAGCCTGATTACTAGCCAGCTGTAGGGCTGCTTCGAGGGCTGCCATGGCCTCCCTCTGGCAACGGTCCATCTCCGCCTGCCTTTCCCTCAGTTCCAGGCGCTGTCACTCAATCTCTTGTTGCTGTCGTGCCATAATCTTGGCAGCACTTTCCTGGCTGGCCCTCAGATTGGCCAGTTCATCCTGCAATACCCCTAGGGTATTCCTCAGCGTCTTGGAATCTAGTTCTTCCTCATCAAATTCCAAATGTGGCTCATCTTCGGTCACGTTTGGAGGAGGAGGCGGTTGCGATGGTGCAGCGCTAGTCACCTGCCCAGTCTTCTTTGTTGTTTTCGCCATTGATACTTCAACAATATTATATCAAGCTCTCAATGAAAGCACCAGAATGTTGACCCTGATTTTGGTCAACTGACACGGAGTCAAAAATGCTTGATGTAGACAGATATGTTGAAATGAGAATAATGACAAAAACAGTAAAGCACACAAGAATTTATAGTGGTTCGGTCCCAGAATCTGGTAATAACCTACGTCCACTTGAGTTGTTATTGATATAATGTTTCAAAGGAGTGATCAAAGAACTAGGGTTCAATGAGTTTCACCAACCTCTGAAGAACAAAACAACATATTGAATGTGATAGCTCTAGCTCACTCATAAATCTCTAATCTCCAGTAATTAGAAAGCCAAAAGTCCCTTCCTTGAGCCATTTTTTCACTATTTATAGGCTCAAGGAAGATTACATAAATTAGTTACAGATATTCTTTCATAAATAATCGGATACTCAGGAAATCATGGGAGATAATTTCGGATATGATCATAACTGCATAAGATTTTCTCCAAATATGACGAGTATACGACCAAGCTGGTCGTATATAACGATTAAGCGTTGCGCCGTGGAAATCTTTCTGGTCGATGGTCGAACAAGACTTCTACCAGATGTCAGCCACGTGTACCAAATGTCTGCCATGTCATCCATGCCTGTTTTTTGGATAACAATTGGATAAGTCACATACAACGTCGTACTCACTTCATCCGGATACCACAAAGATGTATCAGGATCGACGAACGTTATATTGGTGGCCCGGGATGAAGAAGGATGTGGTAGAGTACATAGCCAGATGTTTAACATGTCAGCAGGTGAAAGCTGAGCATCAATGACTGGCAGGGTTGCTTCAGTCCTTGGGTATTCCCGAGTGGAAATGGGAGGATATTACGATGGATTTTGTGGGAGGTTTACCCAGAACAGTAAGACTTCATGACTCGGTGTGGGTGATAGTGGAAAGATACACCAAGTCAGCCCATTTTCTTCCAGTGAGGTTGACATATAATGTGGATCAGTATGCTGAGTTGTATGTGAGGGAGATAGTACGTCTCCATGGGATTCCTAAGTCTATAGTGTCAGATCAGGATCCTATCTTTACCTCCAAGTTTTGGGGTAGTTTGCAGAAAGCTATAGGGACTCAGTTGAAGTTCAGCACAGCCTTTCATCCTTAGATTGATGGACAGTCTGAGAGGACAATTCAGGTGTTGGAAGATATGCTCAAAGC
This sequence comes from Humulus lupulus, assembly GCF_963169125.1. Classification (NCBI taxonomy): domain Eukaryota; kingdom Viridiplantae; phylum Streptophyta; class Magnoliopsida; order Rosales; family Cannabaceae; genus Humulus; species Humulus lupulus. The sequence continues at coordinate 142,497,511 of NC_084802.1, read as the reverse complement.
ATGTGTGATCGACTTTGAGGGGTCATGGAGTAAGTATCTCCCGTCGATTGAATTTTCATTTAACAATAGTTACCAATCAACGATTGGAGTGGCTCCCTACGAGATGTTATATGGGAGGAAGTGTAGATCACCCATTCATTGGGATGAGACGGGTGAAAGGAAGTCTTTAGGGCCAGATATGATTCAAAGGACAAATGAAGCTATAAAGAAGATTCGAGCTAGGATGCTCGCCTCAAAGAGCAAACAGAAAAGCTACGCTGTTCCCAAGTGTAGGGACGTGGAGTTCCAGGTTGGGGACCACGTGTTTCTCCGAGTTTCACCATTGCGAGGGGTGAGGAGATTTGGAAAGAAGGGGAAGCTGAGCCCTAGGTTCATCAGACCTTTTGAGATCCTGGAAAGGATCGGTCAGGTGGCTTACATATTAGCCTTGCCACCATCATTGTCAAGAGACTATGACGTATTCCATGTTTCCATGCTCCGGAAGTACGTCTCAGATGCGACACATGTGTTGAGGTATGAAGGCTTGGAATTTCAGACAGATTTAGCCTATGAGGAGCAACCGGTTCAGATCTTGGATCGGAAGGACAAAGTACTACAGAATAAGATGATTCCTCTTGTTAAGGTGTTTTGGAGGAATAATAGGGTCGAAGAAGCGACCTGGGAGCTTGAATCAGCGATGCGGGATCAGTATCCCGAGCTATTCAGGTAAATTTCGAGGACGAAATTCTCATTAGGAGAGAATAGTTGTAATGACCCAAATTTACTAATAAGGCTCAAGGGCCTTGATTAGTGTGTCGGGAGGGCATAACTGGATTATATGTGATTTAATGGTTAAAAGCATGTTATATGATTATTTGAACATTTGTGATGCATGACTATGTGTATTAGTATGCATGTAGGCCCTGATTAGGTTAGAAGGGCATATTCGTAATTTTGGCCCGATGAGGGCATAAATGTAAATAACTGTGATAAATTGTTGAGACCACATCATTATGTGGATATATTTGTAATCTGTGACTCGAGGCGATCCTAGTGAGCGGTTTAGCGAAAAAGTCACGACGGGGATTTATACTCGGCTTGGGGCGAGCCTGGGGGTATTTATGAGAATTTAGGGAATATATTGGAGTCTATTTTGATATTGAGGAATATAATTGGTGATTAGTTAGGTGTCGGGAAGTAAGCGATAAATATTAGAGACATTCGAGGAATTAGCGTGAATTAGGTGTAATGACTAAAATGCCCTTAAGATGTTTAAAAGCCTAGTTTTAAATGGGAGGGAAAATTGGTCATTTGAGTTAAAAGCGGAGATAAGTATTATTAAGCTTTATACCTTAGTGGAATATGTAGAAGGTTTTAGAAGTCTGAAGAAAAGAAAGAAAAGGAAAGAAGGAAGAAGGAAATAAAGGTCTTCTCTCTTGTACGGATTGGGATTCCCTCTTCAATTCTTGAGGTCTCTTGAACCTAAAATTCAGAGGAGCTTTAGGCTAAGACTTTGCACTTGGGATCTTGATCAGGTTTGGGAGTTCAGCAGGGGTTATTCATCACTTGAGGTAAGGTTTTGAGGTTTGTTATCCAAAAAATTAGCATCGATGACGTGGCAAGTGATCCCTGGACACGTGGCTGACACCTGGAAGAGCTCTGCTAGCGTATCGACCAGAGGACGCACTAGAAGCAGTAAGCAGCCCAGTCTTACCTGCGACCAGTCTGGTCAATAGTTCCGCATGCAATGTCATATTACTGTAAAGATCTTTGTAGATCCCGAATTTAACTCACACAATCTCCTGAATATCCGATTATTTAGGAGAGAATATTGGCAACTAAATCATGTAATCACCCTTGAGCCTATAAATAGGAAAAAATAGCTCAAGGAAGGGACTTTGGCTTTAGAATTATTTGAGATTAGAGTAATTCTCCTTGGAATATTGTATTGTTCTTCGGAGGTTAGTGAAACTCATTGAACCCTTGTTCTTTGATCACTCCTTTGATTCTTATATCAATAACAGTCTAAGTGGACGTAGGTCATTACCAAATCCTGGGGCCGAACCACTATAAAATATCGTGCTCTTATTACTTTTCGTCATTTGATTCTTCTTAACATATTCATTCACATCAAGCATATTCTGACTCCGTGTCAGTTGACCAAAATCTGGGTCAACATTCTGGTGCTTTCATTGAGAGCTTGATTTATCATTGTTGGGAAAATCAATGGCAAAAACTGGAAGGAAAGCTGGGCAGGCGGCCGCTGCTGCGCCATCAAACCCACCTCCTCCTCCCCCTGCGAGCATGGCAGAGGATGAGCCACATCTGGACTTTGAGGAGGAAGAGATGGATGATGCAACGCTGGAGAGTACCCTGGGGGCATTGCAGGAGGAGCTGGCTAGTCTGAAAGCCAGTCAAGAGACTGCTGCCGAAGTTGTGGCGTGGCAGCAGCAGGAGATTGAACGGCAGCGCGCGGAATTAAGCGAAAGGCAAGCGGAGATGGACCGCCGCCAGAGCGAAGCCATGGCAGCCCTTGAGGCGGCCTTGCAACTGGCAAGGAATCAGGCCGCACCTGTTTCGCAGCCTGACCAACCTGTCAATGGGCCACCCCAGAGGGGTCCTAATCCCAGCCCACCAATCCAACCTTCAAGTCCGCAAAGGACTGAGCAGCCTCAGGTGCCCCATGACGATGTCCCACTGGACCCTGAGGCGTAGCCGCCATCCCAAGCTGGTCGTGGCAATCCCCCACAACAGAGGTAGAATAGGGCCGAGTATCAGCCTCGTAGTCCTAGACGCCGTAGGGGCGATGAGTCAAACCTACCGAACAGAGGTCAGTATCCCCCTGGTAACAGGAGGGAATCAGAGTTAGGCTCTGCAGTCCGGGGTCCCTCACGGCATAATAATGCATGGGGACACCACGACCAGTGCAGGCCACCCTCTAACGTTTGGGACGTTTCAGTCAGGGACAGAAATCGAGGGAACAGTCAATCCCACCATAGCCAATCAAGGTTCAGAGATGGCCATGGGTATAATGAGGCCGACTCAGGCAAGGGAAATGCTAGCCGAAGGAATGAAGAAAGAGGTAAAGGAAGGAGCCAGGTACCTTAAGATGACCAACCTGATAGACGGGATGCTGGGGGGCAGCCCAGGCAAAATAATGTCTTCAACTGGCTCGGGGGTAGCGAGCAGCGGAGAAGAGACGAGGATTTGAGAGACGTACTCAACGATCGCCGGGAGCGGCATGGCGAGAACGTCCCCCCAGGAACAGATGCCGCAGCGATTCCTGCCGCTGTACAGGCCCAAATAGATGCCCTCAACCAAGCAGTGCGGCAACTGGTAGGGGGAAGGACGTCATATATCGACCACGATAGGAGGAAAGGCACTCCTTTTGTACAAAGGATAGATAATGCAGAAACTCCAAGCAAGTTCAAAATGCCTACACTTCCAAATTTTGACGGGTACGGAGACCCAGTATCTCACGTCAATAAATTTGAGATACAAATGGACATTCAGAAAGTGTCCAAAGACTCTCGGTGTAGGATCTTCCCTGCAACACTTTCTGAAGCCACGCAGGAATGGTTTTTTAAGTTCCCTCCCGCAAGCATAGTTTCCTAGGAAATGTTCGTAAGGGAATTTTATGGACAGTTCTATGCAGGTCGAGTGCATCCGACCGAAGCAAACCAGCTGGTTGAAATTCGCCAGCAAAATGGAGAATCAATGAAGGACTACATCCAGCGCTTTATGCGAGCGGCGGCTAGAGCGAAAACGGTGGGGGACGAAGGCAAAATGATGGCCATAACCGCTGGGGTTAAACGTCGTTCTCCCCTCTGGAAAAGTCTCCGAAAGGAAGGAGTGAGAACTACCCAAGAATTTTTGGACCGGGCTGATCGCTACATCAAGCTCGAAGAAGCCATTGCTGACGATGGAAAGCCCTCAAGCAAGGATAAGAAGGCTTCTGAACCCGCCAAAGCCGCCAATGGTTCCAAATCTAATGGCAACGACAAAGGCAACGGCAACGGCAATGGCAAGAATGGTGGAAAACGGCCGTATAGCGAGCCTTCCACCTCCGACAATAAACGAGCCAAGGGTAATCGTTATGAACCTCGGTTCACTAACTACACGGCCCTCATTGAGTCTTGGGGAGAGGTTTATCAGACCACAAGTTCTAGTGTGCCTTACAAAAAACCTGGCCCCATTCGAAAGGATATTTCGAAGAGAGACACTACCAAGTTCTGTCGTTATCATAACGACTACGGACATGACACCAATGAATGCAACCAGTTGAAGGACGAAATCGAGTTCCTTATTAGACAAGGACACTTGAGAAGATACGTATGGGCCTCGGGAAATTGCCAACGAGAAGCTCCGGGTAGCAACGAGCAGGCGCCCACGCGCCAACGCTCGCCACCCTTACAGCCTGCCCCCGTCACTGGCACACTCTTAACCATCTGTGGAGGCCCGCACCTCGCGGGAAATAGCGGAAAGGCCAGGGAACGATATGCTCGAACTCTGCGCCACGACCAGGACATCGAGATGATGACTGTGGAAGACCGCGCACCAAAAAAGGCTCGTTCAGAGGAAGGTGAAATAACCTTCTCTGACAGCGATGCCCAACATGTCCGTTTCCCACATTCCGATCCGCTGGTCGTGGACATCCAGATGGCCAACATGATGGTAAAGAGAGTGCTGGTCGATACAGGAAGTTCAGTCAATATCCTGTATAAGTCAACACTGGAACGCATGAAATTGTCCGTTAAGGACTTGGAGCCCTGCAACCAAATGATATACGGCTTCTCTGGAGAAGGACTCGCCCCCGCCGGATTGATCAAACTACCAGTGACGACGGGTACAGCGCCTGCAACAAGGACATTACTCGCCACTTTTGTAGTGGTCGATTGTCCTTCAGCGTACAATGCTGTCATTGGGAGGCCTATACTGGTTGATCTACAGGCCCTCATCTCTATGTGGCACTTGGCCATGAAGTTCCCAACAGACGCGGGTGTAGGACGCATGTTGGGGAACCAGAGAGAAGTCAGGGAGTGCTACAACGCCTCGATCACAAAGGCGAAGAATGGAACATCGAAGAGCACTACCTCAGATAGGTTGCAGATGGCAGTTGATACACAAGCCCAATCCGGTGATGAAGTCACCAAATAGGGTGTTGCCCAAAGAGAGGATAGAGACTTAGATCCTCTCTTTGGGGATTTTGAAGAAAACGTTGGACCCGTCGAGGACCTGGAGGAGGTCTAACTCGACAAAGAAGACCCGACCAGAGTCATAAAGGTTGGGAAAAACTTAGAGCCTACCACGAAGCACGCACTGGTGGAATTTTTGCGAAAGAACCAGGAGGTTTTCGCCTGGTCGCATAAAGACATGGCTGGGATAGATCCTGCAGTTATCAGCCATGTCCTGAATATAGACAAGACCTTTCCACCCGTGCAACAAAAGAGAAGGCTGCTCGATAAAGATAGATCGAGAGCCTTAAAAGAAGAAGTTGAAAGACTAAAGGAGAATGGGTTCATCAGGGTGGCATTTTATCCATCATGGGTCTCCAATCCAGTGCTGGTTCCCAAGCCTAACGGCAAGTGGCAAACCTGCGTGGATTTTACAGACCTCAATAAAGCCTGCCCAAAAGACTGCTTCCCACTCCCAAGGATCGACCAGCTGGTCGATGCAACTACAGGGCACAAGATCCTCTCGTTCATGGATGCATATTCGGGCTACAACCAGATTAGCATGCACCCCCCTGACGAGGATCACACCAGCTTTCGGACCGATACGGGCTTATACTGTTACAAAGTAATGCCCTTCGAACTGAAAAACGCAGGTGTGACTTACCAACGGCTAGTCAACCACATGTTTAAGGAGCTAATCGGAGTAAACATGGAGGTATACGTGGACGACATGCTGGTAAAGTCTAAGAAGGCAGAAGGACATGTAAGGGATTTACAAAAGTGCTTTGATGTATTGAACAAATACCAGATGAAGTGAAATCCCCTCAAATGTTCCTTCGGAGTTGGATCAGGGAAGTTTTTGGGGTTTATTGTAAATTCAAGAGGAATCGAGGCAAACCCCGACAAGATAAAAGCCTTGATCGACATGAAGTCGCCAGAAAGGATCAAAGATGTACAAAGCTTAACCGGGAGGATCGCAGCCCTAAGTAGATTTATTTCGAAATCAACAGACAAGTGCGTCCCTTTTTTCAATCTACTTAGGGGAAATAAGAAGTTTGAAATGACAGTAGATTGTGAGCAAGCATTCCAAGCCTTAAAAGCCCATATGGCACAACCTCCCATCTTATCAAAGCCAATCGAAGGAGAAACTTTGTTTATTTACCTGGCGATTACTGAAGTTGCTGCTAGCGCAGTACTAGTACGAGAGGAAGAAGGCGTACAAAAAGCAGTCTATTATGTCAGCAAGAGACTGATCGGGGCAGAATTGAGATATCCACCAATCGAGAGGTTAGCATATTGCCTAATCCTGGCCTCTAGAAAGTTGCACCCCTACTTTCAAGCCCATCCTATTACAGTTCTAACCGACCAGCCCCTTCGACAAGTCCTCCAAAAACCAGAAGCGGCTGGACGATTATTAAAATGGGTAGTCGAATTAGGGCAGTTCGATATAACTTATTCACCGCGAGCAGCAGTCAAGGGACAAGTTTTGGCCGACCTTATTGCAGAGTTCATCGAACTCCCAGACAACGAGCAGTGCGAACAGCCTAGTGCGCCTAAGCCTCAAGAGAAAGCTCCTTCGTGGAAGTTATTCACGGATGGGTCATCCAACAAATCCCACGCAGGAGCGGGAGTGATATTGATAACACCGGAAGGGCATCGATTTCACTACGCCATTAGATTCGACTTCACCACGTCAAATAATGAAGCCAAATACGAAGCACTCCTCGCTGGATTGAGAATGGCGAAGGATATGAGCGTAAAGACGCTTGATATCTACAGTGATTCACAGCTGGTGGTGAATCAAATTATAGGAGAATATCAAGCGCAAGGCTTAAAAATGGTGGCCTACTTGAATAAAACAAAAGACCTGCTAGCCCAATTCACGAAGTACACCCTCCAGCAAATTCCGCGGGATCAGAATTCAAACGCAGATGCCTTAGCCAAACTCGCGAGCGCGAAGGATGCCGACACTTTGAACATTGTTCCGGTGGAAAGACTGAGTAAGCCAAGCATACAAGCGGTTGAATCCAGTATGGAGATTCGAATGGAGGATACATGGATGGCACCTTATTCGGAGCATCTGACAAACGGTACGCTACCAACGGATAGAAACAAAGCCAGAACTCTACAAAGGCGAGCTGCTAGGTACATACTGGTCGATGGTGTTATGTACCGAAGAGGATATTCCTTGCCGTTACTCAGATGCGTTACACCGGAAAAAGCTAAGGAACTCATGAAGGAGGTACATGAAGGCTTCTGCGGGGATCACGCTGGGGGGCAGAGTTTGGCAAAGAAGATTCTAAGGCAAGGCTACTTCTGGCCAACTATGAACGAGGATTTGGTGGAGTTTGTACGAAGATGCGATAAATGTCAAAGGTTCTCCAAGATTCCACGAGCAGCTCCGAACGAATTAAAACAGATGCAAAGTCCGTGGCCTTTTGCAGTATGGGGGATAGATTTGATTGGATCCCTACCTACAGGGAAGGGCGGAGTAAAGTACGCAGTCGTAGCAGTCGATTACTTCACCAAATGGGCCGAAGCTAAACCGCTCGCTACCATCACGACCAAGAAAGTTCTTGACTTTGTTATCAAGAACATTGTCTGTCGATATGGCTTGCCTAGAAAGATAGTTTCAGACAACGGAACCCAATTTGACAGCGACTTATTCACCGATTTCTGCGAAAGACATGGAGTTATCAAAAGCTTTTCTTCAGTTGCACACCCCCAAGCGAATGAGCAGGTCGAAGCCGTGAATAAAACTCTTAAAGATACCCTGAAGAAGAGACTTGAAGAAGCTAAGGGAGCGTGGCCAGAGCAGCTGCCTGAAGTCCTCTGGTCGTATAGAACGTCTCACCGAACAGCGACGGGACATACCCCATTTTCCTTAGCCTACGGATATGAGGCGATGTTGCCTGTCGAATTAGATCCCCCCTCACACCGACGATTAACATACGACCAAGACCAAAACAGCCAACTGATGATGGAATCCCTAGACTCGATTGACGAGATACGGGAGAAAGCCCAACTCCGAGTTGCTGCGTACCAGCAAAAAGTCGCCCGGTACTTTAACTCGAAAGTTAAAGAAAGAAAATTCAACGTCGGAGATTTGGTGCTACGACGAGTTTTCTTAAACACCCGCGACCCCACTGCTGGAGTACTCGGACCTAATTGGGAAGGACCTTACCAGATTGAAGAAGTCCTTCATCCGGGCACCTACAAACTTGCACGCTTGAACGGAGATCTCGTTCCACGTTATTGGAATGGAGAACACCTGCGCAAGTACTATCAGTGAACAGTCCTTTTTAAAGGACTGGCTTGTATTAAAATTTAACTTTTTACAAGTTTAGCAAAGAGGGTTAGCCACGCTGTATGGCTAATCGCTCGTATATGTAAAATTCTATTTTAGAATCACTCGTAAAGACATGTTTAGTCCATTATTAATACGAGATTATAAGGGACTGTGCGTAGCCAGTCATTCTTGCCAACCTTTGTGAATTTATATTTACAAGTATTTGTTCATTACGTGTGTTGTTTTGTTGTAGTATAAGTATTACTTTTTCTCCCGAGCAGAAATGTTCGAACAGGTCGTGGTCAAGGCAAGTGACTAAGGACCTAAAGCTCCTCGATCACTTGGGGGGCATATAAGGCACATCGATAGCAAAGCATACCATGAAGTATGTAAACACATGAACAAAATGAGTGAAAGCATGCTAAGGTACTTAGAGTATTTTTCAAAATTTATATTTTGTTAAATCAAGCCAAAGTACTATGCTACGTTCGGTCATACGAACAAATGTTATAATAAATAAAAATGTTATAGCATCATGATGTAATCTCTTACACCGCAAGCATCACTGCTTGGATGTAAATGTTCAAATAAAAGAAAAGGTTTGCTGCCCATGCAGCAAATTCAAAAAAGGAATTGTCTTTACATCACGACCCGTGGGTCATATAATCAAAAGAAAGAAAAAATATTAAAAGCTCAAAAGGCATTGGGAGCAGGAGGGTCTTTATCAGCATTCTGGTTGGCAGCATCCTCAACAACTCCTTCTTCCTCTACGCCAACAATGCTTGGGGAAGTAGGGACCCTGGCTCTTGCCTCCTCTTCAGCCAGTTGAGCAGCGCAGGGGGCCAGCTCAGCAGTCCTGACGTCTTCTGAAAGATAGCTGAAGTCGGCACCCTGATTGTGTTTCCAGAAATTGTAAAAACACCAGAGCGTCGTCCTCTTATATCTTTCCAGATTCTTGGAGTTGTCAAGCTCCAGCTGCTTTACTTTGCTCTCAAGAGTAGCAATGGACTTGTCTTTGGACTTATGCTCCTCTTCCAATCTCTTGACTTCGTGATACTGGGTGCGGCTGGCATCTTGATACTCCTCCCTCTGCTTTATTATAGCTGCCTTCGTAGCTTCAGCCTCTGATAGCTTTGTCACTGCGGCATCCTTCTGCTGAGCCAGCGCCTCCAACTCCTTTGCGTGTCTAGCCTCTGCAGCCGAAAGTTCCTCGGCTGCCTTCACCTGGTGCCTCTCGATGGCCTTTGCCCGAGCCTATTCAATGGTGGCTTGGGTGCGGGTACGAGCAGCAGTTGCAGACAGCAAAGCCTGAGGACAGAAGATAAAGTTAGAACCTATTACAAAGAATAAAAGACTAAGGCCTAAGAGATAAAGAGGCACTTACGCTGGCTATTTCGTTCAGAGTCCTGTTCAGGATTTGGTCGACTGCCATACTCTCTGCCTCGACTAGTGAATTTTTGACGCGGTCGTTCTTCGCGATGTGCGCGAGGCGGTCTTTAGCTGCTCGTAAGGCATGGCTCGAGAGTTTGGCCCCAAGAGCTTCTTCCCGCTTGTCTTGTTCCCTGGTGGGCGCAGCCGGAGGGTTCAGCGGGGGAGGAGGAGTCTGCTTCTCAGCAGGAGCCGGAGGATGAGTAGAAGTTTGCCTAGCTGGCACGTCCCTGGGAGCGTCTTTTGTTTGACTCTTCTTGGCCGGTCTCTGGCTTGTTTCGCCGGCCTGTCTCCTTGACGTCTTTCGCCGAAGCTGAGGAACTTCCTCTTCCTCCTCAGCATTGTACAGGTCGAAGACGTTGGGGGTGGCCATATCTGCATACAAGTAAAAACATACAGAGGGTAAGATAAAGGCAGATGAAAACTCTTTATTCAACAGAAAAGAAGGTCACAAAGTTAGTACCCGAGCTACAACTACTGGTCGCTATACTATTGACTCTATTAGTCACACACTCACTATCTGGCATGAAGAAGTCTGGCCCTAGATTTGGAGTATATGTAAAGTTGCCCTCCTCGTCAAACAAATGACAGGGAATTGGCAAGCTATTTAAAAGCAAGATAACTTTACCATTTTCATCAGAGGATTCCCCCAGGTCCACAACTGGCTCTTTGGCCTTTTGTTTCCCCTTGCCTTGGGGAGCAGAAGGCCTTTCTGCGGAAGGATTGCCCGTGGGCTCCCTGATTGTAACCCCCGTCGGCCTCCTTCGAGGAGGGGACGCGGGAGGTTGCTGCTCGGGAACCCCCTCGGCAGTGGCATCAGCTACGACGGACCCTCTTGTTTCATGGCGAGGAGCCAGGAGGCCAGACAGCCTCAGGTTTTCATCAGTAACCAGGGACTTGACGCTTTTTTCTGCGTCTGTCATCCTGGCCAGTCTATTGGACCTCAACACCATGTCTGGTGTTGGGGTCGGACGTAACCATGGGCCTGAAAGAAAAAGTACAGTTTGAGAAAAATGAAAGGAAACTCCTTGATTAAAAGTATCGACCAGTCAAAGACGGTACTTACCTCCTCAGGTGAAGGCCAGGTTGTTGCTGGTTATGTCCGGAGTAAGGAAGTACTCCTTCCTGTATTGCCCCATGTTAGAAATGTGCGTAGTGTCACTCAGGAACGTCCGGTTTGTCTCCTGGTGACAGAGATGGAAAAAACCCGTCCCATATTGTTGCGGGTTGGATTTAAGATCGAAAAGATAATTGACCTCGTGGGGAGTAGGTTCTGGCCATTTTTTAAGTTTGTACAGGACATAGAGTGCGGCCAGCATTTTATATCCGTTTGGAGTAATTTGGAAGGGGGTGACATCGAAATAATTAGCCACCCCCTGGTAAAAAGGGTGTAGAGGGAGGAAAGCCCCCGCCTCTATGTGATACCCAGACCAGGCGCTGTATATACCTCCGGGGAGGTTAGCCCTTTGGTCTGCGACGGGAATTTTGATGGAAACCCCTGTGAGGGGATACTTCCTGAAATAGTTAGCAACCATCCGAAGGGTCACTACGCTGGTCGGGGAAATATATCACTCGACATCAGGCAGATTCTGATGGCGGGGGCGGGCTCTAATTTGGATGTTAGGGTCAGGAACAGGATTGTCTCGACCGCTGGTCAAGGGAGCCCTAGCCTGCGAATCAGGCTGGGTAGAAAGGTTTGGACTATCGTCAGACTCAGGTCTTTTCTTGCCTACGGATTTGGAACGGGCCATTTGAGGAGGAGAAGGACGAGGTCTGGAAGAGGATCGTGAGAAGGGAATCTCGTGGACTCGGTCGGCCGGTTGTTCTTCACCTTCGAGCAGCTGGGCGAGAAGATCGTCGTCGATGGGTCGTTCACCTCCCCACAAATCTGGCATCAATGTCTGCAAACAGAAGAATGGGGAGGTGAGGATAAAGAATTTTTAAAGGCTTTTTAGAATAACGCTGGTCGAGTATAAAAGCCATGTTTTTATACAACAACATTCTAACAAAAAGCTAAATTTTTCGCACGAACAGTTTGAAAGACGGATCAAAAGGTGAAAGTAAAAAGTTTTTCAAGAAAGCTTTTTCAACTCCCCTTAGGGCGGAAAAAACCTATTTTCCAACTAGCATAAAGATCGAATTTTTACTTCGATTTTACGTCCTAAAAGTATGATCTTGACTATTAAACTAACTCGTAACCCTTTTTTGCCTACAAAACATTCTACTCACAAGCGTCTCAAACCAGAAGCAGATGAACTCAAAACAGTCAACATACAGGAGCATGCATCATGAAAATTTGAAGCATAAGAATTCGAAAACTTACCAAGTAAATGATCGTGGAGATGGAAAAAGGGTCTTCGAAGATCAAGGAACTCTTGGACTGAGTCTTGAAAATGCAGAAGAACGGTCTCTGGAGAAGATTAAAACTCTGGTTTTTAGGGTTTCTTGAGAAGACAATGGCGTGCGTAAAAAGAAAAGGAAAATTTCGAAGGTATTATATAAGTTTGTCTGTGGCATTAAAAAGGTGTAATCATCAGTTTCCATTTTTCGAAGTATGGGGAAGCGGAATGGCCGTCGAATTATTACTGGGGAACCGAAAAGTCACGATTAGACAGAAGTAGGTTACTTTTTCCAAGAACACACGAAGGGTTCTGACACGTATGGTGGGGTTGCCGAAGAGTCATTCGCTCAAAAGTTTATTTATTGCTCGTGATAAATAAACTTGGGGGGAAAATGTTATCCAAAAAATTAGCATCGATGACGTGGCAAGTGATCCCTGGACACGTGGCTGACACCTGGAAGAGCTCTGCTAGGGTATCGACTAGAGGACGCACTAGAAGCAGTAAGCAGCCCAGTCTTACCTGCGACCAGTCTGGTCGATAGTTCCGCATGCAATGTCATATTACTGTAAAGATCTTTGTAGATCCCGAATTTAACTCACACAATCTCTTGAATATCCGATTATTTAGGAGAGAATATTGGCAACTAAATCATGTAATCCCCCTTGAGCCTATAAATAGGAAAAAATAGCTCAAGGAAGGGACTTTGGCTTTTGAATTATTTGAGATTAGAGTAATTCTCCTTGGAATATTGTATTGTTCTTCGGAGGTTAGTGAAACTCATTGAACCCTTGTTCTTTGATCACTCCTTTGATTCTTATATCAATAACAGTCTAAGTGGACGTAGGCCATTACCAAATCCTGGGGTCGAACCACTATAAAATATCGTGCTCTTATTACTTTTCGTCATTTGATTCTTCTTAACATATTCATTCACATCAAGCATATTCCGACTCCGTGTCAGTTGACCAAAATCTGGGTCAACAAGGTTGATATTCAGTTCTTGGTTTTGGTATTGAATTGGTTTTCTAAGCTGAGTTTCTATGGGAATTCTAGGGAATTAAACCTAAGGGTTTGAGGAGGTGAAGGATAAGGAAGTGTGGCGGTAACCTAGGTTGAATTCATCCACCAAAGGTAAGAAATCATAGCTTTAAGTTCTGTGATTTCAGTTAATTTCTGTTGAGTTTTTGAGCTCTAAGTTCATCCATGGTGAATTTTGTGTTTTGGGGTTCATGTGATTGAATTTCTTAGGGTTGGGTCATTTGGGGTGAGTTGGGGATGTTGGTAGGCTTGTTTTGACGTTTGGTTGAAGTTTGGAAGAGTTTTGGAAAGGTTTGGCTCAGGGAAAATCGAAGGAAGAAAATGCAGGGTTTGCTGTGCTGTGACTAGCGCTGTAGCGCTAGCCTTTGGGCGCTACAGCGCTAGGCTTTGTGGTCTGGGGCATTTTCGGCTCTGGTTGTAGTGCTATAGTGCCCATTTTAGGGCGTTGTAGCGCTACCCTATTCCCATAAAGGTATTTTTGGGTTATTTCTTAGGGTTTTTGCCCGGGGGCTCGGGGTTTGATTCCACCACCCCGTTTGGTGGAATTAGGGCTTCCCGAGGGCTCGGGATTGGTCCCAAGGCTAGGTGTTGGAATTGAAGTTTGGAGTTGGTTCTAACTTGTGACTGTGACTAGGTGTATGCTAGGGCTCGGACAGGATCTTGCATGAGGGTTGAACTGAACAAAGCTATCGGAATTTAGAGGTAAGAAAACTACACTCGGTTATGTGTTTGTGATGGGACTAAGAGCTCCCTATATCTGTATTGTAACGACCTAAAATTACTATTAAGGCTTGGAGCCTTGATTAGTGTGCCTAGAGGGCAATAATTGTTATATTGCATTAATTTATGTGAATTTAAATGAATATGTGGTTAGTATGCATGTTTAGGTGAAATAAATATGCATGTGGACCCCGTTTGTATGATAGGGGTAAATTGGTAATTTTAGCCCGCAGAGGGCATATATGTGATAATTGTATTATGTGATTTGTACCACGTGAGAGTGGTGTTATTATTGTGATGCACGTGCCGAGACGGTCCTGGAGAGCTAGTTAACTCAAAAGTCACAACGGGATTTTATACCCGGCTCGGGAGGAGCCTAGGGGTATTTCGGGGATTTTGTAACTTAGTTCTTGAGAGATTATGGTAACTGGTAATATGGTAACTTATGTAACTGTTAGTATCCATAGAAAGTAACAGGTTTAGATGGAGAAATGGTAGAATTGTAATGGATAGGAAATGACAAGTGAGCCCTTGAGGTTTAGTTAGGAAAGGATAGGTAAGGAGGGGTAAAATGGTCATTTGGCAAGGGGTTTAGACAAATTGCAGCTGGGTTATATGGGGTACTCAGTTTAGGCTTGTCATTGTTTGGTTTTGATAAAATTAGAAGAGAAGAAAAGAAAAACTAGAAGAAGAAAAGCTAGGGCAAGAAGAAGAAGAAGAGGAGAAGGAGCTGAAATTTGGAGACTTGGAGATGAATCAAGGAAGCAAAGGGTGAATTCTCCACTTAAGGTAAGGATTCTATGCAATTTTAAGATTTGTTTCTGTTGTGGTTTAGGAAATTTGAAGCATGGTTTAAGTTTTTTCAAGCTTTGGTTTATGGGTTTGGTTTATGGGATTAAATTTCTGAAGTTGAAATCAAATGGGTGGATTTTGAGTGTGATTGTGTTATTGAGCTGGGTTATGATGTTTATGGGTTGTTGAATGGTCTATTTGGAGTTTTGAGTTGGTTTTGGGGCTTAGGTGTGAGTTTGGGATGATTTGGGAGTGTTTTGGCTCGAGGAAATGCAAAGGAAAAACCCAGATTTCTGGGTTCGCGTAGGAGCGCCGCGGCGCGAGGTTGCATCAGGAGGAGGGCAAGCCGCTGGGCGCCGCGGCCCTTGAAGGGAGTGCCGCGGCCCTAGGCCAATTTTGACATCCAAAAATTGGGTTTTTAGGGCTTTTGCCCGGGGACTCGGGGGATGGTTCCTAGGTATTGTTTTAAGGAATTAGAGGTCCCGAGAGTGCGGGAATGGTCCCGGGAAATGGTTTTGGATTGGTTAGTATTAAAAAGTGTTTTATGTGTGTTGTGACTAGGATTTCGGAGAGGCTCGTGCTAGAGGACCGTGCTTGTGGCCTTGGTGCATCGGAAAGCTCGGGATACAGGTAAGGAAAACTGTAGCACCCGTAGGACAGGGCATGGACCCGTAGTGTTAATGCAGGGCACGGCCCTAAATGGTATTACATGATTATGGTATAGTTTTTATTGAATTGTTATATGTTTGAATGTTATTTGAGTTATACTATATGTGATTATAGTAGCGAGAACGGCAAAGGTGCCGAGAACGGTTAATGAGCCAAGAACGGCAAGGAAGCCGAGAACGGCAGCGGGGCCGGAAGTAACACTTAGCACATGGGATGCTTATAGTCAGGGTAGGACCCAGTGGATAAATGGGATATCCTTACGGTGAGGACCGAAACCCCAGGCTTTGGTAAGGCTTCTGGGGCGGCATGGCCGTGTTTGCTTAGTTTGATGGCTGACCTGTTTATCTGTGGATTACCGGATATGTTAACTGTATAATTTGCACATGTTATGAACTGTTTGAGTTTTCTTGCTGGGCTTCGGCTCACGGGTGCTCTGTGTTGCAGGTAAGGGCAAAGAATGAGTCCACCAGCCATGAGTACGGAGAGCATGAAGCGACGCGTACATGTTTGGCCTGCCCGACTGCTTTGGTTGGGGGTATTTACGAAAAAATGACTGTAATAATCTGTGATTTAATAACTAATCAACTGTAAACTTATTTTAAGTTGTAAATAGTTTTCAAACCTTATGTTGGGATCCCAAATGTTAAATACTAGAAGTTTTCAATGAAACACCGCATTTTCTTAAAGATTACAGCCTTGACTTTGCTTAGTCACACTTTTGTTTTAAAAACCTCGGTTAGCGAGTTCTTTGCACAAAGTTTCTTTTAAAACTCACTTAGTAACGACTCTAAGGTAGTAGGGCGTTACATGTATGATGTCATAGATGGTATTATGCCATGGGACATGTGATAAACAGCCTAAGAGTGTCGTAAATAATACTTGCGCACAGGGCGCGGCTCAGCCACTAGTAGCTGAGGACAACTTAATATTCACTGAGCTCGGTTTAAGCGGGCTGGAGTCAGTGGGGTAAATAGAGGGTGCGGCCTAAGGGCGTTGACCCTGGTTATCATATGTGTAAATTGATTATTAATATGAAATGATGTACTTGGTATGCTGAATACTTGAATAACGTGAATGTTTGGACTGTTGAGTATATGATTATACTGCATGAGTTATCTGGTTGTTTGCTTGATAATTATGCCCTGTTATTGTGTTTTCTTGATGGGCCTTGGCTCACGGGTGCTACATGGTGCAGGTAAAGGCAAAGGCAAAGTGGACCAATCCTGAGATGGAGAGCTTTGGGGCTGAATGCACATAGTCAGCTGATCGGCTGCCACGGCCGAGGAGTGGTACAGGATGAGAAAAGCCTAATTGTCTGTTTTGCCTTAGAGTGGCTAGTAACTGTATTTTTAATACTGAAATTTTGTAAACTGTCTTTTAACTTTACTACTTCTGGGATCCCATGTAAAGAAAATGTTTGATTATAAGGAATGAAACTTTTGGGGCCAAAATCCTTTAACCCTAGTTCAACTGTAGTTTCAGTAACATGTTTCTAACTAAATGACTTGATTAGTAAGTCTTGCACCTTTATAAACACACAATGTAACGGTCTTGGCTATCCAGGACGTTACAGGTAGTATCACATATGATATTGTTTTTAAATATTTATTTTATTTAGTTTTAATTAATACAATACAATACGATTGCGTACTAAACATAATATAATTTAATACATCATTTTAATACAAGTGAATACCAAATACAGTGTTACATAAAAATAATACTATACAATATAATCATATGTAATATTATACAATACAATACGACGTACCAAACGTGCCCTAAATCTATATATTTTTACACAAGTGATTAGAATCATTACTTTCATTCCAGCTAACCTCAAATAGCAAGAAAGACTTTCCCCTCGGTAACTGCCTAACTAGAGTTGTATTTGGTACCTCTAAAAAATATGATTATTCACCTTTGAGTGAGGACTTATGGTTCAAGGGACAATCTCAGATAGACAGTTTCTATAGGGTGTAGGCCTCCAAAAGATAACAGGGGCGTGCAAAGGTTTTCTCGAGCCAGATGGAGATTGACCCTCAAGTGCAAAGACAGAAAAGAGCTTGACTGCAAGACTCACCCAACGAGCAAGGACGAAAGTCAGACTTATCAAAATTGGGATCTACTCTTTGTGAACTAAAGTATAATACTACTAAATTATGTCTACGACCATGTTGAATTATTATTCTTAAGTTAATTTGATTTATATATATATATATATTAGTAATAATTCAATGGATTCTTTTAGAATTAGAAATGCTTTTGACTAATAACTTATGCCAAAACAAAGATTGACTCTATTTGTTTTATTTTTCAAATTAAACGTCCTTTTGATTTATAACCATAGTTAACATTACTTATTGGCTCAGGAAAATTGATTTCAGTAGCCAAAATATATAACTTATAATCAAAGAGATAATGTTAGATATTTCTTATATAAATATTAGTGGGTTTAGTTACTGGGGTTGGAACAGAGAAGGTAAGAGTGTTTTTTAGAAACAATATCATCAATATATATCAAACCTAAAAGGTAGATTTGATATTAGTAATAGAAAAAAAAATCTGGTGGAACATGGAGGGACAGTAAATTTTACTTATATGTTTCTGTTTCACGCAAAGCAAGTCATTTTGACTTGATTCTTTCTTACCCACCATTTACTAGGACTAGTCCCACCTTTTTTTCTTCTTTATTACATTTGTGTCCCAACCCTCCCATTTCCTCATTCAAATATATAGCACTCTCTTGAGTCATTTCTACTCACAACTTCTCTCAAACCAAACTCGAAGTCTAAGAGAGAAAGAAAGAAAAGCCCACTAAACTAGTACTACTACGCCTACTCTACTCCTACTCCTACTATGACCAAAGAGTTTGAAAAGAACCCCATGTTCATAGAACAAAATCATCCTCACCATGCTACTGCCGTTATGGAAAACGGTGACTTTCGTAAGAACGTTGATGAAGATGGTCGCCCCAAAAGAAGTGGTATCCACTCAAATTCCCCATGCCATTTTTCTTTTAATTTTATTAGTTTATTCATGACTTATATATAAATGATTTGATTTTGTGACAAAATAATAATGAAGGGACATGGGTAACGGCGAGTGCACATATCATCACGGCGGTGATTGGATCGGGAGTACTGTCACTGGCGTGGGCCAATGCCCAGTTGGGCTGGACCGCGGGACCAGCAGTTCTCATGGCCTTTTCCTTCATTACCTATTTCACTTCTACTCTTCTGGCCGACTGTTACAGGGCCCCAGACCCCGTCACCGGAAAGAGAAACTACACCTACATGGCCGCCGTCAAAGCTTACTTAGGTATAAAATAAAATTGCATAGTCCATAAAAATGAAACCTCGTTCAAAACGAGAGAATACATAATGTTTTTTTTTTTTTTAAAAATCAAATTTAATGTGAGTCCCAATAGTATTATAATTCATTTCCCTGTGCAGCAAAAATTATATATTATCACTTTTTTTTTTTTTTTTAAAAAAGTAGAAAGAAATGTTACTGGGGTTCTTAAAAAGCTTCAAAAATATTAATGGGGTTGGGATTTTGTTTTGGCAGGTGGGAGAAAAGTACAGCTTTGTGGGTTGGCTCAGTATGGTAATTTGGTTGGAATAACAGTCGGTTACACTATTACTGCCTCTATCAGTATGGTGTAAGTCAACTTTGTGTTACTTAATACTTATTTTACGTTACAATTTATTTGAGACTGTAGCTTTATATGTATTCCTCATCAACTAATTAATTACTTAAGTAGTGATTATAGTAATTTTGCTTTGTTGTGATTAATTATTAATGGTGTTTGGATAATAATAATGTTTGAAATGAAAACCATTTCAGGGCTGTAAAAAGGTCAAACTGTTTTCACAAAGAGGGTCACTCGGCAAAATGTTCAATCTCAAATTACCCATTTATGATAATATTTGCTTGCATCCAAATCGTTCTGAGTCAAATACCAAATTTTCATGATCTTTCTTGGCTCTCTATACTCGCTGCTGTTATGTCCTTTGCTTACTCTAGTATCGGAGTTGGTCTCTCCATCGCTAAAGTAGTAGGTAAGTAAATTATTTTATGTATATAGATATACATGCTTGGAATATTATATATATATATATTCAGTTTTTTCGTAAATAATATGATAAATAAATAAATAATTATTGAAAAATGAAGGGGGTACGCATGCAAAGACAACCTTAACGGGAGTGACAGTTGGGGTGGACGTGACGGGATCGGAGAAAGTTTGGAGAACTTTCCAAGCCATCGGAGATATTGCCTTTGCTTATGCCTTTTCTACTGTTCTCATTGAAATACAGGTAAAACTAAAACCATTTACATATGTATGCAGTACCATCCATATATATGTATGTGTGTGTGTCAATATCTATATATCATTAATTAATATTGGAATTTTTCATGGAATGAAGGGCATTTTTTTTCAAACTTTAGTTTAGTGAAGCATTATTATTATTATTATGTGGCTACTTATTCTTTTACTATATGCGCGCGACTGCATGTTATTTATATTATTGCATGCAATATTGGGAAAGCGTCCTGTCAGATAAAGTAAAGCACTGAAGATAAAAAGGAATTTTACTTATTCTTCTCCTTGCTGATATAAAGATTTTTATTATATGTCTAGATGATGTAACTATTACGTATATACTTAACTTTCAAAAAGACTATTATATATACTTTACTTTTATGAAGATTATTATACACTTAGAACTTGGTGTTATATTACACAATAATGAAACAGATATCACAAAGCTTCACATGGGCAAACACCACCGTGTGTCTCTGGGCAGCAAAGTCAGTTTTTTATGTTTATATACTTCTCAAGACAAAGCTAAAAAGTAAGAACAACTGTTACGACAAACACGTGGCTTGTAGCCTTGCAGGAGAAAATATATCATAATTATTATTATATATACAAGTGTATTATTACGGATAACACTTATCAATACAAGTATTAATTCCACATCGTAAGCATGTATAGCTGGTGCACATGCATATAGATAGATATAGGGTTAATCTTTTTTGTCTGCACACTCTAAAGAAGAAGAAGAAGAAAATTCAAAGACAGACATATATCAATAATTTAGAGCAACAATAAATATATTACTTTGATTAATACATTCGTTTTAAATTAATATATTGGAATGTGTGCCTTGCTGAGTTAGTGTCGGCATGGCAATGTTTGCTGGTTTTTGGAGGATGTGTATCATTATTTGGTAGGTGTCACAAAACCAATAGTTGCTTGTTTTGTTTATATAGGGTATTTACATATATATATTTATTATTTAATTTTTATAACAATTATACCACCCTAGGCTTGGCCATTAGTATTGATAGCTATTGTTTGTTTGTATAAAATATCTTGTGGCTTAACACAATAGTATTGTGTATTGTGACTTGTGAGGTCGAAGCTACTCTTGTCCTGTGACTGTTCTAGAGCAAGTTGCCAATTGGGAAGGAGAGGGGTTTGATTGAAACCTGTCCTGAATAAATCTGAAGAGCTTAAAAAAATAAAAAGAAAATAGTAGAAATTATAGTGGGGCCCACTTGTCAGTTTTTTTTATCGTGATTGTTAGGCATGCAGTATTATAGAACGAGATATAGCAGATCAAGATAGGTAGAAACTAGAAAGCAAACAAAAGACTATCACATGATAAAATCGTTTTAAGTAATTATTAAATTTTTTAAAATAATTTTGAAAATAAATTATTATATTGATTCATTGAGAATGATAGTTATGTTTATCATGGTTTTGGTAACTTCTGGTTCGTGAATGCGAAAGAAGTGAAAATCACTTAATTATATAGATTTCTTTTTTTTTCTCTGTTCAAAACAGAAGAAACAAACAAAAACTTTCATTACCTTTATAAAACTTTATAAGATTCCCAGTGGACCAAGGAAGTCCAATATTTGGGCCACTGAATATGTTGGACTTTTCCAAAAAGAAATTGAGAATTGTTTCACCTTTTCTTCTCCTCCATCCTTTGCTTTCTTTTAGTGCATTATTATATATACCTTTTACCAACTTTACATGCAACTAACTTCCACCTTGTCAAATTCTCCACCCTCTTTACGATTCGTCACATCTTTATAAAACTGGTCACTTTATTGAATAATCAAACATCTGTCACCTGGGCCCCTCATACAATGAACCCCAAAAACTAAAATCACTCACAAAAAACATAAAATATATTACATTTTCGTATTTTGAACAACCCAATTCGAATTAAGCTCAAATAATAAAATAACTTGAATCTCATCGTGATGTATGTACGAATTGCAGGACACCTTGAGATCAAGCCCACCAGAAAACAGATCTATGAAAAAGGCAACTTTTGCTGGAATTATGACTACCACCACTTTTTATATCCTATGCGGTTGTGTTGGTTATGCAGCATTTGGAAATAGTGCACCAGGAAATTTCCTCACCGGATTTGGGTTCTATGAACCATTTTGGTTGATCGATTTGGCCAACGTTTGCATTGCCATTCATCTAATCGGTGCCTATCAGGTCAAATTGTATTAACCTTTTTCTTCTTCCTATAATCGTGTCACATATCAGTTTCTCTTATACATAAATTACTAGTGATAAAACAACATCAGAATTTGACTTGCCAACTTCGAACTTTTGGTATCATTTGCAGGTGTTCTGCCAGCCCATATACGGACTCGCAGAAAGATTCTGCGATAAGCGCTGGCCAGAAAGCAAGTTTATATCGCGTGAGTATGCCATGAATGTTCCATTCCATGGCGTCTACTATGTGAGCCCCTTCAGGCTGGTCTGGAGAACCGCATACGTTGTAGTGACGACATTGGTAGCTATGATATTCCCTTTCTTCAATGATTTCTTGGGTCTGCTTGGAGCAGCCTCATTTTGGCCACTGACAGTTTACTTCCCTATTGAAATGCACATTGCTCAGTCAAAAATACCCCAGTACTCGTTCAGATGGAATATGCTCAAGATCTTGAGCGGCGCCTGTTTGATTGTGTCCATTGTCGCTGCTGCTGGATCTATTCAAGGTTTGGCTACAGATGTCAAGACATACAAACCCTTCAAAACACAATGATCGATCGTTGACAATACCCTAGTAGTCCCCAACGTTGTGTGTACCTTCCCCTCAGTATTAAAAAAAAATTATATATCTTACCTGCAGGTCTGTATGTTATCTTCAATGCCAATGTTGCAAGGTCTTAGACTGCTGAATGTTAACAGTACTATTCGTATGAAGAAAAATTGCAAAACAAAATTGCTCCAATATAAGACTTTTACCTCCACCATAACTCTTAATTGGGGCGTCTGCCATCAACCAGCGGAGAAGAAATGAATTTAAGTTAAGAATTGAAAAACGGGTGAAAAATTGAGAGGAACTATCCTATTAAAAAAATAATAAAAAAAATATTGGGACCCTTTATTATATATGTCCAGCTAAAGGAGGAATAAGATGTTTCCGAACTGAAAAAAAAATGTCATTATTCGCTATATTCACACCAAGATGGTAGATGTGTCATTAGAAAAAGCTTGAGTCGAAGTTATTATGTAGTGACAAAGCCAGACCATTATAAAGTTTTCTCAAAACCAGAAAATGTTTTACCAAATATCAATAGCAACTGATATTAAGCATCAATAAAATAAAATAGCTATCCAGTAAAACATAATCCAATGATCTCTATGTTCTTCTTAACATATATAAATATATTTACATATACATTCTTTACCAAGTCAAGTCCGAATATATGTTTTCTTCCTGCACAACTACAGGCGCACCTCATAAACCATAAGACTGTTTCAATAATAAAACAGGATGCATCGGTTGTAACCTGTATACTAATATCACAGTTCTATGAGTCAACAAGTGGCGGAATGCATACAGAACAATTTAAATTACAGGTTGTCAGGGACTAAACTAAGCCCAGTTGGGCAGTTCTTCCCCCTTTTCACGGAATGGTTTTCCTTGATCTTCTTCCAATCCAAGGACCCTGCCGTCCTGTCTGCTCACAGGAATAGCACTGCAAAGCAACTATTGTTGGAAAAAATATAGGATGCCGCTTTACTATATGACAAGATGATAATACAACAAAGCACAAAGACAAACTTGTTGGTTGAAGCATGGGCTATTCTTCACTTCCCTCAAGACTGAATAAAGTTCTTATCTTTCAATAAAGGTCATAGTCACAGCCCTACGCTAAACTCTTATGTTAACAATGTTGATAAAAGGAGTTGTCTCTAATCAAGACTATTTAAACATTAATTATTATATTTAAGAAATAAGTTGCCAGTATTTAAAAATTCAAGGACAACGACGAGAAAGATTTGAGATGATGTTAAACTTGCATTTGGTATCAATAATGAGTAGTGACCAAAATTTTGAAAATCAGAACAGAAAATATTTATTTAGAAGTGATCATTACTACATATTAGATAAAAACAATACTTGTTAAAATCTCTACTGCCACAGCTGAAATCAAACTTGACCATAGCATAGTTTACTGGTGTAATTGTCAAAATAAGGCAACTGAAAGAGGACACTAGTGGTGGTTTATGTTTGTAAATGGTAATGAACTCTTGTTAAGTTGAACAATAAAAAATTGTTAATTAACATGTGTTCAAGGATAGCAAATTACTAATCTTTATGAGAAATAAATAAATCATCTTTTAAAAAATAAACATGAATTTTAATTATAAATATTTCTAAGGGATTCTCTCTCCCCCGTTCCCGTTATCCCCAAAACCAGTCTGACAACCCCTCCGACCTCTCTTTTCTTTTCTGTCCCCCGTCGTTCCCCAAAACCACCCACCAACCAGTCCGAATATGAATCAGTTATCTAAAACTTTTAAGACTTGCTATCTGCTTGAAGATTAATTTTCTTATTTCATCAGATTCAGAAGTTCGTAGAAGAAAAGTTTCAAAGTTTTGTTGTGCTATTTGACTTTTATATGTTCGGTTTCTGCCGTTCGATTCGTATGTGTATTCCACAATTTGCCGCTATGTCTTTCTCTTGGTTTCAATCAGATTTTTTGTTTCTACTTCGATATATAGCACTACCTATAGTTATTTTTGGTATAAACTGCAACTCTAATATATTTTAATATGACTGTATAATGGTATCTCCTACAAATTTTTAGAAAATTTCAAATAATTTAAGATACTGAAATCAAGATTCAAACAGCTTGTTACACGCGTGTTTGTTTCAATATATATACATGCAATGAGCTATTTAAATCTTGATTTTGACATCCTAAATTATTCAAAATTTCTTGAAAATTTGTTAGACATCTCCTGTAACTACACTATACAACGTCATGTAAAAAAAATTGAGTTACGACTTATCCATATACTGAATAATACTAAAAATACCTATCGTTAGTGATTAAAAACAATCACTACCCAAATTTTTTCCATATATATATATATGTCCATGCCTTTTCGACCTACCGTCCACGTAAGCATCTAATGACACATGGTGATATATGTGATATACTTCCCAAGTTGTTCTCAGAAGAGGACCACCGGACTGATAAGTTAAAGGCGCATGGGACCACTACTGAACCCCTCGAGGAGGGCCTCAGGACCCTCCGTAAATTTTCTGAATCATAACTCCTCAGGAGGTCCCCGAGATTAGGTTTAGGGAAAGTTCTTTCACGTTGACTTCTCTAAGACCTAATCACTGCCTCGCGAGAGTTTCAAAGATTTGGGGGACCACATATTGAAGGAGTGGTCCCAGGTGCCTTTTCCGTTAGGATTTTGGGACCACCTACATTTTAGGCTAGGGAACCGCCCAAATAGGCCTATGGCCCGGTGAAATGTGTAATATACCCCATATGTAATGAATAATTCCCAAATAATATCTTTTTATTAAAGGGTGATCGTCCTTTTAGCTCCCCTTGTGCCACTTATAAATAGAGCATGAGGAGGTCATTTGTAAGGATCTGAAACCCTAGTTTTTAGACTCTTATTTTACCTTGGAGCAAGACTATCATCTGCCAAGAGGAATGTCGATCTGTTTTCAATTTCCCCAATCATATTGCTCCTTGCTTCAGAAGTATTGTTAGATCCTGTAGAAATCAATGACGAGGTATCCTTCTTTGCCTCACGTTTCATTACTGATAGAATTCAACCAATTCTGGAGCCCTGTGGACCTTGTCACCACTGCCTGCTCCCCTTGGAAGACTTCCAGGTGGAGGAGGTGGACGAGGTGCTTGTGATTTTGGCAAGCTCTCCTTTATACAAGTGACTCGTGGATTAGGCCTCGTTAACGGTCGAACCACGTAAAAAGCCTGTGGTTTGATTCATCTCTTTTTACTAGCTCTTTTCTCATTTTATTAGTTGACAAAAATTTGAGTCAATATTTTGGTGCTTTCATTGACAACTGTAGAAAGCTAGAGAAGAACCTCGACCATGGTGGATATATGAAACCAGTCTCGAGTGAATCCTGATGTGCCGCAAAATGAGAGGCCAGAGGACCTCCTCCGTCGCAGATCTTCCAGGGAGGAGGAGAATGATGTACCAGCCAAAGACGAGTATTATCTCGACGATGTAATCCTTAGCCTTCTAACAAATTCTTCTCTAGAATATTCCTAGCACTAGAATACAAACTCTTTTATTGCTCAATGTAATCCTTTTTGCTTTCTGTGTTGTACTGATGTTGGGACACTTGTAAACATTAGAGAGGTACTCACTCTCTATTGTACAGATTTGACCTACATATAAATAGATCAGTATACTCCAGCCTCAATTGAGCTTGAGCTGAGATTTTCCAATTGCTCCTCCATTTACTTTTTAAACTTGGTATCAGAGCAATGCTCAAGGCAAACGCCACTGAAGACGGTCCTAGGAGTCAAGCATCTCAGACGCAAGGAGAAAGATCCCAACCGACGATCGGAGAAACCGCGGTTGCTGCTCAACAAGCACTTGTTGTTGCCCCTCGGCAGGTGACAATTCCACCTTTCTACAGCACTCTGAATCAACCTTTTCCTCAAAGCTTGACAAGAATAACTTCACACTATGGAGAATCATGATCTCCACCATCATTCGCAGCCATCGTTTGTCTGGCTATGTGGATGGAACTAAAACAGGGCCTCTCAGAGCAATCCAGCCTTCGAACAGTGGATTGTGAATGATCAGCTTCTAATGGGATGGTTATATGGGTCGATGACAGAGCAAATTGCAACAGAAGTTATGGGCTTTGTAATAAGAGGTGAAGAGAAATTGTATTCACTTGTATTTCAATGAGAAATAAACATTTATTTATATACAAAATAAGGAAGCTATTCTAAGAAACTATGAGAAAATAGGAAACTAATTAGTCATAATTTATAGCTAATATAAACAACTAACACTCCCCCTCAAGCTGGAGCATATATGTTAATCATGCCCAACTTGTTACAAAAATAATCAACGCACACCCCATATAATGTTTATGTAAAGATGTCCCCTAGTTGTTCACCGGCCTTCACATATCCTATGGAGATCAAGTCTTGCTGAATTTTCTCACGAACAAAATGACTGTACTTAGTCCACTCATGGAACACAAGATTAGATGCAATATGAAGAGCAACTTGGTTATCACATCACAATTTTGTTGGTAATGAAGTCTTAAGTCCTACTTCAGTCAATAATTGATAGATCCACATTACCTCACACACAGACTGTGCCATAGCCCTATATTTTGACGCTACGCTTGATCGTGACACAACATTTTGCTTCTTACTCTTCCAAGAGACCAAATTCCCTCCAACAAAAATACAATAACCTAAAGTGGATCTTCTATCCACTTTGGAACCTGCCCAATCTGCATCTGAGAAACACTCAATATGAGTGTGCCCATGATCTGCGTACACAATACCTCGTCCTAGTGCTCCTTTCAAGTAACACAAAATTTTCTCTAACGCTGCCCAATCATGAATTGTTGGAGATGACATGAACTGACTGACAACACTAACTGAGAATGCAATGTCTGGATGAGTCATGGTAAGATAATTCAACTTTCCAACTAACTTGCGATATCTTTCAGGATCTTCAAATGGTTTCCCATCTCTTGTAAGGTGCACATTAGGACTCATTGGAGTACTACAAGACTTTGCTCCCAATTTTCCTGTCTCAATCAACAAATCAAGGACATACTTTCTTTGAGATAGAAAAATATCTTGTTTACTCCAAGTTACCTCAACTCCCAAGAAATACTTGAGCACCCCCAAATCCTTCGTGTGAATTTGAGTATGAATAAAGGATTTAAGAGATGAATAGTATCATTTTCAGTAATAACAATAGTATTCACATACACAACCAACAGAATGATATCGGCAGTTAATCATTTATAAAACACAGAATGATCGGACTTACTTTTCAGCATACCGAATTTCTCAACAGCCTGACTAAATTTACCAAACCAAGCACGAGGACTTTGCTTCAAACCATATAAAGATTTTCAAAAACGACGAACTCGCCCTGACTCCCCCTGAGCAACAAAACCAGCAGGTTGCTCCATATACACCTCCTCCTGAAGATCTCCGTGAAGAAAAACATTCTTGATATCTAGCTGACGTAGAGGCCAATGATGAGTAGCTGCCATTGAAATAAACAATCGAACAAATGTCAACTTAGCAACGGAGAAAAAGTATCACAATAGTCTACTCCATAGGTTTGAGCATAACCCTTAGCAACAAGCGGGCTTTTAATCGACCAATTAATCCATCTGGATTGACCTTAACAGTGAATACCTATTTGCACCCTATGATCTGTTTTCCTGAAGGTAAATCGACCAAGTCCCAAGTACCATTGTCATCTAAAGCATTCATCTCTTCTATCATTGCATCATGGCAACCAGGATGAGATATGACTTCACGAACAGTATTAGGAATCGAAATAGAATCAATGGAAGCAATAAAAAAACAAGAAGATGACAAGTGATTATAAAAAACAAAAGAAGAAATAGGATAAGTGCACTGACGTTTACCTTTACGTAGCGCAATGGGAAGATCATCGCTTGGGACTGGATCTAATGACGAAGAAGCAGGTGCAGGACATGAAACAGAAGGCAGACGCCTGGTGTACACTTTAATAGGAGGCGGAGGCATGTTGGGAGCTGTGGCTAAGACAGGGTGAGTAATAAGAGACTCATTGTGAGTAGTGTCTGAGACAGGTTCAAAAATAGGAGATTCCTCAGGAAGTGTGTCAGGGGAAGAAAATGTGATGGAATATAGCAACAAATCATCATTCTCCCCCTGACGAGTAGGAATAGAGGAAGACAAAAAATAAGGTGTGTTTTCCATGAAAATAACATCAATGGAGACAAGATATTTGTTGAGATTTGGACAATAACACCTATACCCTTTCTGAAGACAAGAATAGCCAAGAAATACATATTTCAATGACTTAGGATCTAATTTGGTGACATTTGGTCGAACATCTCGAGCAAAATAAGTACTACCAAATATCCTAGGATCAACAGGAAATAATAACTTGCGAGGAAAAAGAATTTTATACGGGATCTCACCATTAAGAACAGAAGATGGCATGCGATTGATAAGAAAACATGCTGTAGAAACGGCATTGGCCCAAAAATGTTTAGAAACATGCATTTGAAATAAGAGGGCTCGTGCAGTTTCAAGATGTCTGTTTTTACGTTCTGCTACACTATTTTGGAATGCAGTATCAACGCAAGAGGTTTCATGAAACATGTCATTAGAGAGCATATAAAAATGAAATAAAGCAGATGTATATTCTTTGGCATTATCACTTTGCAAAGTACGAATAGAAACATTAAATTGATTCTTAATCTCAGCACAAAATGCACAAAATATTAAAAAACTCAGAACAATTTTTCATTAAATATAACCAAGTTACACGAGAATAATCTTCAACAATACTAACGAAATACTTTAATCCAGGTTTAGACAAAATAAGATGACCCCAAACATCATAATGAACTAATTCAAAAGGAACACTAGCACGTTTATTGACTCGAGGACTCGAACTAAGACGATGGTGTTTGGCAAATTGACACGACTCACAATCTAATGAAGACACCTTACCATATTACAGATAAAGTTTCTTGAGCAAGGGAAGAGACGGATGGCCCAGTCGACAATGAGCCTCAAAAGCGAGTGACTCGAACAAGCAATAGAAGTTGGTGGCGGTATGTCAAGAACATAGAGGCCTCCAGATTTATGTCCATTACCAATAATCTTTTTCGTTATAAGATCTTGAAATAAACAATGATCGAGAAAGAATGAGATGCAACTGTTGGAGAAAATCAAACTATTTTAGGAAGTTTTCTAATTTTAGAATGATTGTTTAAAGCTGTAAAATAGCTGATTTGTTTGCTGATTTTATTTATTTTAGGAAAGTTGTTAAATATGGTGATTTGACATTAAAGTAGAATATTATTGTATTGTTTTAGGGCAACATCTTATATGTGTATATATTGTATCATTTACGATAAAATAATATATCAGAAAATTTCCCTATTTCTGACTTGGTATCAGAACCGGCCCTAGTCTCTTTCTCTCATCACGATGTCAGATACCTCCCATGAGTCCACTACTATCCCACCAACCAAACCTATCAACCTTAACACCCCTGAATCCTCTAAATATGTTTCTGAATCCCATTCTGTTCAGATTACCACCATTCGTCTTAATGGTGATAATTTTTTGCGCTGGTCAATCGATTCGAATGTACATGCGAGGACGCAGGAAGATGGGCTATTTGACGGGTGATAAGAAGGCACCTAAGGAGGATGACTCGGCTTATGCTACATGAGATGCAGAAAATTCCATGGTTATGACTTGGCTGGTTAATTCTATGGAGGAGATTAGTTCAAACTATATGTGTTATCCTACTGCTAAGGAATTATGGGATAATGTTCATCAGATGTATTCTGATTTGGAGAATCAATCTCAAATTTTTGAGTTGAATCTCAAACTTGATGACATAAAACAAGGCGAGGACAATGTTACCAAATACTTTACTCTGTTGAAAAGAATTTGGCAAGATCTTGCTCTTTTTGACACATATGAATGGGAATCTGTTAAAGATGGTAAACATCATAAAAAGACAGTCGAGGACAATCAAATTTACAAGTTTTTGGCTGGTCTTAATGTTGAGTTTGATGAGGTGAGGGGGAGAATCATTGGCCGCCCACCTTTGCCTTCGCTGAAGTCTTCTCGGAGGTTAGAAGAGAAGAAAGTCGAAGGAATGTCATGTTAAGAAAGAAGGTTGTTGGAGCAGCTGTTGAAGGATCAGCTTTAGCTACTACTAATGGAGGGGGCTATAGCAGATCCACCTGGAATAAATCTGATGAAAAGCCACGGGTCTGGTGTGATTTTTGCAACAAGCCTAGTCACACTCGTGAGACATGCTGGCGCATTCATGGGAAACCAGCAAACTAGAAACCACGAGAGAAATATCGGCGTAATGTTGCTGCCAATGAGGCTGAAGCTCTTCCCTTTACAAAAGAGCAGATGGTTCATCTTCATGAGCTGCTGAAATCCAATCTGCAATCATCTAGTATTTCTGTTGCATCTGTGGCACAAACAGGTATTGAAAAATATGCTCTCCATTCCTTTTTAAATTCTACTCCATGGATAATTGATTCTAGAGCATCTAACCATATGACATTCTTCTAAACTGTTTGAATCCTATATCCCATGTTCAGGTAATAAAAATGTTAGGATAGCCAATGGAACTCTCGCACCTATTGCGGGAAAAGGCCTTGTTAAAATATTTGAGGGAATAGATCTTAAATCTGTTCTCCATGTTCCACAACTTCATTGTAATCTTTTATCTATTAGTCAACTATCTAGAGATTCTAATTGTTGTATTGTTTTCTATGAATCTCATTGTATTTTTTTGGACCAACGCTCGGGGAAGACGATTGGCAGTGCTAGGATGATTAATGGTCTCTACTATTTTGAGGATACTCTATCTATTAATAAAATTGCTCAAGGACTTAGTAGTATCAGTTCTTTTTCTATTTTTGATCAAATAATGATATGGCATTAGAGGTTGGGCCATCCTAATTTTTCCTATTTGAAACATTTGTTCCTTGGTTTATTTAAAAAATTAAATCCTTTATCTTTTCAATGTGAAAGTTGTGTATTGGCCAAGAGCCATAAAAACACCTATGTTAAAAAATCTTATTGTCCTTCTCAACCTTTTTACCTTTTTCACAGCGATGTTTGGGGACCCTCCAAGGTCACCACATTTTCAGGTAAGAAATGATTTGTTACTTTTATCGACGACCATACTCGTCTTTGTTGGGTCTATTTAATGAAAGAAAAATCTGATGTAGCTCAAATTTTTAAAGATTTTTACTGTACGATTGAAACACAATTTCAGAGTAAAATCAGTATTTTGAGATCTGACAATGGAACAGAATATTTTAATAATACATTAGGCAGTTTTTTAAAGGAAAAATGAATTATTCAGCAATCTTCTTGTCCTGATACACCTGAACAAAATGGCTAGGCTGAACGAAAAAATAGATACCTATTAGAAGTGGCTAGAGCTATGATGTTTTACATGAATATTCCAAAATATTTATGGGGAGATACTGTTCTTACGGCTTCCTATTTAATTAATAGGATGCCTACTAGAGTCTTACAATATACTACTCCTCTTGATTGCTTGAAAAAATTATTTCCAGGGTGTAGAATTAATTCAAATATTCCTTTGAAAATATTTGGTTGTACGGCCTATGTTCACACTCCAAAAAGGTCTAGGTCCAAATTAGAACCAAGAGCTGAAAAATGTATTTTTATTGGATATTTACCTAATCAAAAATGTTACTAGTGCTTTAATCCTGTTACCAAACGATTTCATATGACTATGAATGTTACTTTTTTGGAACAAACCCCCTTTTTAACCAAAAATTTTATTCAGGGGAGACTTTAGTGGAATCAAATTTTTGGGAAATTGATCCGCTCCCTAATATCATTCTAGAAACAGCTCAAGCTCAACCTACTGAATGTGAATCTGAAATTAGTTTGTCAGAAAAAGAAATACTACGATTTATTAAAAATCGTGAAAATCTTGAGCCTTTGGTTTATTCTAGGAGAAATGTACCTGAAAGAAATAAAGACCAGCTAATCATCCCAGCACATGGTCAAACGGAAGCCCTAACCTGAAAATACCCATTTAGATCTTCCTATTGCCTTAAGAAAAGGAACTCGTACTTGCACTAAGTATCCTATTGCTAAATATATTTCTTACAAAAAACCATAGAGCATTTATTGCGAATATTTCAAAACTTGTTGTGCCTAGAAATATACAAGAAGCATTGGATGATCCGAATTGGAATTTGGCAGTTATGGAGGAAATGAATGCCTTCATTAAAAATGGTACTTGGGAGAATGTAAGAGTACCGAAGGGGACAAAGATTGTTGGGTGCAAATGGGTTTTTACAATAAAAACCAAAGCTGATGGGAGTGTTGAAAGGTATAAGGCTAGGCTTGTCGCAAAAGGGTTTACTCAAACCTATGGAATTGATTATCAAGAAACTTTTGCTCCGGTTGCAAAAATAAATTCCATTTGGGTTCTACTTTCTCTTGCTGTTAATTCTAGTTGGTCTTTATACCAATTAGATGTTAAAAATGTTTTTCTTAATGGGGATCTAGAAGAAGAAGTGTTTATGAGTCCTCCACCTAGTTTTGAAAAGGGTGTTGGTTTTGGGAGAGTTTGCAAACTTAAAAAGTCCTCGTATGGGCTTAAGCAATCTCCTAGAGCCTGGTTTGAGCGCTTTGGTAGAGTGTTGAGGCGCCATGGATATACTCAAGAGTCAAGCAGATCACACCATGTTCTATAAACATTCAAAGGAAGGAAAGGTAGTTGTCTTAATAGTGTATGTGGATGATATTGTTTTAACTGGAGATGATCATGATGAACTTGATGAGTTGAAAAAGAGACTTGCTCAAGAGTTTGAGATCAAAGACTTGGGAACTTTAAAATACTTTCTTGGAATGGAATTTGCTAGGTCCAAGGAAGGAACCTTTGTTAATCAATGTAATTATGTTCTTGATCTGCTTAAAGAGACTGGTATGCTAGAGTGTAAACCTGCTGAAACACCCATTGAACCAAATGTCAAATTGCAACCCACACAAGCTGAGAATGTGAAGGATCGGGAACGCTATCAATGTTTAGTAGGGAGACTGATTTATCTATCACACACACGGCCAGATATAGCATTCTCAATGAGTATGATGAGTCAGTTCATGCATGTACCTGGACCTAAACACTTCAAAGCAATCTACAGAATCTTAAGGTATCTAAAAGGAACACTTGGAAAAGGACTCGTGTTTAAGTCAAGAGGCCATTTACAAATTGAAGCCTATACAGATGCAGATTAGGCTGGGAGTATAGTTGATAGAAGATCTACCTCAGGTTATTATTCATTCGTTTGAGGTAACTTAGTCACATGGCGAAGTAAAAAACAGAATGTGGTTGCCAGAAGTAGTGCTGAGGCTGAGTTTAGAGCTGTTGCTCATGGTATGTGTGAGATATTATGGATAAGGTTACTTGAAGAGTTGAAGGTATCTCAAGCATCCCCTATGAAACTTTACTGTGATAACAAGGTTGCTATCTGTAATCCAGTTCTGCATGACCGTACAAATCATGTAGGAGTGGATAAACATTTCATCAAAGAAAAGATAGAGGAAAGCCTGATTTGCATGATTTATGTTCCAATCGAAGAGCAAGTAGCAGACATTTTTACAAAGGGATTATTCAAAAAGCAATTTGATTTTCTGAGTCGTAAGCTGGCTATGGAAGACATCTTTACACCAGCTTGAGGGGGAGTGTTGGAGAAAATCAAACTATTTTAGGAAGTTTTCTAATTCTAGAATGATTGTTTAAAGCTATAAAATAGCTTATTTGTTTGCTGATTTTATTTATTTTTAGGAAAGTTGTTAAATAGAGTGATTTGACATTAAAGTAGAATATTATTATATTGTTTTAGGGCAACCTCTTATATGTGTATATATTGTATCATTCACAATAAAATAATATATCAGAAAATTTCCCTATTTCTAACTACAACAATTAAGATTACGAGTGAGTTGACTAACAGAGAGCAAATTGAAGGATAGACTAGGTGAATGTAAGACAGATGAAAAAGTACGTAGGGGTGTAGGAGTAATAGTGCCAGACCCACGAACACAAGATGATGACCCAGCAGCTAAGATAACAACAGAAGTGGAAGTGTGAGAATGAAAAGTGGAAAAGAAACTGGAATTACCTGTCATGTGATATGTGGCACCAGAATCAATGACCCATTTGGAAGATGAAGAGAGAAGATACGCATTAGATTTACCTGAATCAGCAATAGCAGTGACAAAAAGAGATGACGACTTGAGTGATTCCTGATATCGTGAGAACTTGGCAAATTCATCAGCAGAAATAAGGACCGATTGATCAGTGGCCTCAGTAGTATTTGCAACAATAGCAGAGTGTTGTTGCTGATTTTTAAATTGTAGCTTTCTACACTCAAACTTGGATTGGCCTAGCTTTTTATAGTAGTTGCAAATAATGCCTCCAGAATCCGGTGTTCGAGTTTCAACTCCTTGCAAACTGCCTCCTTTATGCCCAATAGAATAGAAGATTTTCTAGGCGCATAATTATTACAACTTACCAAAGCATTATTAAGAAGAACAGATGGAGTAATTTCCGTAAGAAAAATATGACTAAAGACATCTTGTAAAGAGGAAACATCAGAGAACCAGAAAGAACATGTGCTTTCGCATAATCAAATTCAGGTGAGAGCCCTGCTAGAAAGCTCATAATAGTCATCTGCTCTCGCTGGCGTTGTTGAAGGCAGCAAAATATTAAGCTCCTCATACGTCTTCTTAAATGACATAAAGTAGTTTATAAGGGACTAATCTTGTTTCTCCACACGGTAGAATGTTTTGCAAACCTCATACATACGGAAGAGATTGCCTTTTCCTATATACAAAAATTCCAAATAATCCATTAGTTCTTTAACAAACTCACAATGATTAATCAAACCGATTACCTCACTGTCAATAGAGTTCCAGATTTGAAGGAATAAGCGAGCATCCTCCCTGAGCCACGTCTGTCTTGAATCATCTTTTTCTTTAGGAGGATCATCAATCAAGTGGTCATCTTTGTCAATACTTCGTGGATAAAGTCGAGCAGTCTTACACCACTCCAAATAATTCGAACCAGTCAGTTTATGGTCCGTGATTTTAGACATCACAGAAACCACATCAGATGAAGCCACGGATTTCGTCTCTGATTTATTCTCAGCCATAACTCTTTAAAGAAACACAGCAACAAACACGAAAAACCAATGTGGAATCACAACAAAGATCCTACAACAAACCTTGACAGTCACAACTACGGAAACTAGGTGAGCAAAAACGAAGCAATGATCAACCAGAAACGCAGTGGAGACCAAATGGAACAAAAAGGGCTGCCGAAGACGATGCCATGTGCTCTCACGTGCCGACGAGTGGGAAGTGGTGTTGCGGCTTGTGGGGCCCACGCGCAGGGGTTCTGGCACCCGGACTTTTGGGGAATGAAGAGTGGCGGCTAAGGATTTCTTTGGTGTGGGTGGTGAGAATAGTAGACCAACAGAACTAGGGTTTCCGAAATAAACCCTAATTTGTGTTTATGGAAAACCCCAAAAGAAAAACCCTAATTTTGTAGCAAAATTCAAATTTTACAGACTAATGCTCTGATACCATGTAACAAGAGGTGATAAGAATTGTATTCACTTGTATTTCAATGAGAAATAAACACATTTATATACAAACTAGGGAAGCTATTCTAGGAAACTATGAGAGAATAGGAAACTAATTAGTCCTAATTTATAGCTAATTTACATCTAATATAAACAACTAATATATACAGCTAACAGGTTCCAACTCGACACCTTAACTATGGACAACCCTAGAACTACTATACAGTGCCCACTCCAAAGCTAACAAAGATGAAACACAAACCTAGCTATAGACAACCAGAAAGGGGAACGTGAACATGGCAGAGTACCTTCGGCAGATGCGAGTGTGGGCCGACGTACTGGCCCTAGCAAGTGACCCATACCCTGAATCTCATTTGATTACTAATGTTCTGAATGGTTTAGACCTAGACTATATGTCCATCTTGGTGAAAATTGAAGCAAAGCCAAACATTACATGGCAGGAGCTCCAAGATATACTGCTCAACTATGACAGTAAGTTGGAGAGGCTTAACACGCTAACCCCATCCAACAAACTGCTGAAGGATCTTGGATCACCATCTGCAAATTTTGCTAACAGGCCAAATGCTCCAAACAATGGCAAACGTCCATCTCAGGGCTACAACCCGAGTGGTCGATTCTCTAATCAAGGACAATTCAGAGAAGGGAACAACAGATCTTATGAAAGGAGTGGTAAAGGAAATGGCTCAAAACCCACATGTCAGGTGTGGAAAATATGGGCACTTTGCTGCAATCTGTTATAATAGATATGATGAATCAATCCTACTGCTGCTAGACACAACTCAGAGAGAGGAAATTCCTCTGCCTTTGTAGCTACTCCAGAAATTGTTAACAATGAGGAGTGGTATGCCGACAGTGGTGCGAGCAACCATATAACTTCAGATGTTGACAGCCTTGCTAGCAA
Organism: Humulus lupulus; assembly: GCF_963169125.1. Taxonomy (NCBI): domain Eukaryota; kingdom Viridiplantae; phylum Streptophyta; class Magnoliopsida; order Rosales; family Cannabaceae; genus Humulus; species Humulus lupulus. The sequence goes on along the minus strand of NC_084802.1, from coordinate 142,460,437 downwards.
ATTCGAGTACAATGGTAAGGAAAAACTGACAGTTGGAGACATTTGGAGATGGGAGTAAGCTGTCTATTGTTCATATTGGTGCTGGTACTTTAAATTCTGAAAACTATAGCAATCTTGTTTTGACTCAAATGCAACATGTTCCAAAAATCTGCAAAAATCTAATCAGTATTTCAAAGTTGACAGTTGATAATAATGTGTTTGTTGAATTCTACTCTTGTTTTGTGAAGGACAAGGACACAAAGAAAGTGGTGCTGCAAGGGAAGCTTAAGGATGGCTTGTAACAGCTTCAAACAACTTAGCCAAAGTCAGAAACCAACTCCAAACTCAATCGTTTAGAGTCCTTTTTATCTACTGTAGAAGTGTCTTCAACAGATGCAAATGGGAGTCAGTCAAGTCATGTTGAGTCTTTGAATTCCCTGAAGGATGTGTGGCATAGGAGTCTAGGACATCCCTCTAGTCGAGTGTTGAATCAAGTGTTGAAAAATGCAAATGTAACAAGTTTAACGAATGAGAAAACACATTTTTGTGATGCCTGCCAGTTTGGGAAATCCCAATCTCGGCCTTTTAAAAATTTTAACAGCAAAGCCAAAGCACCACTTGACTTAATTCACACTGACATTTGGGGACCATCCCCAGTTATGTCAAATACCAACTTGAGATTTTACATCCATTTCATAGATGACTGTAGCCGAAACACCTGGATCTATTTTCTCAAATCAAAATCAGAAGCACTTAATGCAGTTATTCAATTAAAAATGCGTGTTGAAAACCAATATGAGAGGAACATTAAGAAGTTGCAAACCAATTGGGGAGGAGAATAACAAGCATTTAGTGACTTAGTTAAACAAAGTGGCATCATCTTTCAACACTCATGTCCCTATACCTCTGCTCAAAATGGTAGAGCAGAAAGAAAACACAGACACATAGTTGAAATGGGCTTAAGCCTCAATGCCTTTAAAATATTGGAGTGAAGTTTTTACCGCTGCTGTCTTTTTGATAAACAGGTTGCCTACTCCCATTCTTGAAGGAAACTCGCCCTTTGAAATGCTTAACTCAAAGAAACCTGATAACTTTCTGAAAACTTTTGGGTGTGTTTGTTTTCACTGTATTAGACCTTATCAAACTCACATGTTTCAATTACATTATGTTATGTGTTAATATGGGTTATAGTGAGTCTCACAAAGGGTATACGTGTCTAAGTCCAAGTGGGCGATCTATATCTCTAGGAATGTGGTCTTTAATGAAGAAGAGTTCCCTTTCAAAGGTGGTTTTCTAAATAACTATGAGAGAAAATCTAGTGTCTGTTCATACTCCTTTGTCATGGTTAGTCCTGCCAAATACACACTAACGTACTCAGGAAAACATATCCAAACAGCAATTCTCAAAAGTCGATACTTGTCATCCTGATACATCCCAAGCAGCATCACCAGAACTACATATTGAATCCTGTCACAAAAATAGTCAAGCTAGTGTTTCGGATCCCATGAACATCACTTCTGATTTTTCCAAGTAAAATCCTCATGATGTTGACTTAGGTTCACCTCCAGCCGAGAAAACCATGTTTGACACTACAGATGCAACTGAAATTTAGAAGGAAATCCGTCCCTCACATCCCATGATTACTAGATCTAAAGATGGTATTTTTAAGCCTAAGGTTTACCTTGGTCAAGCAAAATGGGAAGACAAAGATGATGAACCAAATTCGGTAGAAGAAGCACTTGAACATGCAGGTTGGAAGCAGACCATGACAAAGGAATTCAATGCTTTGGAAGCAAATCAGACGTGTACTTGGGTTCCAAGATCTGCTGAATATAACATAGTAGGCAACAAGTGGGTATTCAAGAGGAAGTTCGGTGATGATGGTTCTTTTCAGAGGTTTAAAGCAAGACTGGTTGCAAAAGGTTTTCACCAAAGACCAGAAGTTGATTTTAAATTTTAGTTCCATTGTCAAAGCATCTACTGTCAAAGTGGTCCATACTATTGCAGTAGCTAAGAATTGGGACATAAGGCAGAATGACATCAACAATGCCTTCCTAAATGGGCATTTAGAAGAAGCTGTTTACATGAACCAGCCGCAAGGATTTGTAGATAACTCTACGCCCAACCATGTCTGTAAACTCAGCATGTCCTTATACGGCCTCAAACAGGCGCCAAGAGCCTGGTTTGACAGATTAAGGAAAACGCTGCTGGAATGGAATTTTGAAAACTCAAGCAGATTCATCTTTGTTTCTACTCAAAACTAAAGGGTATATCATCATGGCTCTCATCTATGTTGATGATATAATAGTTAATGGGAATGATGGAAGGCACCTGGAACATTTTACCTCAAAGTTACACAAGACATTTGCACTCGAGGACCTGGGTTCGATACACTACTTCTGGGAATAGAAGTTGTACGTGACTCAACAGGTTTATATCTCTCACAAGGAAAGTATATCATTGAGATGCTGAAGAAATTCAACATGCTAAACCTGAAACCATGTCCCACTCCTATGACAGCCAATGTCAATTGAAGATGGAGAATCGTTTGCAGATCCAACAACCTACGGAAGCCTCATTGGGGGATTACAGTACTTAGCTCACACTCAGCCAGACATTTCTTTCTCTGTGAATAAGCTAGGTCAGTTCTTGAAAGCACCAACCATAGTCCATTGGTCAGGAGCTAAGCGTGTTCTCAGATATCTCAAAGGGGCAATTCACTATGGTCTACATATCACTTACAGTGAGAGATGCGAGAGAGACTCCTTGACTAGCTTCTCAGATGCCGATCGGGCTTGCTGCCTAGATGATAGGAAATCAGTCGCAGGATATTGTGTATTCTTGGGAGACACTTGTATCAGGGTCATCAAAGAAACAATCAGTTGTTGTTTTTTTTATACAGAATCAAAATATAGGGCCTTGGCTCAAGTTGCTGCAGAAATCTCCTGGCTAGAAGCTTTACTGCAAGAGCTCAAATTCCCTCTACCATCATCACCTATAATATAGTGCGATAACATGAGTGCAAGCGCCTTGGCATCCATCCCAGTGTACCATGCCAGAACCAAACACATAGAACTTGATGTCCATTTTGTGGGCAACAAAGTCTTGGAGAAGAAGCTTGACATTCGATATATACCATCACATGATCAGATAGCAGACTGCTTAAACAAAGGACTATCTCATTCAAGGTTCAAGTTTTTGAGTGACAAACTCGGTGTGACAGCTTCACCACTTCGTTTGAGGGATGGTATTAAGAAACATAGTACTTTGCCTTCTCCTCTGCACACTACCACTCCTAGTCATACACACACCGAATAGTACTTAGCCTTCTAACAAATTCTTCTCTAGAATACTCCTAGCACTAGAATACAAATTCTATTATTGCTCAGTGTAATCCTTTTTGCTTTCTGTGTTGTACTGATATTGGGACACTTGTAAACATCAAAGAGGTACTCACTCTCTATTGTACAGATTTGGCCTGCATATAAATAGAACAGTAAACTCCAGCCTCAATTGAGCTGAAATTTTCCAATTGCTCTCCTCCATTTACTTTCTAAACTACCTCAGGAGGACACATCGCAGACTTGAAAGAAGCTTTCACCGTTCTACGCCAGTTCGATATGAAGCTCAACCCCAGAAGTGTACGTTTGGAGTAGCTTTAAGGAAAAAATTTGGGTTTCATTGTGAGTTCCCGAGGCATAGAAGCTAACCCTAAGAAATCAAAGTCCTCATTTAGAAAACGAAAAGACGTCTAGAACCTGACTGTGAGAATTGTAGCCTTGAGCTTTTTCATGTCCAAGGCGACAGATAAATGCATACTGTTTTTTAACATCCTCCGAGGAGCTAAACAGTTCGAGAGGACCGAGAAGTGCGAGGAGGCCTTTAAGGGCCTTAGGGCTCACATGTCCCAACCACCAATCCTCTCAAAACCAGTAGACGGAGAGGTATTATTTTTATATTTGGTCATCTTTGAGCATGCAATTAGCACATCCTTGGTACGCGAGGGGAAAAAGCAACACCTCGTCTATTACATTAGCAAAACGCTGCTAGGGGTCGAGTCCCGTTACCCTTTGATGGAAAAGTTGACATTTTTCCTAGTGGTGGCTTCTCGGAAACTCCGTCATTATTTCCGGACACACGCCATAATGATTCTGACCAATCATCCTCTGTGACAAGTTTTGCAGAAACCAGCTACCTCAAGAAGGCTACTAAAGTGGGCAATAGAGCTCAGCCAATACGATATATCGTATTGCCCTAGAACAACAATTAAAGGGCATGTCTTAGCCAACTTTGTTGTCGAGTGCACAGGTATATGTGATGAGCCAGAGGCAAGTGGAATAAAGGTGCCCATCTAGAAACTGTTTGTCGATGGTTTCTCGAACGAAAATAACAAGGCCAAATATGAAGCACTTCTTAACGGATTACGAGTAGCCCGATAGCTGCAGGATAAGGGACTCGAAATCTTCAGCGACTCACAGCTTGTAGTGAATCAAGTGATTGGGGAATACCAGGCTAAGGACTCCAGAATGTCCTCTTATTTGGCCAAGGCACGAGAACTACTACAGTCAATATACCATCAAGCAAGTCTACCGAGAAAAAAATTCTAACGCAGATGCCCTTGCGAAGCTGGCGACTACTCGGGATGCTGAGCTCCTCAATGTAGTTCCCATTAACTTTGTGGCAATACTGAGCATGCAAGAGGTTGAAAGGGTATGCGAAATTCAGTATGAGGACACTTGGATGGGACCAATTGTGAAATACATAATTGGAGAGCTCGCCAGCCAAAAAAATGCAGCTAGAATGCTGCAATACCAAATTCCTCGATACATTTTTACGGACGACAGGCTATACAGAAGGTCACATTCTATGCCTCACTTGAGGTGCGTAACAATCGAGGAGTCCCAAGCCATTCTGCAGGAAGTTCACGAAGGTTTTTGCAGTGATCATACTGAGGGGCAAAGCTTGTCCAAGAAAATCCCGAGGCAAGGTTATTTTTGGCCGTCTATGAACAAAGACTTCCTCGATTACGTTAAAAGGTGCAACAAATGTCAGCGATATGCCAACATACCCCGAGCACCCCCCAATGAACTAACTCGGATGACTAGTATGTGGTCCTTTGCAGTTTGAGGAATTCACTTAGTTGGATCATTTCCCACAGGCAGAGCTGTCCGATATGTCGTGGTAGTTGTCGATTACTTTACCAAGTGGGTGGAAGTTGAACCGCTCGCGACAATTACGTCTGAGGAAATTCATTTTGTGATCAAGAATATCATTTGTCGATATGGCCTTCCTAGAAAATTGGTGTCCAACAACGACTTACAGTTTGACAACCTTTTCACAGACTTTTATGAGAAACATGGGTATCACAAAAGCTTCTCAGTGGTAGCGCACTCCCAAGCGAACGACCAAGTGGAAGCTGTGAACAAAACACTCAAGACGTCTCTAAAAAAGAGGTTAGAGCGAGCAAAGGGAGCTTGGCCTGAAGAACTACCCCAAGTTCTTTGGGCCTATCGAACTACTGCTCGGACGTCAATTGTTCACACACCTTTCATCATGGTGTACAAATGCGAAGCCATGCTCCCAGTGGAGGCTGCCTTTCCTACCCATCGACGCACTACCTATGACCCGATGACTAACCATGAATTACTTCGGAAGTCGTTGGACCTAGTCGAAGAATATTGCAAGTTGTCACAACTTTGGGTTGCTTCATACCAGCAGAAGGTCACTCGATACTTCAACTCCAAGGTTAAAGATCGAAAGTTCTTGGTAGGGGACCTCATCCTTAGACGGGTGTTCTTAGCTACCAAAGATCCAGGAGTGGGAGTGCTAGGTGTAACATGCCGACCTGGAGGGCATGTTACAAGCTAGGATGGCGCTCGGTCAGATGCGCACGCGAGGGTGCAAGCTGATGAGCATGCTGATGCCTAGTTTGTATGGCAGTAGCATTTTCGTAAATATCTTCAATATTGCCCGGAAATGGACGGGACTTCGTAAGTTCCATATTGAAGGGTCAATGAACGCAATGGTACAATCGGATTTGGGAGATTCGGAGAATTGGCAAGCTGGAAGCCAAATATGTCTCCCAAGTGAAAATCATATATGTTCCTGGTAAAAGGCTAAAAGTTCAGAAGGCTCTTTGTAGGGGGAGCATCTGGTGTCAGCTCTCCACCACCCCCTGGTGCAAGTGCGTCAAGTGAGCTACTACTACTTGGGAGGACTAGTAGGGCGGGCATATGAGGACCACGAGGGGACTCATATGTCTCCATGAGTAGGAGTACTCATGGACATTACCAAGCCGCCCCAGTAGTGCGTCTAAGTGTGCTGCCAGAGGTTTAAGGGTACGGTTCCCTTGGCTTGCCGGGATGCCGCTTGCATGGAACGTGGCCCAAACCTTCGAGAGATATCGTGGTGCGCCATGGCCATGAATCTCGACATGAGATGACACGGGAAGTCATTTGTGGGACTTGTTAGCATGCAAGCATTAGAGGGTGCACTATGCTTGAGTAGGACAGAGGTCCAGTGTGTGCTACTAGTCTGGCAGCCAGTCTCGAGGGTCTGCCAACACGCATGATGGTATGGTTCCTTGAGGATTGGACCATGGACGTATGGGAGTCCTTGGCCTGTGACGGGAGCTAATCGGATAGTATCGAATGGGACATGATAGGAGGTGTTGGCACATCAGCTTGGTGTTGGCTCTTAGCCACACATGCTACCTCGACTTGCGAATGTCTGGGTGAGCATCGGAGTTGGGATTTGCCTTGCCATAGTGAGAACCTATGGTCAGTGTGAGTGTCTCGGCTAGATAGCCTTGATGCATGATTGCACTCATAGATGCTGAAGAGCATGACTCGCCGAGAGTTGTTCGAGAGACAGAAGTGTGCAGAGGCACATGGTCGCGCAAAAAATGTGCCCATTGTTATTCGAATGGTTGGAAGGCTAACCTTGGCTCAGAGGAGTCAAGGTGCCGCACGGGCATTTCCGCTGTCAAAATGTCAGCCCGTGACACTAGGCCCCAATTGGGAAGGACCGTACCAAGTTGATTTAGTCATCAGGCCAGGGACATACAAGCTGGCCAAGCTGAATGGAGAATTGATACCACATGCTTGGAATGCCGAGCACCTTCGCCAATATTACCAATGAAAATTTAAGCAAAGGTTTGTATTGTCTTTTATTTTTGGCAATTTACTTTTCCTGTTTTGTTATGTAACGAATAATGGGTAGAAATTAATGAAAATCGTGTTGTCCTAAAACACGATATGAGGTATTTCAGGAAGATATAGCTTAAATTACGCATCAATAATGGCACTGTACGTGACTCGCCTGACCCGAAACAAGTGATCACAGGTTATTAATCTCTAATCACTTGGGGGGCAAATGAGTAGGACTCGAATCACTCGGAAGCAATAGTTCTAGCAAGCTAGACCTAAGTGGAACCTAAATAAAAGGAACATGAAAGAGGAACCTTAGAATGTTTCGAGAACCTTAGTGTCGATAATAGGTATGCTAGATCTCAAACATGGTCTCCGACCATCGCATGCTCGCGACTACGGTGTCTTAGGACTCAAAGTCAACGCGAAAGGCATTGGATCTAATCGTAGCTTTGAATACTTACATCAACTCGGATAAGAGAAACATGAAAAGGGTACCTTAGAGTTGAGAAAAGAATGGACTAATAAAGCTAAGGAAAGGTGAGTGAGAGTACTACAAGATCTGAGTGCATCCCGCATCCCGCATCCCGGGGCCTTAGTGTCAAACTAACAAGTACGTAAAAACAAGCACAAAGGTGCGAACTCAAGTTTGGAGCGAGTGGCAACATATGCAAAGAAATCTGGTAGAATTAGGTGAGTCGAAGGCCCTAATGTTAAAAGTCAACTGAAATACTTAAAAGAGATAAGCATAAAGCTACCTAATACCCAGAAATAGTCAAGCTACAATGATATCAATCTACACCACGGGAGCTTTAGAGCGTCATGAAACCTCAGTGCCCAAATTATGTGTCAAAATCATAAAAAGCAATTGACTAAGTTAACGGGAACAGACATGTAAATAAAAAAGAGTTGTATATTATGTTACAACTTATATACAAAGGGCTCGGGAGTGCGAGCAATATTGAGTTGATCTCCAAAGGCCCGAAGACCTATAAAAAAGTAAATACATAGAAAAGAAAAAAAAAATCTATAAGACTACTATGGAAGGCGGCCCATCACGACTAGTGGGAGCGTCCGAGGACCCGGGGGGCAGCTCGACAGCAAGGACTACGACATTCTCGGAGCCAGTAGGCCCAAGAGGTCAGAACGCTAATCTCATGAGCCTCGTCGGCCTTCAAGCGCTCTTCGCAAAGGCCCTGGACATAGGCTTCGTCATCCCTAAGGTAGCTCAAGTCCAGGTCTGGATTGCAGAGCCACACATTGAAGATAGCGTCCATACCGAACGAGTTGGACATCTCACGGTATTTGGCGACCTCCGCCTGGCTTTCCTTAATCACCTCAGCCACCCGAGCTACTTGGGCGTCGATCCTCGCCTTTAAAGACGTCTCCTGGTGGATGAGATCTACTTGGGTGACAATCTTTGACCGGGCCTAGGTAAGCTCCTTCTCGACGGTCTCGAGAAGAATCTTCTCCTCATTGTTGGCAATCTTCTCCCAAGCCGCAACCAACTTTTTCTCGACAGGCTCTCGACGAGCCTTCTCATCATCCCATGCACGCTCAACCTTCGTAAAGGACTAGGCCGGCTTTGCCTCGGCGGGAGGAAAAACACCATCACCTTTTAGCTTGGCCAACTCCGCTTCAACCTTGTTCAACAAGGCAATATAGTTTTGGAGCTCCTCATGAAAACGATGGGTGTCCCACATCAATCCATTCACAGCCTCGCTTTGTTGGATAGTGGGGAGGGTCATCTGCAAAAATGTTGAACATTAAAAGTCAGAAATATGCGAGTAAAATCAAGGAAAAAATTCCGCTGAATTGAAAACAACTTACCAAGACAAAAGTCACCGATTGGCTCTGAGAAAGATCGACAATGTTCTGCTGCCTCAGCTCGGCCCATCAACGAAGGGGTATGCTCCCCAAGATATCTCCCACTATGGTCAGCAGTCCTGCAGCCAGAGGGGAGACCTCCTTCCCCAGGTCCCGGAGGTATTCTTTGAAGTCGGCATGGGCCAAGGCCTCAAATTCGTCCTGTTTGGCTCCGCAGAGGCTGTGCTAGGTGCCCCCGTTAGGGGAGCACAATCCAATGAAACTGCCAGAGAAGGTGCAGACTCCTCGACAATTGCCTTGCCACATTGCGCCACCCGTTCAAAGACCTCTTGAGCCACAGGTAGCCTTCCCGCATCCGTCAGACGTAGTGGGGGAGGAGCACTTGCATCCTTACGGGGACCCACCGTTAGAGCGGAACTCATTGAGAGCAGAACCTCACTGACAGAGACAGTCAGCCCTGCAGCCTGAGTAGCCATGGGGGTGTCAACAGTGGTAACTCTTGGCTTTTTCTGCGTCCGCGAGGGCTCGCCAGCCTGTTTCCTCTTTCGGGCCTCCATTGTCGCCTTTTTCTTGTCGACGATCAGACGTGTAGACTCCATTTAACCTGAAACACAATAGACAATAAGGGTTAGTTGGTGAAGAACAAAGTCAAGGAGAATCAAAATATGGTGACATAGTCTAGCTTGGGGAATGTCATCACACCATCAAGGACCTCCTCGGCGACAGGGGATCTCTCGGGAGGAAGATTTCCTCGCAAGTCATCCGACTCCACCTCACTCCCTGACAAGACCAGTTCCTCAACCGTCCTCTTCATGGCATCGAGAAGTAGACTCAGATCCAGACCCACATTGGTGCTATATTCGTCAAATCCCTGGGCCCGCATTGCCATGAGTTGGTCCACCGCAGCAGACGTTGCGAGATCCCCATGATGGTGGTGATGAACTAACTCGTCGACACGGTCAAGGTAGTCGGCATATTGCCACCTTGACCAACGTCGATCGGCATACCAGTACCAACGTAAAGTAGGCGTAAAAGGGGTGTCCCGGACTGTGACCCCTTTCGACAGTCCGGGAACAATGATAGAAATCACCTCGCCTTGGTTCTCAGCTTCAAGCTGCCTCAAGGTACGTAGGCGACGGGTAGCGCGTTGGACACAGACAACTTCGAAGGCCTCGTAAACCTCTCCTCCAACTCGATCTGGGGCTCAGGAGCATCCTCCTCAGGCTCTCGAGCGGCAGGGGCAGCCATCCCCAGGTTGAGAGCCTCCTCCTCGGCACTCATCAATGGAAACTATCGAGAGTTCTCAGCAGCCTCATCAATATCCTCCTCCAGGTGCCCAAGGTCTGGTGCGTTCAGGTCGTCAGGCTCGTCGACCACCACCAAGGGGAAGATGCGCCTCTCCCTTGATGAAGATTGACTATCCCCGTCATGTCGAGGCGATCAACTCTTTGCTCAGCACTGATGAGTCCCACTTCTCACAACCGAGCAGTGGTGGTCAATTGAATATCCCTCTCTTCGTGAGAGAGGGCATGAATAGCTTGGGCCCGAACCAAGTATTCGTCTTTCTGTTGGGGCCCCGAGTATTGACCTACAAAAGGAGAAATTGGAGGTAGGTAAGACAAAGGAAATGCCAATATACCGTAGAACAAAAATGAAAGTGTGATCACTTACCGACTCGGTTGAAGGCCAAGCGAAGTTGGTGATTATTGTGGGTGTCGAAGCCCGTTGTGAAGAAAAAAAAAATTTGGATTCACGAGGTTTATTCTCGTTGTGATGGAGAGTTCGGTAGGGTGACGCCCACTTCGTCAGCTGGTAAAAGTCGTCATCCTCCTGACCGCCTTTCTTAGGAGCCGCCTTCAATTGGAAGTGGTAGTGAAGTTCTTCAGGGCTCGGGTGGACCCAGTTCCTCTCCCTTCACAACACATAGAACATCACCAGTAGTCGGTAGGCGTTGGGAATAAGCTGGAAGGGCGAGATCCGCATCCACACCACAGAGTCAATGAAGTACTTGGGGAGTGGAAGGGTTGCCCCTACTTCGAGGTGGGCCTGGCTCCATGCCGAGAACCCATTGTAGGCGAACAGGCCCTCTCCGTTCTATCAAGGATCTAGTTGAAGAAGTGTGTGGAGGAGATTCCATAATGCTCCTCGATGGCTCCAAGAACATCCATGAAGGTTAGCTTGGAAGCGATACTCACCGATTCGAAGTGTGTGGCCCATGGAGGAGGTGCTCGAGGGTCTAGCATTGAGCCTTGAGGTTGTAGGGCGGACAAAGGTCCTGCACAGGCTAGTGGAGCTTGAGCCATCAAACAAGGTAGTGCCACAGTAATTCCGACTAAGGATGATGGTGGACCAAATGTCGCGATAGCCCGAGTTCATTCAACAAACCCCCGATGCCTTCCTTAGCTATCTACACTCGCGAGTTGCGGTCTCCCTCGATACAGCTAGGTCCTCGTGCTCTCGACTCTCCCTTTGTAAGCACAGATTCCTTGATGGAGTCAACTCCTCGACAGCTTGTTCTTCTGGCTCGTTGCGGAGTAGGGATAAAAACCCAGTGTCAAAGGAATGGTGTCCGTGTACATGCAACTCTTCGAGTTCGGAGTCACGGGACATTTGAAACAAAAACGAGCAGTTAAGAACTTGGCCAAAGGAACACCAAGGTACTCTGATCAACATTAAAAGAAGGGCACTGCTCGTAGAAGGCTAAGAGAAAAAGAGGGAAAAACCCAGAAAGGAGAGGCAAACCCTACAAATCCTTAACCTCAGAAATCACAAGCAACTATCGAGTAGAGACTAAACCTAAGGCAAGCCCACAAATCACAAACCATGTATAAAACCTTGAAAGAAGAAATTCTGGGAAAAGAAACTTAAGTGATAAGAAGCGTCGATAGGTCTGGTAGGTAGTCCTCATGGGAATAAATCAACGCCCTTCGACTTCGAATATTCTCACTGAACTGTTGGGGTGGTTGATTGGCTCCCTAGTTTTTTTTATGAAAAAGGCCAAGGGAAGTCTGCAACTCAAAGGAAACTTGAAATTGCAAAAAATCCTGATGAAGGGAGAAAGAAGAGTCTCAGGTTAAATAGGGTTTTTCTGAATTTTGAATCAAGAAACAGATCATCATGACAGGTACTTGAGTACCATCAAATGGTTCACCTTGAAAAGTACCATCTTGAGATGCCTGTTGATTTGACAGTCTACTCCTCGAGACAGACTAGTAGGGGAACTCGCAGAGTTCCGACCAGTCGGAAAATGCATTCGCAGGAGTCCAACCACTCGGCTAACACCACGTGTCTCAAGATTTAAGGCGATCACAGAGGTCCCACCAATAGAAAGTTTACACGTGTCCTACGGTCGGTCCCCGACACAATTTCGAAAGTGTCTTTCATGTTTGTCACGTGTCTAGTCGAGCACAGAATTGCCGACCAAGTGCCCAAGTAATTTTTGCCACATGTCAACTGGCGAGAAGTCTCCACCGCACGAAGTACGCTAGAGACTTGGGAGGCAAATGTTCCAGGCCTTTTTCGGCCTACCGTCCACATCAGCATCTAACGACACGTGGGATATATGTGATATACTTCCCACGAAGTTCTCGGAAGTGGACCATCGGACCGATAAGTAAACAGAATACAAGCTACTGAACCCCCGAGGAGGGCCTCGGGACCCTCCATGAATTTCTAAAGCATAACTCCTCTGGAGGTCCCCGAGATCAGGTTTAGGAAAAGCGCTTTCACGTTGACTTCTCGAAGCGCCCGAGAAGTCCCAATAACTACCTCGCGAGATTTTCGGAGATTTGGGGGACCACATATTGAAGGAGTGGTACTTTTTAGGCTAGGACCGCCCAAATAGGCCTATGGCCAGGTGACGTGTAATATACCCAATATGTAATGAATAATTCCCAAAGAATGTGGGAATGAATTGTAAATATATCTTTAATTAAAGGGTGACTGCCTTTTTAGCTCCCCTCATGCTACCTATAAATAGAGCATGAGGGGGTCATTTGTAAGTATTTAAAACCCTAGTTTTTGGACTTTCATTTTACCTTGGAGCAAGACTATCATCTGCCAAGTTGTAAACCCTAAAGAGCTTGTGATTCCAGCAAGCTCTCCTTTATACAAGTGGCTCATGGACTAGGCCTCGTTAATAGCCGAACCACGTAAAAAGCCTATGGTGTGATTCATTTCATTTTACTAGCTCTTTTCTCATTTTATTAGTTGACAGAAATTTGGGTCAACAATATTGTTGACGCGGTTCTTCACCAACAGGTAATTAAGAAAATAAGAGGAAGGGATTAGTGCTTATGTTGAACCGAAATGGATGAATGATCTTTTTAGAAATTGGCTTGTGACACAATCACGTTTTTAGGTGGTTCAAATGTTAAAATCCTTCTACTCCACCAGTCAATATTATTGCTATATGCTTGGTATTCTTTTACAGGGTATTTCTTACACAATAGAATCCAACCATTTGCAACTCCCAAGGTCTCCATATTTATAGGAGAGGGCACCTGGGAGTTGGTAAGGTCATCCCGTGACCTTCTTACCTATCATGTCAACTCTGTGACATTCATGATTAATTCCTAAAACCTGACACATGAAGTGTGGTCTAATCAATAGGTAAGGGGGATAATGGGCCGCACGGCCCAACCCAGTCGTGGGTGCCAGAATGCGTACGTTCATGCTGCGTATCCGAGAAGTCAGGGATATATCAGACACGTGATGTCTGATATATGCACGTTTACCTTGCGTGGTTGACTTTATAAAAGGTCACAACCTCCAACTCTAGCTCATGTCACGAGCTGGATGCTTCCCTCGACCAGTGGCCTTCAGAGTCCAAACTCAGTCTAATCTTGGCGAATCCTTAGGTTATCTCGAGCTGAGGAGGTAGGATCTTTCGAGTGGCAGCTCCGGTCTTGGGGATGTCTACGTGGTAGACATGATTAGGCCGTATCTCACGATTAGGCCGCATCTCAACTGGTTAACAACCCGTGGGAAAACCAGGGCGTACAACTATATATTTAATTTGATTAGTGGTTTTTCTTTTATTTGATTTGTTGCTTTTCGTTACTTGTTATTTTGCCTTTTTCAACTTAAAATCATCACAAATTCAGTCTAAATTTTTAATTAAAATAATTTTCCATCTAAACAGGAAAGTATAAATATAAATATAAACGTGTATTATACATGCTTTGACAATAGAAGAATTTGGAGAATTGACTTTGCTTACGTGAAAGAGTGCTTTTGGTTTACATGATTCGGTATGCTCAGTGAAAACTTCTTCGGCCTATAATCAAGTGTTTCGCTTTAAAATTCATATGATAATTCAGGTATGATTTCAATTGTTCTATTTTTCTTTACCGGTAATTTTGATGACAGCATGGTTTCAATCTTTGGTTATATCATTACAAGAAAATAAAATATGATGATAAATTGGTTGTTAACATAAATTGCTCAATTTGCTTTTGCTTCGTTCAAGTTATGTTATGTTCGGTTCGTTTTGTATTTGTTTTTGTTTCGTTCAGTTATGTTCAAAATTACCTTCCATTTTTTTTAAACGTTATGATTAACAGTTATTTAAGCCACATACTTTTAGATAAACATCTTCACTTTTATTTTGTCATTTAAATAAAAGATTGTCACACAGTTTTATGCCTTCTACATCTTTTCCATTTATTTTTTACTTTTCTATAACTTTATTTTAATTTAAACTCAGTATTTACTAATTATAATTATTATGGTTTTTTTTTTCATTTTTTGTGGCAAGTTCACTTAATTTTTAAGTACTTATACACTTTTTGAAGGATCCACGGACGGTAATAATAGTACTTCGCAGATAAGATTTTAGCTTTTCTTTTTTAGTCCGTTAATATTTATTATAAATATTGTGACAGTTCTTATTATTGTCCATAAATTTTTATTGTATTTTGTTGAATAATATTTTATTATTATTCAAAATTAATGTGTTTTTTTCTTTATTTATTTTGTAGGTTAGTTTTTTATTCTACAACACAAAATGGATGATGGCTGTCAAAACAAGCAAAACACATATGGGTTAAATAAGCTTTTTATGGATGCTTTGGTCAATGTATTCTCCAAGTTTATTAAAGGATATTGCAAGTTTACATCCCATTTTTCATTTTTCTAAAGTGTCCCTATTTCATGGCCGATCATAGATTAGATGTCCATACTCTCAAGATGGATGAGGAACTTATATGGAAGCATAATTTTTCATCTTTTCGTTGGATGTATCACACTCTGATTATTTTCAATGGAATGTTCATTGTTCAAAAAAAAATAGCAAATTACTTGGGTTGTTAAATGTTTAATTTTATTAGTTTTTCTCAAGGAGTAATTTGATCATTGAAAGAAGTACTTAAAATATAATTAATGTCAGTCTCAACACAAACCTTTCCAGACAAATAGGTCCGGGAGAAGAGAAAAAATTATACCTAAAGCCAAAATAACTTCCCTGGTCAAAATCATAAATGCATACCCCTCTAGTATCAAATGTATACACTCAAGAAGCATTAGGAATTGTATTGTGAATTGGGATGCGCACAAAGCAGTGCAATAGATGGTAAGAGATGTTTTGAAATTTATAATACAAACTGACAAAGCCAGAAGATACCCATATAATTTCTTGGTTGAAAGTTTAAACTTGTTTAATAGCATGAATAGAGTTATTATCAGAGTAACTTTATAAGTCAAAGCACAAAGGGCAACCTTACGTTTTCGTTTCTAAAGGTCAAACTTGTTTAATAGTGCACTAGAGATATTTTAGTTAGAGTTTTAGTAAGAATTCATGTGCACAAGAATGAAGGAAGAAACAGAAAATGAGGTCCTCTACTATAGACCATAATTTCCATCGTGAAACTCAGAGACTGCATATATAACAGCAAAAATGTAACATATTTGCTACATTATGTGCTACAGAGCATATGTATAGGCTCAAGGTTGATGTCCCAGCGAAAGTAGCTATGAGTGTTACCTGAACCAAGAATATCAAGTAGACTCAGTCTCACTAATCACAAATGCTTGAATTAGACTCTGTGCGGCATGGGTTTGTTCTGGTGTTCCAGATATAATTATCATAGTTTCCACCGCTCCAGCCTTCGGCTCCATAATTGTAATTTTTGCATCGGAAATCTGAAAAGAATGTAGGGTTATGTTTGATTTCCTAAAGTTAAAACCACCTTAATTTTTGGGAAGGGGGAAGAGGGATTTGATAAATATATAAATACATGCATGTCTCCATTTGGCAAAGTAGAAATAGAAAATGAAGTTAAATTATATTATCAAAAGCAGAAAATATTGCATAAATCTCCTTTTAGATAAATATATGCATGCATCTAAGTCAGCTAGAATACAGACACCTTTATAAATAGCTTCCAAGTATCATTCGAGTAGCTACTTCTCTATGCATGCCAGCTCTTAGTTAGTAGTTTATATTTTTACTTAAAATTACATTTATGTTTGTCTAAACTAAAAATAAATATCATATCAAAAGATGTACCTGACGAATTTGTTTCAAACATTCACCATCTTCTCCATAAATAGCAGGAACAACTGAATGAGGAATAACAACTTCAACAGTGCTGCTAGTAATTATAGCTGGTTGGCTGACTCTACATGGACACATCAGAGACATAGCCATGAGATTCAAGGCAGAGTCAAGCAAGAAACTCCATAAAAGCATATGCAAATATCCTAACAACAAAACAGACCTTTGTGGAAATCCAACAAAATCTGGCAGACCTGGACCACTACCTTCAGGAAGTCCCTGGATATAACAAAAGCAATAAAGAAACTTCAGATTGTTTTACATAATTAAAATATACATATATATATTCATATGTTAGTTGTATATGTATATGTATACGTAGTGAAATACCAAAATAACAGCTATTATTACCTGAGGACCCCACGGTCTTCTTTCAGATAGTGTTGGGCCACCAAACCTATGGATATTGTGCATGAAAGGAACACAATCATCACGAGGTTGAAAACCACCATGTGGGAGCATATCAAACTTGTGAAAAGATGGGCCATAGTTTGAATGCATTCCTGCAGGTGAGAGTTCCCGCAATCCCAAAAAAGACAGGAATGGAGGATCAAAAAATGCAGGATTTGTGGGATAATTAATGGAAGGAAAAGCATCATGAAAAAAATGATGCTGCAACCTAGTGCTGGTCTGTATAAGAGCATCTTGAACTGCTTCAAATTCTCCATTTATCTGATTGACAAAGAATAGAATAGCAAACAGTACAGTCAGGAGGTTTAGAAGCAAGTGATCAATCTAAAGGTTCAGATTTTGAACAATGAACAAAGGTTCAGATATAATTGATTATATTGGGGGGGGGGGGGGGGGGGGGGCGGGGGGGACATTTTTAAGTTAATGATAGCCCTAGATGCGATCTCCATCCTTATCAAACTCAAAGAAACTTACCTGAATAACTTCTTCATCTTCTGAAGCAAACTTTGGAATTTGATCCTTGCCCCATATACGAATATGTGCTCGTGATAATTTTCTCATTTCTGCTATGATGGAACCACCCTTGCCAAGAAGACAACCAATCTGATTGGAGGAAATAAGAAGCCTGGCTGTCACACTCTGCTCCTTACTGTCAGGTGCTGCCCGGGCTATTCTAGTTTGCACTCGAAGAACTGCATCTTGCACAGCTGATACCCTGTCATCTGGATGCTGCAGAAGTTTATTTACCATCAGCATTTCTCAAAGACAACATTTCTTTCTATCAAAAATAAAAGTCACACCTTAAAAGTATCCAGGAAAAATTAGATAGTCAAATCATACCACATGACCAGATACAGCAATAACACGATCCTCAGAATCAGACATGCCTTCTTCTATGACTTTAACCTCACAACCAGTGTCTTGCTGAATTGCCTTAATAACTGTTCCACCCTTTCCAATTACAGCCCCCACTCTTTCAGCAGGGCATAATATCCGGAAGGTTAGTATTTCTGGAGCTGGCTTCATTCGACCATGGAAACCATCATGAAATTTAGGAATTAATGGGGGCGCAGCAGAACGAAAATCAACATTACGAGGCCCATCAGCATAGGGTGCTCCTTGAGCAGCAAAAGAACAAATGGATGGTGGGAATGCTTCAGGTATAGGGCCAGGTTGACCAAATAAATGAATTGATGGTCCCGTAAGGTTGGTAGGGAAAAAGTCATGATCTCGAAGGGGATTCCCCAAAAGCTGAAGAGAGACATAATTAAGCGCTATTCTTACTGCCTCAACTTCCCCTGTAATCTGCACAAGAGTACCAAAATATAATAACTACACTACATTACCCTGAAACCACGATCCATGGCTCATTTATTACACATCAGATATGTACTTCTTCGTAATTATTCTTCCCTTTATTCATTTAAACGTGAACTCTAAAATCAATTTGGAGGAGTCTCAATTACACCACTTGTGTTTTGGCGTACAATATTGCCCCTATACTACATATATAACAAAAATTTATGGAAGCTTCTTCTCTACTGATGAGGACTTCAACATTCTGCAAAACCCACTGTGATAATTCCCCATTCTCCAACAGGTTGACTTATCTCTTCATCAGTACAACTTTACTTTTAAAAAAATCAAATTAGAAAGAGCCACAAATTGATAAATAAATCTTTAAATAGGATAACTATAAACTCTAATTTCCTTATTATTATTACTTTATTTTAACTAAAAACTATTAAGCAGGAAAAGCATTTTTTAAAGGATATTTTTACTAATAAAACAAATGTAATGAAGATCCTGTCAAAATCTATGGAGATTGCAGAAGTAGTCGTTCAGATAAAATAGATGAGGTGTAATTGCAAATTCTTCTTCCTACATTGTTCATTACTTCATTTGTAGTCCTATAAAAAAAATTGCACATACAGTATATTATGAGAAGTTCTTCAACAATTTTTTTCATCCCAAAAAATGGAAATAAGGCTTCGAATACTCCTGGGAAATTTAAATGGACTGCCTGGAAGGAGCCTGTCATATATATATATATACATTGAATTAAATTTTCTAGAATTATCTATTTCAAAACACTATCGTGTGCACAATAAAGCAGCAAAGTGCAACTTGAATATTGATTAGCACGTAACCAATTGCCAGTTTTGTCAAAAGCCAGAATGACTAACCAGGACACGCAGACTATTTGCTTCATAGATCTTGTCATGTAAGACTATCTTATCTCAAATTTCATGCTTATGTATAGTAAACTGTAACTTTGTTGATCTTGTTCTAACAACAAGCAACATGATAATGTAAACTTGAGTCATCAACTGAACCCGTTGGAAAGGAATGACAACCACACACCCATATCACAGCTGACTATCAGATACATTACTTACTGTAAATGTAATTTGTATAGTGGATTAAAAAAAATGTCATATTACCTGAACCAATTCATCCAACGATGATGCACATGGAGGAAGTTTGTCCCTTGGAAGAATTCGAATTTGCGCCCCACTTTCAGATGACATTTGCTTGATCACACAGCCACCTTTTCCCAAAATGCATCCCACTTGAGTTGAGAGTACAAGTAACCTCAAAACAAATGGTGAAGATTTTTTGCTTTCCACATCCCCTCCATCTGTTTCTCGATGCCCTTCAATCATTTTCTCAAAAACAAGTATCAGAGCCTTTTTAAGTGATGAAATCCTGTTATCAGATTTTGAATTTTCCAAAGAAATTGAATCCCTCTCTTTCATTTTCTCATCCTCTTCCTCTGTCTCATCATGTTTACCGTCTTCATTGGCCTCTTCACCAACTCCATCCTCTTTCTCAAAACCAATAATGAAAACTCTCTCGTCGCAACCGGGGACAGCTTCCTCAACTCTGAGTTCTGCACCAGTTTCTTGCTGAATTTGTGATATTAAAGAACTCTCTTTTCCAATAAGACAATCAGCTTTTGAAGCAGGGCATAGCACACGAAAAAAAGCACCGCGAGAAGAATTCGTTGAAGGTTGATTTTGCCAATTGGAACTTGTTGACTTTTGCAACTTTCCTTTCCCATCTGGCTCCGTAAGATTCACATCATGTTGTCTCTTCAAGGGTATCAATAAGACAGACATGACCCCAGCAATCCTTTCACCCAAATTTGCACAAAGCTAATAATCTATTTAAAAGAAACAAAATATAAACAGAGAGACGAGGAAAAAAAAACCACACTTTCTTTTCAAATTCCGGGAAAACACAGTAAAATATAATAAAGCGTCGAATTTCATTTCGTAAAAATGGCAATCCCCAAAGATATGAAATCAGCCAATCTAGAATGAAAGCACCGCGATTTAATTCTTAACAATGGCATTAGAATCCAAGTTCAAAGTTAACTAATTTGAGTGAGCTTTCTCGAGAAACAAACGAACTGATTATATTATATTGCTGAAAGAGAAAAAGTAATTGGAATGCCAACAGCAACAAGGAAAGACTTACAGAGACAAGCGAATGTAGTTCTGTTGTAATTTCTGGAAGAGAACCGCAGTTTCTTCTTCTTACTTTCTTCCTTAATGGAGATTATATTGCATACAGCTATACCTAGGTTTTCATTACATGCTAAGTTCTTTTTTTCTTTTCCTTTTTTCATTTTGAACGACCCTGCACCAACTTCCATAAAATTAACAGCTCACAAGCTTCTTTTAAAAATAATAAAAAAATCGCTTAATTAATTTTTTTAAAGGAAAATTAAAAAAAGGTTTATACTAATTTTTTTTTTTTTTAATGTTTTGGCCCATTATTTATTTGGATTCTCTGTTTTGATAAATAATTTTTTAGACTATGTGTTTTATAAAATTGTTCAAATAGAATCTTAATCTCAATTTTGGTCAAAGTTTTCATAGCTAAAATTACAAATAATTTACCAAACTAATAATTTAAAACAAAAATAAAATAATTTTGTCTAACAATTGTGTTGTTATATTCAATTTTTTTCTTCATTAAAATTGAGTTTAGGGGTCTATTTAAACTATTTTACAAAATACAGGGTCCAAAATTTTTTTTATCAAAATACAGGGTCCAAACAGGTAATGGGAAAAAATACAGAATCTAAAAATATATAAACCCTTAAAAAAATATTGGAAAAATTCTTTATTTTTAGACTATATATCTCTGCGAGGAGTGCTAACCTCTATGTCCGAAAAGACGTGCTAAAGTATTTTTTTTAATTTTTTTACGGTGATGTTCGTTGTAGTTACAATATATATCCTACAAATTTTCAAAAAAATTTGAATAGTTTACAATGTTGAAAATAAGTTTGTATTTTTTTCAAACAAGCGTGGTGTTATCCCTCAAAAATCAAGAGATGACGTGGCAAATGAGAAAGCGGCATGTGGCATCACGAGTCAGCGAAAAACGACAAAGTATTGAAAAAAGACCGATGAGCAAAAAAGATAGGTCTATAACCTATAGGGAAGTCGACCAAGCCTAAACCCCCGAGGGGTGGTCGACCTAGCCCTAGCCCCTAGGGGTGGTCGGCCTGACCCCAACCCCTAGGGGTGGTTGGCCTGACATGCTCAAGAGCCACATGGGTGGTCGGCCCACTCTATTCTTCATAGGGTGGTCGGCCTAAACTCCCAAAAACACTTCACTAGATAAAGTTCACGCTCGTTCAAGCTGAGATCAACAGGCCTAGCACCCAAGCTTTGAAGGTCATCGGGCCTAGCACCTAAGTCTCATGGACCAACCTAGACTTAGCATTTTCCCAGAGGTTTCAATCATGCATCGTCTACCACGATCCAAAGAAACAACGAGAAGACCTACGATCTCATAATCATGGGGAGGTGGACACGTATCTCCACTACCCAATAATCGTGTACCAAACCACGATCCCAGTATTACTGATCATGTAATAGCCCCTAAGTACTATAAATAAAGGACCCAGGGCTTCATTGAAGGAGATCGGACGAATATTTTTTGAGAAACTCTAGGAAAATTAGTAACGAGTAAGTACTTCTATTCATCCATGTAATTGTCTATCGAGTGATTCAATACTAAAGACTAAGTGGATTAGGTTATTACTGTTCATCAGAACAGGGCTGAACCACTATAAAATTTATGTTTGTTTGTTTAAGATATTTGTATTTTGTCGTATATTATATTTATTTCGTTCAAAAGGTATAGTATATTATACATACGCCCGTTGGCCAATTTCACAAGTCAACATTTTGGTGCTTTCATTGAGAGTACGAAATCAAGAAACACACTTTCATCAGTTTTACAATGCCTCCAAAATCTAGTCAAACAAAGAAGATGACTCCTAGGGATTCCACCACTCAGGATCCCATCGATCCTGTTAACAAACCTCAGGTGGAGGTTGGAGATCAACCTAATGCAAAAGATCCACAAGATGCTCACTAGGAGGAGATGGCGCAATTTCTGGCGAGGCATGAGGCCTTTTGTAACGCCCTACTTCCTTAGAGTCGTTACTAAGTGAGTTTAAAAACGTGCACTTAACTCGCTAATCGAGGTTTTAAGGCAAAAGTGTGAACAAACCATAATCAGAGTCATAAACTTTGAAAATAATTCTATTTACTGAAAAACATAAAGCGTTTAACATTTGGGATCCCAAAATACTGTTTAGAGATATTTACAACTCAAAAATATAATCAGAGTCGGCTAAACGACAAAATCTAGTTTCAATACAAACATCTCCCAAAATACCCCTGGCTGTGGCAGCTAGGCAGGCCAAACATGTACGCACCGCTTCACGCTCTCCGTACTCATGGTTGGTCGACTTTCCCCTTGCCCTTACCTGCACCACAGAGCATGTAACGCCCTACTACCTTAGAGCCGTTACTTAGTGAGTTTAAAATAGAAATCGTGCTTTTGACTGACTCTAAGTGGTTTCTAAAACCAAAAGTGTGAATAAACCAGAGTTTAAGGCTGTACTCTTTAAAAATGTTTAGTTTCATTGAAAACGTTAAGTATCAAACATCTGGGATCCCAAAATAAGGTTTACAAAATATTTACAACTCAAAAATAGATTTACACTTGATCAACTATCAAAAGAATGGTTTAATACAGCCATATACAAAATGCCCCCAACCAAAGCAGTCGGGCAGGCCGAACATGTACGCGCCGCCCCCACGCTCTCCATACTCATGGTCGGTTGACTGACTCCTTGCTTTTACCTGCCACACAGAGCACCCGTGAGCCGAAGCCCAGCAAGAAAACTCAAATAGTACATAACATATGCAAATAATATAGCTGGCATAATTCACTGATAAATAGGAAAACCATCAGATTAACACAAGCACGGCCATGCCGCCCCAGAGGCCTTACCAAAGCTTGGGGTCTCGGTCCTCACCGTAGAATAACTCATGTATCCCTTGGGTCCCACCCTGGCTATAGCATCCCATGTGCTGAGCGTTACTTCCGGCCCCACTGTCGTACCCGGCCTACGCTGCTCTCGGCCTTAGCCGTTCATTCCATTATAATCACACATATAATACATTCAGAAATAACCATTCAAACATACAATAGTTCATCTAAGATTACACATTTGCACACAATACAATCTAGGGCCGTGCCCTGCAATCACACAGTGGGCCCATGCCCTATTCTCGGGTGTTCCGGTTTTCTTACCTTTAGATTCGGTAGCCTTGATCACCTGACTCCTTGAGCACGATCCTACCCGAGCCCTAGCGCTTACCTAAGCAAAATCCACAAGTCAAAGTCATCACCAACCTCAAGTCCAAAACCTAGCCTCGGGACTAATCCTGAGCCCCCGGGAAGTCCTAGACCCCCAAAACAAAGTGGCGGAAACGAGCCCCGAACCCTAGGTCAAAATCCCTTCACAAAAGCCCAAAAATCCCCTCTGTGAACAGTGCAGCGCTACAGCGCTCAAAAGAGGGCGCTGTAGCGCTACAAGCAGAACCACCCCATCAGAAACAGGGGCTAGCGCTACAGCGCCCCCTAACTAGCGCTGTAGCGCTAGTTGCAGCCTGGCCAAAACCAAAAATCACATCTTGCGATTTTCTTCTCCCATTTCAACTCCAAACTTGCCCAAACCTTTTCCAAACCCAAAAACACACTTATACACACCTCACACTCATCCCAAGCATCCCATGAACTCAATCCCAAGCTCAAGCAACCCAAAAACTCAAAATCTAACACAATGAACCCAAAAACCAGAAATCCACTCAAACAACAAGGATAGGGTCTTAGAAATCATACCGTGGGTGGAATTTCGACCTTGAATCGAACCCTAGACCTCCTTGGCTTGCACCTTCACAACCTTGACCTGTTTTCCCCAAAAACCCCATCCATTTAGCTCAAAAACACAATCCAAACCAGTCAAGCCCTAAAACAGAAAATCCCCAAGAACTTACCTCAATTTCTGATGTGATCTTGCTAACCCCTTGCCAATCCTCAAGCCTAGCTTAGGATCCTTGATGCTCAGCCTACCCTAGCTCTCCACTGAGCTTGACTCCAAGAAAAATGAAGGAAATTGGTTGGGAGAGCCACAAACTGTTCTTTTGGAGCAAAAACCCCTTCAGCTTTTCTCTCTTTTCTTTTCTCTTCTTCTTTCTTTCTTTTCAGCCTATAACCCTTTTTTCTACAAAATCCACTAAGTATAAAGCCCTTCTTTAATTTATCTCTTACAAGCCTAATGACCAAAATGCCCTCCCTTAATAATTCTAAACATTTATGCCCATAAAGGGGCATTTTAGTCATATTACCCAAATTCCACTAATTCCTCAAGTGTTCCTAATAATTCCCGCTCGCTACCCAATACCTGATTAATCATCGAATATACATTTCTCATCATCAAGATTAACCTCAATATATTTCCAAATTCTCATTAAAACTCCCCAGGCTTAACCCAAGCTAGGTATAGATTCCCGCTTGACTTTTCATCTAACCCGCTCACTCTAGGATCGTCTCGAGTCATAGATCACAGGTATCAACATAGTCATGCCCAACATGGCCAAATTACAAATATGCTCAATCAGGTCTACATGCATACTAATTCACATAGTCATGCATCACAATTAATCAAATAGTCATATAACGTGCATTAAATCATAATCATGCATTAAACTCATAAAAGTCACACACAGAATCCCATTATGCCCTCCAGGCACACTACTCCAGGCCCTTAAGCCTTAATAGCGAATTTGGGGTCGTTACAGAGCACCCATGAGCCGAAGCCCAGCAAGAAAACCCTCACAAACAGATAACATATGCATATCAAACACCTAGCATATAAACAGGCCATCAATAGGCTATAAAAATACGGCCATGTCGTCCCAAGCGCTTTACCAGGCCCTGGGTTCGCGGTCTGCACCGTAAGGATATCCCAGGTATCATTTAGGGTCTCGCCCTGACAACTCGCACTCTGCGTGCTAAACGCTACTCCCGACCCCTTGCTGCACTCGGCCTTGCACTCCACGTGCTTTACGTTGTTCTCGGCCCCTTGTCGTTCCCGGCCTTGCCGACCTCAGCCTGCGCCGTTCCCGACCCTTGTCGAACATGCACACAATTGCATACATAGCATAATAAAGCAGATACTGAACATGAATAAAATCAATCAAAGGGCTACGCCCTGCAACACAATCATATAGGGCCCTGCCCTGCATACAAACTTTGCGGGAACAGCAGTTTTCTTACCTGTGTCCCGAGCTTCCCAAGCACCACGATCGCGAGCACAGTCCTATACTCTGAGCCTCGAAGAAACCCTAGTCACAACGCATGAACCATAATCAACCATCATGTTCTAATCCACAAAATAGTTTCGAGTCATGATTCTAACCTCCGGGACCTTGGTTTCTACCAAATCTGGTAGTAAGAACCTTCCCGAGCCTTAACGTTCAAGTTCCCAAGCTAAAAACCCTCATTTTTCCAAAAAATCTACATTCGGGCTGCGGCTCAACCTCCCTTAAGCGCCGCGGCGCGCCCCTGGACAGAGGCAAAATTGCCTCATATCTGCCAGCCTAGGGTTGCGGCGCCTGGGAAATTCCCTCGAAGGTCACTAGCCTCAAAACGCAAGCAGGCCGCGGTGCGAGCCCGAAACCCAGAGTTCCCATGCAAACTTTTCGAGCTAACACCCCTGGAATCATTCTAAACACATCCCAATAGCAGAATTGAGTCCCACACTAATACTAATACACTTTAAGCAGCACATAACCTTAGAGAAACCAATCAAAATCCTGCCAAAACTCAAACTCAATTGCCTAAGTTCTAACTCCTCAAACTTCAATTAAACAGAGAAAAACTTAGATAAAACTCAAGCTTAAATCCGTACCTCAAGAACAATTCGACCCTTAGCTGTCTTTAACCTTGCTCCTTGCTTTGATTCCCCAAATTGCAACCGCAAATCCAAAGCTTTCCCTCAAAATTCCCTTGGCAAGTTGAGAGAAAGCAAGAAAGGAAGAAGAGAGAGAGAGTTTGAGTCGGTTTCTACAATTATGAAAGTTCCTTATATTTTGTTTTATTTAACTTAAGCTTTAAGGTTACCTCAAGACTCGGGGTACCAAAAACGTCCCCGAGGGCAAAATGGTAAATTTCCCTAATATTCCCTTCTAGACATTCTAACCTCAAATATATCTCCAAATATTTATTTCTATAACCCGATAACCCCATAAAATATCTAATATCCGAAATACCCCTCGACTCGCCCCGAGTCGGATTCTCAACCCCGTTGTGACTTTCTGACTAACGACTTCCTAGGACTGCCTCGGATCGTGCTACACAGATATATCACAAACATATCACATTTATCACATTTATGCCCTCAACGGGCTAAAATTACATACATGCCCCTTATAACCAGACGGGGCCCACATGCATATTCAATTCACCTAAACATGCATTTCTAATCACATACTCATCAAATTCACATATAATAACAATAAATCACTTATTGCCCTCCAGGCACACTAATTAAGGCCCTAAGCCTTAATAGCAAATTTGGGACGCTACACCTTTGCTGCAGAGATTGCCCTCCAGAAGGCGACTATGGAACAGCAACGGCGGGAGATAGATGAGTAGGTCCAAAGGATGATCCAGAGGGAGCAGGAAGTTGACCGGAGGCACCAGGAGGTTGTTGTGGCCCTAGAGGCAGCTACTTGATTAGCCTAAGCTAATGCTGAAGCTACAGCTCAAGCGGTTAGCGAGGCTCAGGCCAAAGTAACAGGGATGCGAGACAGTAGTAACAGGGAGTCCTAGGGGCGGAGTCGAACCCCAAGGACGCTCTCAGAGCCACTTTCCCAAAGACAGGATGTAACGCCCTCCTACTCCAGGACCGTTACACTGTGTAATTAAAATTGTGTTAGACTTGCTAATCAGGTCATTTGGCTTAAAATGTGTAACTAAGGTTAGTGACAAGGGTTAGGGTTAAAAATTTCGGTCAAAGAACCATTGACTTTTATTCCAAAAGTTTTATATAACATGGGATCCCAAAATATTACAACTCAACTGTTAAAAAAAGATAGATACATATCAAAAGTTACATCAGCCGGCCTAAGCGGCAAAACAGGGCTACAACCCTAGTTCCTCTAAAATAACCCCGGCCGTGATGGTCGAGCAGCCGCATATGTACACGCCACCACCAAAGCTCTCCAACTCATGTGTAACACCCTACTACCCAGGGATCGTTACGGTGTGCATTTTAAACAGTACTAAACTTGCTAATCAAGTCATTTGGCCATAATCGTGTAACTAAGTATGATTAGTAGTTTAGGGTTAAATTTATTGGTTAAGATACAATGTTTCACTAAAATTTTTACTGTATACATTGGGATCCCAAAAATATAATTTAAAGGTTAATTACAACAAAATATTTACAACCAGTCGACCTAAGCGGCAAAATAGGGTTTAACCCCAGTTCCTCTTTCAACCCTCGGCTGTGGCGATCGAGCAGCCGCATATGTACACATCGTCACCTAAGCTCTCCAACTCAAGGATGGTCCAGCTTTCTTTTGCCTTTACCTGCACCACATATCACCCATGAGTCGAAGCTCAGCAAGAAAACTCAATATGCTCATGAACAGTAATAACATGTTACTAAGTCATGATGTGCATGCCTAGCAATAATAGCCCTATTCATGCATGCAAATAATTCCAGATAATGATGGTGGATTCTGCCTTCCTGTGTGGATGACTATCAAGTCAATCCTAATCAGATGAGTGATTAACACTTTGAGATTCTGATAATCATGTTGGGGCTTGTAGCCCTAATCAAATGAGTGATTTAACACTTGAGATTCTGATAATCATGTTGGGGCTTGTAGCCCTAATCAAATGAGTGATTTAACACTTGAGGTTCTGATAATCATGATGGGGCATGTAGCCCTAATCAGATGAGTGACTGATGAGTGAGTCACTAACTTAAATCAAATGAGTGACTGATAAGTAAGTTAATAACTTAAACCAGATGAGTGATTAACACTTGAGATTATGATAATCATACTGAGGCGTGTAGCCCATAGCCATGTGACGATGCAGTCACCTGGGCCTTCTAGCCCTGGCTCTAACTAACTAGCCATTAGGCTAGACAAGCGCTTTTAGTTTTCATCGAACTTGAGGTCGGTCAGGCATTAATGCTCATGATGAGTCATTCAATGCTTATGTCAATTAGATCTAATCTTTTTGGCTTGCGTTAAACACGCTAAAACTGTTCTTGACTCTTAAGCCAATACCATACGACCAGTGCTCAGTACTACTGTCGAACTTGACTAATGAGTCACAACTTCACAGTTAATACCGACACCATTGCCAATTCTGACTAATGAGTCAGTGCCAATCACAAGTAAGCAATGGAACCAGGCATATATCATATGTCAAATATCCAAATGTAGGGCATTTATCATGCTTACTTAACAATCACTAGCATAATTATGATCATGCACATTTACAGAGACTCAAGCTCTGATCAATCTCAAATTCAATATTCATGTCATGCCCTAATCACATGTTACTCATGCTTCACATGCATCACATAGTGGGTGTAGTTTTCTTACCTCTGGTTCGAGCCAGAAATAACAAATGAACGACCCTTGAGAACGATCAATCATTTGATCCCTAGCGATCACCTAGTCATAACCAAATATGGAATCCAATTAATGGCATCAACAATAAAAATGTTCTTGACCTAAACCTCACTCCCGGGACCTCAAATCGTACTCAAACGGTTAGTAGATTCAATCCTGAACCTTAGGAATTGAAATCCCGAGCCAAAACCCCTCAAAAGTGCCCAAAATATGAATCAGGAAAAGCAGGGTAGTGCTACAGCGCTGCCCCCTAGCACCCTAGCGCTACAAGCAGAACTGTCTGGTCCTGGACAGCGCTGTAGCGCCCTCCCTTGGGCGCTACAGCGCTAGGACCAGGCTGAAACAGCCCTGGTTCTTCCTCCTTCGACTTTTCCAATTTCAACCTTCAAGAATTGATCCCAAACCTCAACCATACTTCTAAATGAACCCAAATATCCACTCTACATGTCCTAGGCATCATAACCCAATCAACCTTTGGCAAAAACTCCCATCAATTCTCAACTATCCCACTCAAAATCCCAACTAAAAACCAAATGAAAACAGAGCAGAAAACTAGAGTTTGAATGGCTAAAAACTTACCTCAAGCTCAGTATCACACCCTCTTCAAAGGTAGAACATAACCCTAAACCATCAAGGTTCAACTCCCTAGCTTGGTTCCTCAAATGGAACTTCAAAATTCAATGAGAAAAGAAGGGAAAATGATGACCGGGAGAGGAAGAAGTTGATGCTCTGTTTTTGCAAGGTTCTACAGCCTTCTCAAGTGATATATATCCCTTAGGTCAAAAGACCAAAATGCCCCCAAGCTTATTTAAAACCTTAACAACCACCAAGGGCAAAATTGTCATTTCCCGTCTATCTCGTTAAACATAATTAACACCCCCCAATTCCCGTTATTCCCAATATTCTCAAATGCTAATAAATCATATCCCATTACCCTTTAATTCCCGGTAATGCACTAATCCTCAAATTACCCCAAGACTCACCTCGAGCCTCGAAATTGCATTCAAAGATCGTCTTATGCCGAATGGCTCGAACAAATCCACATTATGATGTGGTCTTACTCATAATTCACCAACATGCATGAAAATATACAAATGTGCCCTCAACAGGCCAAATTACCAAAATGCCCTTATAATGAAAAGTGGACCCATATGCATGCATTTATCATCATATAATAATATAATTCACATAAACATGCATATAATCATTTAATAACATAATAAATCAATTATGGCCCTCCCGGCCTCCTAATCAAGTTCCTAAACCTTATTACGAAATTTGGGTCATTACAACTATCCCCTCTTTACTGTTTCCAGTTCCCAAGTCGCTTCTGATTCCAGTTCCTAAACCTTATTACGAAATCTGAACCGTTCGGAATATAAATTCCGCATAACTGATTCCAGTTCCCAAGTCGCTTCTTCGACCTCACTGTTTATGTGTCATACCTTAACATAAGGTATAGCTATTCTTCTCAGATGCTTATTTTTTCTATTAAAATCTAAACTGGCTATTTCTCATAGGATAACTTATCCTCAATCTCTAGATTCTCATAACTCAGCACATGAGTCTCTTCTAACCCATGTCCTCAACATGGAAATATAAAATACACTGTATACAGCTGACAGTGCCAAAGATAAGGCTAATCCAAAGGCAACCTGACCGGTCCTATCCAGGATTCAAACGGTCATATTAATCTAGGGCTCAACTTGCCCTTATCTCTTCACCCCTTTCCATGGTGATACTTTAAGGAAGATACAATCTTCTACTTCGAACTCCATGTTCCTGCATCTCAAATTAACATAACTTTTCCATTTACTCTAAGAAGTGAGCATCCAAGCTCTAATCTTTTCAATAACCTCAATGATCCTCTGAACTACCTCAGGATCCAAATATAATATCTCACCCATTTCATTCCAATGAATGGGTGATATACATTCCTTACTATACAACGTTTCATAAGGTGCCTCTCCAATACTGGTTAATTCTCTATTTGATTTACCATCAGTCTGAGGATAATCAACTGTACAAAACTTCTACTGTACACTCATCGCCTTCAACAACCTTTCCAAAGACTTGGAAATAACAGCAGAGTCTTCATCTAATAAGATAGACCTTAAATTCCATGAAGGCGTACTATCTCTCTCACATAGAGATCTGTATACTGATTAGCTGTGTTACTTGTCCTTACTGATAAAAGTGAACTCACTTTAAATAATGGTCCATAATGACCCAATTCCAATCACGCAGACCCACTGTCCTGGGCGGACCCACTGCGAAACCTATCTCAATGTTTCCTTATGTCCACTATAGAATACTCAAAGGCTGTAATGACCTTACTGATTTCTGATACTCTGTCTTGACCTGCTAACAGGTTGAGGACTTTGTCACATATTCCATTATGTCCTTCTCCATCCCAGGCCACCAATATAAAGCTTTCAGACTCTAATACATCTTTCGCAATGCCTGGATG
Organism: Humulus lupulus; assembly: GCF_963169125.1. Classification (NCBI taxonomy): domain Eukaryota; kingdom Viridiplantae; phylum Streptophyta; class Magnoliopsida; order Rosales; family Cannabaceae; genus Humulus; species Humulus lupulus. Next base: position 142,429,009 of record NC_084802.1, on the reverse strand, counting down.
AAGAGAATAAAAGAGTAGAATGAGATTCATCCAGAATTCCCCATTTAATCCTAGTGTCCATTGGATCCCAAGTCCGATCCTAATACCACAATAAACTCATACCTGACACTGCATAATCCTTAGCTAATCCAGCTAAGACATTGCCCTCAATTCTCCCATCTATGGGTCACTTAACTATTTTCCTTTAATCCTCTTTGAAAGAGTAAACTCAAGTATATATTTGGCCACTTGGCCCACCAGAAACTCTACTCTAGTTCTGGTCAGATCCTTTAAATAACATGATGCATAGGCAATCACTTTTCCCTGTCACTGAGGTGTCATAACAACCTGCAAATTGATTTTGATATGTAAGAAGACTCAAAACCTTTCTCAAAGCACATATAATAGCATGCCCATCCAAGGAAACTCCTGCCCCTAAGGCATTCCTTGACCTTGGCAATTCTCCAACCAAGAATATATCACAATACCGTTGATCAAGATGATCACAAATCCAATTAAGATAGTCTTTGAATACTCTGTTCATCTAATTCATAAAAACAACTTGGCATTAACCAAATTTTCAGAACATCACCCAGCACTCCCAGTGCTCTTATCTAATATAAAAGCAGTCTTCTGCATAACTTTTTCCCTGATATTCATCTGGTACTAACCAGATCAAAGATCCACTTTAGAGAATACCACCTTATCTAATAACTGAGACTTTAGGTCGTACAACTTTGCTAAAGCCACTCAATACAGTTCCCTAGACCTGATTCCCTTCCTGGCACCAATCCAATCACCATTTATCTTTTTATGTAAACATAATCCTGAGAAATCCCCTGGAAATCCATCTTGAAACTCACAGACTAATCCAGTCTGTCCTGATCCCACTGACACGTTCTAAGTGGTATCCATCACACTAGCTAGGAATTCTATGCATCCTCCTGCAATAGATCTCTAGCTCTAAATACAGATGTTATCAACATACAAAATCCATGCACAATGCCAACCACCACAAGGGTTTCCCACTCTCAAACCCAAGAGTTACTATCCTTTCCTTACAATTTAGCATTGCCCCACACTTGGCTAACCAATCCATAACCAGGATCATACTGAAGTCAGTCATAACCAACTTTATCAGAACAACTGATGAGTCCTTTCCACGATAATCCAACTCGTCTCTTATGATTACCAATAGACTGCTACATTCTCATCATAACATAACCATGCGATCTGTATAACAAGTCTATGCTTCTCTAAATGCAACAAGCGAAGAAACAACATGATACCAAAACCAGTCAACATAATACAAAAATCAAAACTAGAAAGCTGACCTACTACCCCTGAGGAACCAGCCTCAGTCTCAATCTCAGTCTCCGACTCTGACTGCTTTGGAACGAACACTCGAGCTGGAGTTGAGCTGTCCATCCCCTTTTGCTCATATGTCTCTTGACTTGGGAAATCCCTCTTGAAATGCCCCACCATTCCACATAAGAAACATGCCTTTGCTCGACATCCCTTCAAATGATGCCTCTTGCATTGAGCGCATATTAGATAAGTCC